>NW_006159912.1:5072461-5127574 GCF_000334495.1 Tupaia belangeri chinensis
TTTTCTTTGCTATAGGGTGTGTGCGCTTGCCAGACAGAGACAGACAGAGAGACAGAAAGTGAGAAATCACACCCCCATGGGGCATGGTCAAGCTGCATTCCCTTCTCCTCCATTCTCCTCTCGGGATCTTGGGCACGCACGCACATGTGCCCGGCGTGAGTTTTTAGTCCCCGTGTCCGGGACGCAAACTGCAGTTGACTACGTGGGAGTCCAGCGACATAGCCATTACGCTAACTACTGGTTCACTTACAGTGTTGGATTTTGAAAATCGAACTGAGAGTATTCTTGGTTTATATGATTAGGGCCTTTCCTATGAAATAAAAGAGGAAATATATTGAATAGAAAAGAGAGTAGGTTAATTCATATACTAAGTGAACTATAATTCTTGATGATACTGGGTCATCAAGAAAGTCGCGAAGCTTTTTGAGATTGTTCTTTTTTTTTTGAGAGATTTTCACTGTAGGGCGCGTGCGCTCGCCACACAGACAGAGAGAGACATAGAGACAGAAAGCGAGAAATCACCCCCCAGGGGGGATGGTCACGCCGCAATCCCTTCTCCTCCATTCTCCTCTCGGGATCTTGGGCACGCACGCACACGCACCCGGCGTGAGTTTTAAGCCACCGGGTCCGGGACACGAACCATGGTCGACTACGTGGGAATCCAGCGACATAGCCATTACGCTAACTGCTGGTTCCCAAAGTCGCGAAGCTTTTTTACATAGAGAAAACATAGTAAAATATGTCATGACTTTTCCAGTGACCTAATATTTTTCAAATGACATTCTCGGTTAACTATAGACATTACCACCACCTTATCCTTGTTCTTTTCTGCATTTTCCTAGTTTACTGGTGAGGATACTTAAAGAGAATTAGTGACCATAATAGAGTCACACAGTGGTAAGTGTTGAGGCTAAAACTTATACTTTAAAGCTCATTTTACTGAGGCCCTACAATCGCCTAGGATATGATTTCTCCATTACTGCAGGAAACACTTTTAACTAATCCAGGTGTGTCTAAGCTTCCTCTCTGACTACAGAAACAATATATTTGTGTGTGCATTGAAATATGTCAAAAGAGACCAGCCTATAATGTGTTCAAGGCAGCCGGATTCCCATGGCTGAGTGTGCAGTTTGAGTTTCAGACCCTGTGGCTTAAGAAACATGCCAGGTGTATGTGTATGTATGCACAAGATCCAGAAACAAGGGAGAAATGGAGGAGACAGGATTGTGATGTGACCTTCCCCATGGGATGTGCTTTCTCGCTTTTCTCTGTCTCTAGTGAGTGCATGCACCCTTTGGCAAGACTGAAAAAAAAAAAACATAGAAATGTGGGTCAGCAGGTGGTGTGAAGGTGAAGGCACTGGATCTCACATGGCTGACTCTGCATTTGAGTCCTGGATCTGGAGGCTTGAAAGTCACACCAGGTGAATGTGCATGTGCACCTCTCCTCCCCCCCAAAAAAAGTGGTAACAAAGTAGCATTGTTTCTGTTTTTTTCCTATTTTTCAGGGAGTGGTGGGCGTGTAAAATACCTTCAGTTATGTTAGTGACTTCATTATATCTGGAGACTGTGATTGGTTAGTCTAAGGGTGAAAACCAGAGAAAATAGTCATTATGACCAAAATGATAGAAAAACCATTGTGTTAATTACTACATTTAAAATGTAAGCTTATGGGATAAAGTATGTCACTAAGACAGTGATAACCTATTCAAGGCGACCTATTATTCACCTTGAATTAAGTCAAACATTTTAAAGACTTGCTGGTTCTCTTTTACAGCCACTTAGAATAAACTATTAAAAGAACATCAAAAGCGTTAGTGATTGATATTCCAAATAAGATAAAAAAAAAGAAAAGAAAAAGATATAACATGAAACAGCAGAATTGCATGTGAGCTTAATGATTTGACCCAAGTAAACAGACTTGTAATAGAGATGCTGATTACTACGATTAGAGCTTAAATACTTTTTTACTGTACAACTGTAAAGAAGAGTGTATCTTAGTGAATGAGCAAGATTGTGGTCTTAGAAATCTTCATTCACTTAATCATAACATATTCCTAGATGTAAAATGAAAGCTCATAATTTAGTAACATTCAATTTTAATTATTTTTTGAAAATCAACTTTATTGAGAAATAATTTACATACAAACAATTCATCAATTTTCTTTCTCTTTTTCTTTTTTAAGAGGTTTTTGCTATAGGGTGCATGCGCTAGCCAGAAAGAAAGCGAGACAGAAAGTGGGGATGGCCACGCTGCAATCCCTTCTCCATTCTCCTCTTGGGATCTTGGGCATGCATGCACACGCACCCGGCATGAGTTTAAGCCACTGGGTCCGGGACTCCAACCGTGGTCGCCCACATGGGAGTTCAGCGACATAGCCATTACACTAACTGCTGGTTCCAACAGTTCATCAATTTTAAGTGTACAATTTAAATACTGGCAAATGGATGCAGTTGTGTATGAAAATACATACACAATGACAATACAAAGCCTCTACATCACTACAAAAACTCCATTTGTCTACTTCACACCTACTAGGATGACTATAATAAACTAATGTATAGAAATAGAAATATTCAGACATGGGTCTCATGATTCACATGAGATAATGTAGGCACTGTCAGGAAGTGGAGACAACCTGGGGCCAGCAAGTAGTGTAGTCGTTAAGGCTCTGGACCTCCCATGTGGCCCACCGAGGTTCAAGTCCTGGACCCTGCAGCTTGAAACTCAGGTCAGGTGTGTGTGTGTGTGTGTGTGTGTGTGTGTGTGTGTGTGTGTACCAAAAATTCTTGGGAGAAGGGATTGTGGTGTGGCCATTCACCCTAGATGGTGATTTCTTTCTGTCTGTCTTTTTGTCTCTCTCTGGTGAGTTCACGTACCCTGTAACAAAAATCTCTCAAGAAAAAAGAAGTGAAGGGACCAGCAGTTAGCGTAATGGCTATGTCGTTGAACTCCCATGTAGCTGACCACGGTTTGAGTCCCAGACTCGGTGGTTTAAACTCATGCTGGGTGCGTGTGTGTGTGTGTGCCCAAGATCCCGAGAGGAGAAGGAGGAGAAGGGATGGCGGCGTGGCCCCCGGGGGTGATTTCTCACTTCCTATCTCTCTGTCTTTCTGGTGAGTGGACGTGCCCTATAACAAAAACCTCTCAGAAAAAAAAAAGAAGTGAAGACAACCCAAATGTTTGTTAACTGATCAGTAAAATACAGTATATCCATACAATGGATATTATTGGCCCATTATTAGAAATGAGGTTCTGATATTTGCTACAGTATGATGCACCTTTAACCCATTACACTAAGTGAAAAGACACAGACCAGAGACACCATACTGGTTCAATTTGCATAAGCTATCAGGAATGGTATATCCATAGGGACAGAAACAGATCAGCAGATGCCTAAGTTTGGGTTGTCATTCGAAGCAGGGAAATGACTAGCAAAGTATATAGGGTTTCTTTCTGTGCTGATGGTTGTGCAACTCTGTAAACATACTAGAAACCACTGAATTGTGTACTTCAGACTGGTTAAGTATATGGTATTTAATACATCAATAGACTTGAACTGACAACCTTCCCATGTGGGTTTGCCTCATAGAGTGTCACATTTTACTTCTGCACCACTGTCTGTCCCTTTTTTATAGTTTACGTTTTTCATTTCATTCAGTTCAACACATTTTCTAGGTTTCCTTGTGATTTTTGTCCTTGACCATGAGTTATAAAGATGTTTTGTTTACACATTTTAGGAGATTTCATGTTTAAAAAAGTTTATTTCTTCCAAGAGCAAGAGAGAGAGAGACGGGCAGAGAAACAGCCCAAGAGGCTTGCCATGCTACTGTCCATCCCCAGCCAACCCCCGATCATGGTAAATGCATGCCAGGTGTACTCAGGGAGGTCTCTGGACATAAACCCAGAACGTGTCCATTTGAGTCAGCTTTGCAGGATATCATGTTTTACTGCTGTGCCACTGTCTAACCCTGATATCTTTCTGTTGTTAATTTCTAAATACTATTCTTTTTACTCTTCCTATAATTTTGCCTTTTGCAGAATGTTGAATGGTTGGAATCATAATGTGTAGATTCTTCAGATTGGCTTTCATTAAGTATTTAGCATTCCTTTGTGTTCTTTTCATGGCTTTCTTTTTAGTGCTAACTAATACTCTGCTGTCTGGATGTACTATAGTTTATATATTCTCCTGCAGGACATCTTGGTTACATCCAAGTTTTGGCAATAATAAATAAAGTTGCTGCAAACATACATATGTAGGCATTGTGTGAACAGAAGCATTCAACTCATTGGGTGAATACCAAGGAGTGTGATTTTGTCATTTTATGGGAGTAGCTTAGTTTTCTAAGAAATCTCTTATATCTTCCATAGTTGCTGAAAATTTTGCGTTTCTGCCAGCAAAGACATTCTGTCACTCCACATCCTCACCAGCATTTGATGTCAGTGTCCTGGAATTGTGCCATCCTAATGGCTATGCAACAGAATAGTGTTGTTTTGTTTTGTAATTTCCTCATGGCACAAGAGTGGAGAATTTTTTGTATGCTTATTTGCCACATATGTTTCTTCTTTACTGACGGGACTCATTCTTTTGCTCACTTAGAAAAATCTGGTTGTTTTCTTACTGTCGGGTTTAAGAGTTTTTTCTCTGGGATATGCTGGACAAAGCAATGATATATTGTCCGATGCAAAACAGAATAGGACAGAATGGGATGGCTATTCAGAATGGCATTCAACTTAAAAACTCATGTATTGTTTACTTCTAACATTTTACAAATTGTGGCTAAGGGTGGACTACTGCAATCCTTTTTCAGATTATGTTTGTTGTATTTTTCCTCTGCCTGTGGCTTATCTTTTCAGTCTTTTTTACAGAGCATATTCAAATATTTTTCTTACCTTCTTCCATATGTGGTTTAGCTCATTTGGTGGTGTTTCACAACTCATTGTGGCTGATGTTCTGTTCGTTTTTTAAATCATTTTTCCTCTCTGTGCTTTGAAAACTTTTTCTTGCTGCCTTGTCATGTGTCCTAACCTTTGATTCGACAGTATCTAATACTGTTAACTCATCCACTATATTTTTCATTCAGATGTTGCTGTTTTGCTTGTTTGTTTTAGTTTTTGCCATAGGTCATGTGCACTCAGCTCCATAAGGGATGGCCATGCTGCAGTCCCTTCTTCATTCTCTTCTCAGGATTTTGTGCATGCAAGCATGTATGCCCAGTGTAACTTTAAAGCCACAAGATCCAGGACTCTAATTGCACAGTCAGGCATGTGGGATCTAGCCTCCTTAACCTCCACACTACCTGCTGGCCAATATTTTTTATTTGTAGGCTGTGTGTATGTGTGCATGTGTGTGTCGCTGTGTAGAGGGAGATTGATCGTCCATGCGTCTCTAACAAGGGTAGACTTTACCTCCTTGAAAAAGTGGAATATGTTTATCATAGCAATTTTAATATCCTTATGTAATCTGATCCCGTTGATTGAATGTTCTCCTTACATCGGTCCTGTTTTCCTTCATTTTTTTTTTCTAATTGAAATGCCAGGGAGTGTGTATGCTGCAGTCCTTTTTCCTTCCATTTCTCCATCCTGTCAGGATTTTAGGCATATACACAAACATGTCCAGCATGTTTTTCTAGCCACTAGGGCTGAGACTCAAACCACAGACCACAGTCATCCCTGTACGACAGTAGCCACCCATGGCCCCCTGTGGGAACTGTGACGGAACAGGTAAAGGAGTCTTAAATTTTCCTTCCTGTACACAGCATTTAACCACCGCACTACCACAGCACTACGTGGCCAGCTCTTTCCACGCCTTGGAATTTTATTCCATACTGCATGTGAGTTTTATGTTGCTCTGGGCTGATATTTTGTATTCCTTTAAATATTTTTGGGCTTTGTCCTGGGCACAGTTAAATTACTTGGACATAATTTCATTGTTGTAGCACTTTCTTTTACTTTTTGTTAGGTATGCCTGGAATAGCTGTTAGTCTAGGAACAGAGTTCTGCAGCTATTTTCTTGAAGTGTCAGATAGGAAGTGTTTTAGGCTTATGTGCCATGTGGTATCTGTTAGGGCTGTTTGACTATTCATCATGCCATTTGTGGATAAAAGGAGTTTTTGTCAGTGCTTAAATGAATGTTAGTAAGTTGGGGTCACATCAGTTTCTTCCCTCGTCTCCAGCATCACTGTCCCGGGGTGCCTGTTATCAATGTCTGAGAACTGTTTTTGCACATATTTTATCTGTTGTTACATTTTTCTACAGGAGGATAAGTTTAATCTTTGTTATTCTATCGTGGCTGGATGCAAAAACTCAACATTTTGCTTTAATTCCACGTTTTGTATAAATTTCCTAAAGATTTCTTAGAAATCTTAGAATGGCATCAGGACATAGTAAAAGCTCTATATGAGTTTAGATAAAAAAAATAATAAATTTGGAATTGGATTTTATTTGTAGTATCGTTTTAAAAATTCAGTGTATCTTTGGAGAACTTCAATTTCAGATCCTTTGAAAAATGCAGATAATGAGAAATTTTGGGCTGTATCATGTTGTTAATCGTACTTTTTTCCTTGAAGCTAGATGTAGTTGCAAAACAAAGTAATACAACATGAAGGGATTCCTTTATTTCCTGTGATTTCATGAATAGGTAAAGGAGTCTTAGCTTCTCCTTCCTTGTTTAATCATCATCAGGGGACTGTCTGTGACTGTTGCTTTCCAGTGGATGACGTCATTTTCTTTTTTTTTTTCTCTGTGATGCTTTTAGTTTTACAAACAAGAGCTATAGATCTTGTTGTCATCATTTGAACTGTTTTCTTGGCATCTGCTGTTTAACCTAGTTTTCCTGAAATTTTTCCCCTCTTGTTAATGTACTTTGCAGTTTTTATGTATATATGGGTTTACCAATATTTTGGAATTTTTGTTATTTTCATTTCTTGATCACAGTAAAACTCTTCTGATTCAAATTTTGTTGTTGTTGTTGTGATTCACGGTAAAGCAAGCATACGTATATGTGAGAGAGAGAGAGATGAGCACCTTCCACAGTGTCTAGTCAGGCCACAGTCCATTTTCTCCAGTCCTCCAGCCTATCAGATGTCAGACAGCCATGTGTGTGCCTGGCATGTTTCAGGCTGGCCAGCGTGGGCGTTCCAACTCCGGTGACGATGTGGGATCCAGCTTCTCTTGAGAAGTGCATTACCACTATGCCATGGACCTAGCTCTGATTGCAAAAAACGGGAAATAAAAGCCGTGTGTGTGCTGCATGCAAAGGGGTGACAAGCATGAGATTCAGGATAGTGACTACTTGGTTGTGCATAATGGGGTTTAGGACATATGAATAAGTAAATGGAAATTTATCCATTGTCCAGTAATGGCATTGTTTTACTCCATAAAGCATATCAGTTCATATTTATAATATTTATTGAATTATTAAAATACAAAGAAGATGCCTGTGCATTCACTGTCGAAGAGAAATGAGCCAAGTGTTGTAGTGATCTAATTCATATATTCAGTACCCAAAGTAGAGAGGAGAAAATGCAAAGAAGAGAAATAAAATATGGTCATCTTTACTAGATTAGAAATGAAAATTAAGAATGGAAATTAGAAATAGGGCCAGCCCCAGCCCCACTGCACAGAGGAAGCCAGATGTGTGGCTGACCAGGGTTCTGGTCCCCACCCTAGCAGACACTGCGCACTTGCCTTCCTGTGCTCAGGATCCTTTGTGGGTGGAAAATTGGGGAAGAAAGATCATGGTGTGAGCAGGCTCCGATGGGGCGTGCTCGCTTGCTGGCTCTTGAGCATGTGCTCGCTCTCATATATTCTTTCTTTCTCTGTCACACATTTCGTGGCTTCAAATAAATAAGAAAGTTTGGAGTGAATTAAAAAAAATTGGTTTTTTGAGAGATTTTTTTTGCTATAGGGCACTTGTACTTGCCAGAGAGATGGAAACAGACAGAAAGGGTGAAATCATCCCCTGGGGGGATGGCCACAACACAACCCCTTCTCTGTTCCCCTCTTGGGATTTTGGGTATGCATGCACATGTGCCTGGCATGAGTTTTAAGTTGCCGGGTCCAGGACTTGAACCGTGGTTGACTACGTGGGAGACCAGCGATGTAAGAAGTGAATATTAAAAGGAAATTTATTTCTTTCCATATATTTGGGGAAATCATCAAATGTTTTTAAGAGTTATTACCAGATCAACACTTTACATAATCTCTTATACACAAAAAATTGTTAGTGCTGAAAATAGGTCATTTTATATATACATATATATGTATTTAAATTTATTTAATTTGTTATTTTTTTTTCTTGCCACAGGGCACGTTTGTTTGCCTGAGAGAGACATGGGTAGGGTGGGGTGGAGAGTAGGAGAGAAGAAAGTGAGAAATCACCCCCCCCAGGGGAGTGGCCACACTGCCCTTCCTTTTCTTCCATTCTTCTTTTGACATTTTTAGGACACACATAGGTGAACCTGGATGTTTTTCAGGCTGCCAGGTCAAGAGCTCTAACTGAGCACTCAGCCATCTGGGATTCTGTGCCTTAACCACCACAGCCTGCTGGCCTCATTTAATACAAATGTTTGGGTAATTTGTTTGGAAAGTAGTTCCATCTAAACCCTGGTACAGAGCTTCCTTTATACTTTGTATCCTCTGAGGCACCAGGGAGGATAAAGGCTGTGGTGGGAATGAAATAGCAAATTTGGGGGCTGGCAGGTGGCACGGTGGTTAAGGGCTCTGGACTCCCACATGGCTGACCACGGTTCAGGTCCTGGACCTGGTGGCTTGCTTTCTCACTTTCCTCCTCTCACTCTCTTTCTCACTCTGCCCCTCTTTGGTCAAACTAAATAAATACATAAATAAAGTTCAATAAAATAATTCTCTTAAAAAAAATAGTAAATTTGTTGCTTCTTACTTCCAGGTTGAGGTCCTTTACCATTCTTAAGGTTACTAATACAGTCTTGCATTTTTGGAGATACTTTCCTGTGCTAATTGCAGGATATCTGATCATATTTTATTAGCTATATATGGAAATGTTTAAATGTTGGCATTTCAAGGTAATTTTTGTCACCTAAAATTTTTTTATGGTTCTATTTTAATTTTTGCCTTTTTTTTTTTTAAGAATCATTTTAGTTTTATTTATTGCTAGTTTTAAATTTCCTATAGGGCACATGTGAGAGAGAGTGAGAGAGAGAGAAAGTAAGAAAACAAACTGCCAGGTCCTGGACTTAAACCTTGGTCAACCATGTGGGGGTCCAGTGCCCCAACCACCATGCCACCTCCTGGCCTCAATTTTTGGCTATATTTCTCAAATAAAACATGTTCCTTCTGTGACCAGGTGATGGTGTAATAGTTGTGTTGCTGGACTGTATGTTTAACTACGGTTTGAGTCCTGGACCCAGCAGCTTAAAACCCATGCCAGGTGTGTATGTGTGCATTCAGAAAGACTCAAGAAAAGAGCAGAGGAGAAGGGATTGTGGCATGGCCATTCCTCCTGGGGGATTATTTTTTGTTTTCTGTCTCCTGGTCTCTATCTCTCTGGCAGGTGCATGTGTCCTATGGCAAAAATCCCTCTAAAAAATGAAACAAAACAAAAAACATATTTCTTTAATTTCTTTCTCTCACTCTCTAATGGGGGTGTGGTTACAGTGTAATTCTTTCCCTTACCTTTCTCCATCCATCCCTTTTTTTTTTTTTTTTTTGGAGAGGTTTTTGCTATAGGGCGTGTGTGTGCCTATTGGAATTTGGGGCACTCACGTACTCATGTCTGGTGTGTTTTTTCAAGGATCAGGATTCAATCTACAGTTTGCCATGTGAGACCTGGATCTCTTAATAACTAGGCCAGGGGCTGCCCACCACCTCCCCCAACCTTTTTTTTTTTTTTTTTTTTTTTTTTTTTAATGAGAAAAGCTAAAGACCAGGAAGAGGAGAGAGGTGTGGGGGAGATTAGAGAAGGAAGTAGAGGGAGAGAGGGAAGGACAGGAAGAGGTATTGAAAGGGTCTTCTCATTGCAATCCTCTGCCCTAGCCTCCCAGTTGGCTAGGATTTCTGGTCTGAGCTACCTCATTGCAATTGGGTCTGGAACCAAACCTGTATGTCCCAAAAGTGGTAATACTACTGAGTGTTGATTGGATGTACTCTTACAAGTTTGGGGAGCAGTGTGAATTTGAAAAGCATTTAGAAAGTAACTCTGCAAGCAATATTTACTAAATTAAATGCATTTAGTAGTTCTATACAAGCCCTTTAATTGAGCAGTTTCACTTTTGAAAGTCTGTCATAGGAAGAAAAATGTCAGCATTTAAGACTATATTAACAAGAATGTTTATAGTTAGACAACCTGAAAAATTCCTATATCAGTAGGAATCATCAAATAAATTGTTGTAGCCATACTAGCCAATCATTTGAAGCTATTAAAAAGCTACATTAGATGTATATAGACCTGGAAGGGTTTATATGAGGTACTGAATGAGAAATATAAGATGCACAGTAATGTGCATCGTATAATCAAATTTTGTAAAATAAAAATCTAGTAAATCCTCTACCAAATTAAAAAAAAGAAGAAACCTGTTTTAGAAATTTTTGCTAAAGGGTATGTATGCTCACTGGACAGAGAAAAACAGAGAAATCACTTCCTGGGGGGATGACCATGCCACAGTCCCTTCTCCTATAGTCTCCAATTGGGATTTTGGGCACACAAGCACACATGCTCTGTGTGAGTTTTAAGCCGCCAGGTCTGGTCGACTACGTGAGAATCTAGCGATGTAACCATTACTCCATGTACTCGTCCCTTCTTTACCAAATTTAACAATATATATGTTTGGTCATTGTAGTTCACCACTGATAAAGTGTTAGAAGCAATTTCAGGATGTTAATGTTAACTGGACATATAAGCACATTGTTAAAAAATATATATTATGTATTGGCAGAAATTAGGAATGTAATATATACATACTTACTTGGAAAAGTCCATGGAAAATTCTACATATTATGAAAAAATTATGGATTTCAAAATTTTTTTGTCTCATAATAAACTTGAATGCTAATTCTATTATTTCATGAATTTTTTGAAATTCCTTGTATTACTATAAGTATGTAAAAAGTTCAGTGTACTCATTGGGGAAACTCATGAATATTATTTGACATTGCTGTGGGATTATGCACGACTTGCTCATGTTTGCTTTTTAGCAATTAAAATGGAAGAGAGATCTGTTATCTCAAGTGCTTATTCTAAGGTTATTTTGTTTTTCAGGCCATCTTTCTCCAGAAAGATCAGGCTGCCATAAAGGTTTATGGTTTAGTATGTATTGCCCATCTTTTTTTTTTTTTTTTTTGCTATAGGGTACATGTGTTTGCCAGAGAGAGGGAAAGTAAGAAATCACACTCCCTGGGAAAATAGCCACACCACAGTCCCTTCTTCTCCATTCTCCTGGGAGGATGAGAAGCTCTTCTATGACCTTTCCTAGTCACCTTCATCTCCCCGAGAGGCTTCTACTGTTCTGATTTCTTTCAATTCAGAGAGAGTAGTTTTCCATGTTTTGGATGTTGTTCCATGCATGGGTATATCTTTCCTTTTTATTGCTCAGTAGTGATTCATTGTATGAATTTATTGCACCCATTTTTCTTCATTGAATTTGAGTTGAGCAGTTTTGAGATATTATGAGTAAAGCTTTAATGAAAATTCTCATACAAGTCTTTTTGTTTCATCAGGTTTACATTTGAGTGTGAAGACTAGATAACTAAATCAAAAATATAATGGCACAGTATAAGGTTCTGTTAAGAACTATGCAAAATTAAAACAGGATAAGAGATAGAGTATGATGGAGGTGGGTCTCTTAAAAGGACTTCCTGATTAGGAAATATTTTGTCAAGGACCTAAAAAAGAATACAAGTACACTGTGAAGATCATTAAGCAACAAGTGAATGGGACCAGCAGATGAAGTAATGGTTACGTTGCTGGACTCCCACATGGCTGGCCATGGTTTGAGTGCCGGACCTGGTGGCTTGAAACTCACATCTGGCACGTATGCATGCATGCCCAAAATCCTGAGAGGAGAATGGGTTGTGACAAGGCCATCCCTTCTGGTGGGTAATTTCTCGTTTTCTGTCTCTCTGTGTGTCTATGGTGAGTGTATGTGCCCTATAACAAAAATAGTCTCCTGAAAAAAAAAAAAAACGGAGAGAGAGACAAGTGGGTATTTTGTAATAGAGTAAAAAGTACAATAGTACTGGGGCAGGAATATGTTTGGCATATTCCGGTGTGAGTGAAAAGTGAGCAATGTGGAGATAAGTCAGAGAGAGGTTGGCATTATGGTAGGAAGAGCCAGAGTTAAGAGCATGAGTCAAGGATGTGAACAAGGATGTGCATTCATACACACCCGGCATGAGTTTAAGCCACCAGGTCCAGGACTCAAACCGCGGTCAACTACATGGGAGTCTAGCGACATAGCCATTATGCTAACTGCTGGTCCCAAGTTCGAGTTCTTATATGTTGTAGCACCATACTTACTCCTTTGTGTGAATTGTCTTTTTTAATACTCATGGCAATCCTGTGTGATATATTGGTACTTATCCTCACTTTACCTTGAAATAAGAGAATTAAAACACCAAAGAATTAAAATTTTAAAATGATCATTTATTTAATTTTATTAATTATTATTATTTTTATTTTACTAGAGAGAGACAGAGGGTGAGGAGGGTAGGTGAGAAAGCAAGCTGCCAGATCCATCCAGGACTCGAACTGCAGTGGGCCATGTGGGAGTCCAGCACCTTAACTATCATGCCACCTGTTGACCCTGAATACATTAGCCTTTATCAATAATTTTGCTGGGACCAGCAGTTAGCATAGTGGCTATGTCACTGGACTCCTACATAGTCAACCACGGTTCGCATCCTGGACCTGGTGGCTTAAACTCACGCTGGGCGTGTGTGTGTGCATGCCAAAGATCCGGAGAGGAGAATGGAGGAGAAGGAATTGTGGCTTGCCCATCCCCCCTGGGGGGTGATTTCTCGCTTTCTGTCTCTCTGTCTCTCTCTGTTTCTCCGGCGAGCACATGCGCCCTATAGCAAAAACCTCTCCAAAAAATTTTTTTTTGTTAATAATTTTCAGTAGAGGAGTTGATCATAAATTTTTCCTAATGGTAGCTTTTTATAATATGTAAAGGTAAAAGAAGAAGGAATTCTTGGTTAGCTTTCAGATTCAGATATGGCATTTAGTTCCACAACAATTCAAACAAGTTATTTGACCAACTTACCTACCTTCTTTCCTTCCTTTTTTTAATTTCCTAGAGGGCATGTGAGCTTTCCAGAGAAAGATGAGGATGGGGGGCGAGAAAGCCCCTCCCGAGGAAGATGGTCACATAGCAATCTCTACTCAATTTCTCCCTGCTTTCATGATTTTCTGCACGTTCTCATGCATACACACACACACACACACACACACACACACCAACAGCAGCAGTGTATTGGTACTAGTGGTGTGTGTGCGTGTTTAAAAAATTATTTATTTATTTAATATTATTATTTTTAATTTGACCAGAGAGATACAGAGGTAGAGAAAGGGAAAGTGAGAAAGCGAGTTGCCAGGTCCGGGACTCGAGCTGCAGCTGGCCACATGGGAGTCCAGTACCTTAACCACCACACCACCTGCAGGCCCGTCCTGGTGTGTTTTTTAAACTGCCAGGACTGTAACTCAAATCATGGAGTTGGCTGTGTGGGATCCAGCAACCTTAGCCACCACACAACAGCTGGACCAGTCCTTCTTAAGATCAATTTTACTGCTCTGTAAAATGGAAGAGTTACATTTGGTGCTTTTTATTCTATTGTATTTTTTTAATTGCCAGAGTGCACACACACTTGCCAGAAAAAGACAGACCAGATAAAGAGAGAGAGCGTTTCTCCAGTGTAGAAGTGACCATATCATGCTGCAGTCCCTTCTCCATTTCTTCATCCTAATGGGATATTTTTAGTACACATGTGCGTGGACGTAGTTTGTTTTTCAGGTAATTGGGACTGGAACTCAAACTGGTCAGCTATGTGAGATTTAGCTCCCTTAATCATCATGCTGTCGGGCTGGTCCTAATTGGTGCCTTTTAAAGTCTGATGAGTCTAGGGGCTGGCAGGTGGCATGGTGGTTGAGGTGCTAGACTCCTACAAGGCTGACCACGGTCTGAGTCTTGAACCTGAGGGCTTGCTTTCTCACTTTACCTCTCTGTGTGTGTCTCTCAGGTCAAATTAAAAAATAATAATAAAATTAAATAAAAATTTTTTTTTAGAATTGCCTTTTACTTTATTAATTATTATCATAATTTTTAAATTTGATCAGAGAGGGAAAAGAAAGCCAGTTGCCAGGTTCAGGACTTGAACTGTGGTCGGTTTTTGTGTCCAACCCCTTCACCACCATGCCACCTGCTGGCCCCAAATAAATAATAATTACTACTTTTTAAAGAATTATTTTTATTTAACTATATTTATTTATTTATTTTGAAAGGTTTTTGCTGTCGGCTCTCCAGAAAGACAGGCAGAAAGCAAGAATTCACCCCTTGGGGGGATGGCTATGCCTCAGTCCCTTCTCTATTCTCCTCTCGGGATCTTGGACACAGATGGACATTTGCCTGGCACGAGTTTAAGCCACCAGGTCTGGGACTCGAACTGTGGTTGGCTACATGGGAGTTCAGTGACATAGCCATTATGCCAACTTCTGGTCCCACTTTTTAAATTTATTTTTGAGAGATTTTTTGCTTTAGGGCATGTGTTGTTGCCAGAGAGACAGAGAGACAGAAAATGAGAAATTACCCCCTAGCGGGGATGGCCACACCACAATCCTTTCTCCTCCATTCTCCTTTCAGGATCTTGGATATGCACTCACATGTGCCTGACATGATTTTTAAGTTGCTGGGTCCAGAGCTCGAACCATGGTCCACTATGTGGGAGTCCAGTGATGTACCTGTTACACCATCTGTTGGTCTTGAGACATAATTTTTTTTTTTTTAGAGGTTTTTGCTATAAGGCATGTGTGCTCTCCAGACAGAGAGAGGGAGACAGAGAGACAGAAAGCGAGAAATCACCCCCGGGGGGATGGCCACGCCACAATCCCTTCTCCTTTTGGGATCTTGGGCATGCACGCACATGCGCTTGGCGTGAGTTTAAGCCACCGAGTCCAGGACACGATCTGCAGTTGACTACGTGGGAATCCAGCGACATAGCCATTACACTAACTGCTGGTCCCGAGACATAATGTTTTAATAGACTTTTTGATAACTACATGGAGACTAAAATATGTACTCATATTTTGGAAATTTGAGGCAAATGGCAAAGACATCTTTGGTAATCATATTTAGGGAACACAGTTCAAGGCCATAAGATCTAGGTCCTAGTTTTCTTTCTTATAGTTGGTTGATGGTACCCACAGCCTCTGTATATATTTTCCTATTTCTTCATCCTCATCTTCCACTTTATCCCTTTCTTTTTAGTCTAAAAAAATTATTGATGTTTTTCTGTTTTGATAAGAAATTAATTAGATGATGAACCAGTTTATAATAGAGATTATTTATAGGAAAATTGGTTTAAAAAATTCAGTTTTGTAGCATATGAAAGTTCCAACAGAGAAATTTAGAGACAAAATTTATTGATTATACAACTAAGCTTTCTAGCTAAAATTTAGTTCTACAAAATTTGACTATTGCATGAAAGGTCACTTAGAATCTAAAAAACTCGACAAGGACAAACTGATGGAATAAAATCTAATGAAAATAAGTTTGATATTAGAGAAAATGAAATGGAAGACTTAGAAATGGTTTAGCTCATAGAGAGAAACTAGTCCAATGGAATTCTTCCAGTAAAGATTTTCTCAGTACATACTAATATTGGCATAATTTTGTGTAAATCTTTATATGAATGACATAGTTCTCATTATCAAAAGAGCGGAGTTGGAATGTTTCATCATCAGTTGGATTTTTATTTGCCTCTGGATCTGCTTTCTGACACAGATAGAAGCTGTTTTATTTGATGTCTTGAAATCTTTAAGGTTGTTTTATGAGCTTAAATTCTTTCATTTAAATGAGTTTACAATGGTGTCTATGGTGAGGGCTATTATTTAACGTTTTCTGACAAGCAAATTGTTTTGAATTTTGTTGAGTAGAAGAGGAGTTGGTGACTTGTGGGCAAGCCCATTTTCATTATTTTAATTGTGTGATTTATTAGGATTTTAAGCTTTTTATAAATGTTTTAGTGTTATAGGACAGAATTAAAAGGATTTAGAATAAGAGGAGTTTAACAAAAGGACTTTACAACAGGATTGAAATAGTTTTTATATTTGATGGATTTGGTTAGCTGCTTTTCATCTCAATCATCGTGGTACATTCTGCTAAATGCTACAGAACAGGTGTGTATAACGTCATTCTCTCTATTGCACATGCAAATAAACACACAATTTTATATATAAAAAGTTAATCCGCTGCAATTTGGAGGATTACATTATGGGAGGGTGATGACTCCATTAGGCATCAAGAAGAGTTCATGCTACTATTGTACTGCCTGAGAAACCAAGTTCACAGCTACAGCATTCATGGGATTGTAGAATTTTTATACTAGCACTTTAAGAATTGCATTTAATATTTATTAAATCTGGGCACAATAAAATATGACAGTTAAGATTTTGTTTTATTTATTTATTTTGAGTGGTTTTTGCTATAGGGTTCATGAACTCACCAGAAAGATAGAGACAGAGAGACAGAAAGCGAGAACTCACCCCTTGGGGGGGTGGCCACACCGCAATCCCTTATGTTCCTTTCTCCTCTCGGGATCTTGGGCACTCACGCACACGCGCTCAGTGTGAGTTTAAGCCCCTGGGTCCGGGACATGAATCGCGGTGAGTAAGTGTTGCCTGACTGACTTGTAGAGCATGGTCGGCGGAACTGCTGCGCCTGAGCAGCTCAGTGGAAACTAGGGAAGTTCGGCAGTTCAGGTTTGAGAAAAGTGAAACAATCAAACCATTCTGGCCAATATTATTTTCATTTTAAAAACTCGACATTTCATTAATCAAAATATCAAATTGGTATGTATAATACAGGTACAAACCATACAGACTCTGTAACATCCATGAAGTAGAAGGAAAATAGATATTGTTAAACTTGGAGGCGAAACATGTAGGGGTAGAGAATTAACCTTGTACGAATGATATTCAGTGATGATTAATTTGGAATAAAATCATTGTGGGCTTTGGACTAATTAACTTCTTTTTTTTTTTTTTTTAAGAGGTTTTTGCTATAGGGCACTTGTGCTCGCTAGAAAGATAAAGAGAGACAGAAAGTGAGAAATCACCCCCTCCCCCCAGGGGAGATGGCCACACCACAATCCCTTCTCTTCCATTCTCCTCTTGGGTTCTTGGGCACGCATGCATACGCACCCAGCGTGAGTTTAAGCCATTGGGTCTGAGACTTGAACTGCGGTCGACTACATGGGAGTCCAGTGACATAGCCATTATGCCAACTGCTGGTCCCACTATTTGTTGTTATTTTCAAGCCGCCGGGTTTGGGACTTGAACCATTGCCGACCACGTGGGAATCCATCACCTTAATCACCATGCTACCTGCTGGCCCCTGGAATTTTAAATGTATAACAGTAGTTTTGTAGGCGAGGAAAAAATTTCTTTAAACTTTGGGCCTGAGCCACTGACATAAGACAGATTAACAAAAGAAAAGCATTAAAATTTTATGTAATAACACTTTACATGCATGGAAGTCCTCACAAAAAAATGAAGACACAAGAAGTGGCAAGGTCTAAATACATATATATTAGATTGAATAAGGAGTGGCATTTGTGGAAAAATACCTAAGAAATAAGAGTTTGTTTTTACAGATTTCTCTCATCCTTGACTCTCCATTAGTGATGATTAGATTGATTCTTCCTTGCTGATATCAGGAGGGCATCTTTCACATCAGAAAGTTCTTTTCCTGCTTTCAGGAATCAAAGGGAGATCAATGCCCCCCTCCCTTTTTTTGGTCATAAGGTGCATGTAGTAGCTGGAGAGAGACAGTGAGAGGGAAGGAAATGAAAAATGGCCACACCACAATTTCTTCTCCATTTTCCTCTTGGGATTTTGGGCTTGCATATTCACATCCAGCAGCTTGATTTTCAAGCCTTCAGGTTCAGTGCTTGAACCATAGTTGGCCATGTGGGAGTCCAGCACCTTAGCCACCACGCTACCTGCTGTTCCCCTTCTTGAATCTGCTGTTTTTCAAGGACCATTAGCTCAAAGTAATCAGTATGCCAAAGTTATACATTTTGGAGTAGTATGTCCTAAACTCCTTTAATACCATTATCATTGTAATGTTTTATGTTTTTTTTACATTTAAAAAAAAATTTTTTTTTATTGCCAGAAGCCACATGTGGTTTCCAGAGAGAGAGACAATCACACAGAGAAAGAATTCCCTAACAGAGTGTCATCATTTCACAATTCTCTTTTCAGAATTGTGGGCACATATACACACATGCCCTGTGTGTTTTGCAGGCTGTTGAGGCTATGGCCTGAATTGCAGTCAGCTGTGTAGGATCCAGCTCCCAGTGCACAGCTCTCAACTGCTGCACCGTTGGGCTAGCCCATATCAGTATTGTGTTTGGGAATTTCTCTCATATGTGAGGTTAAGCATCTCCTTATATGGTTCAGAGCCATTTGTATTTCCTGCCATCATTATTATTGTTTTTTCTTTTTGTTTGTATTATATTGATATTTTTACCCAGCAATATTGTTGAGGTCATTTATTATTATGTCAGCTAGGACTTCCAGGATAGATAGGGTTGAATGGGAGAACCAATTTTGATATCCTTGTATAACTGATTATAATGGGGACCAGCAGTTGGCATAATGGCTGTGTCGCTGGACTCCCATGTAGTCGACTGCAGTTCAAGTCCCAGACCCAGTGGCTTAAACTCATGCAGGGCACGTGTGTGTACATGTCCAAGATCCTGAGAGGAGAATGGAGAAGAAGGGATTGCAGCATGGCCATCCACCCTGGAAGGTGATTTCTCACGTTCTATCTTTCTGTCTGTCTCTGTCTTTCTGGGCAAGCACATGCACCCTACGGCAAAAACCTCAACAAACAAACAAACAAACAAACAAACAAAAAATGTATTATAATGTGAATACTCTGAACCATTTATTTCCTTTTTTTGCTTTTAGAGAGATTTTTTGCTATAGGGTTTTTGTGCTTGCCTGAGAGACAGAGAGAGAGAAAAAAAAGTAAGAAATCAACCCCCAGGGAGATGGCCACACCACAAACCCTTATTCTCCATGCTCCTCTCAGGATTTTGGGCACACACACACACTTGTCTGGTGTGAGTTTAAGCCACCAGGTCCAGGACATGAATTGGGGTTGCTTGCGTGGGAGTCCAGCGATGTAACTATTACGCCATCTGCTGGTCCACTGAATAATTTCTTAATTATACTTGCTGTAAGGAACCAGCAGATGGCGTAATGGTTATGTTGCTGGACTCCCATGTAGTTGACCATGGTTTGAGTCCCGGACCCGGTGATTTAAAATGCACGTTGGGCACTTATGCATGTGTGCCCAAAATCATTAGAGGTGACCCGGGGCGAAGGGATTGTGGCATGGCCATCTCTCCTGTGGAGTGATTTCATGCTTTCTATTTGTGTCTTTCTCTCTGGCAAGTGCATGCACCCTGTAGCAAAAATCTCTCTCTTAAAAAAAAAAAAAAAGTTTGCTGTAGATATTCCTTTTTTGGGTTAAAATACTTTTTATTCATAATTTAATGTGGAATTTAATCAAATACATTCGTGCATATGCTGAAATGTTAATATGATAAATTTAATAGATTTTATAATGTGATACTGTTACTATTACTAAGATTATTTTTCTGTATTGCTACTTAGTTTACTAATTTTTTAGAACTTTTACATTTTTATATATTGAGAATTGCCTAAAATTTTTCTAATTTTATTGTTGTGAATTGCTTTTATTAGTTTCTTTTTTTCTTTTTAAGACTTTTGTCATATAGCAAGTTGTGCTTGCCAGAGAAAGGGAAAGTGAGAAATCATCTCACAGGGGGAATGGCCTTCTCCTCCACTCTTCTCTTGGGATTTTGGGCTCACATGTACATGTGCCAGCATGATTTTCAAGCCTCTGCATCTGAGACTTGAACTGCAGAGTCCAGCACCTTAACCACTATGCTTTCTACTAGCCCCAGTCTTTATTAGGTTTGATAACAAGATTATACCACTACTGAATAACTAGTTGGTATGGTGGGAGTTGTTCTCTGATCTCCTGGAGAAGGTGTGTAAGATTGAAACTGGTGCCAATGAAAAAAAACTTCTCTAAAAAAAGCTGCATCTATTTCTTTAACAATTATACATGTATTTAGTAGTTAAATTTGTTTAATTAAGTATATACATTATACTATTTTACAGTAACTACCTTTCCATCTTTTCAATTATAAATATTATGAAAGTATAAAAATATTTAGAGATATCCAAGAGTAATTCTTAAAGTTTACATTTTCTTTTATGCTCTCTGTCAGGTGCTCAGAAGTGTGATAACTTTGCTGAAAAAAGACCCCTGCTTGGTGTTTGTAAGAGCATTGGATCTTCTGGGTAAGGATATTTGAATCATGTATTACAAATACGTATTATTATCTCATAAGGGGAGCTTTGATGCTTTAATATCTTCATAGACTTAAGTCTAAATTCTGACAAGATAAAAGACAAAGGACTAAAAGTATAGAGTAAAAAATATTTATGATATTGTGTGACACAGACACTAAACTTATATGTCTTCTTACTATTTTTTTTTTTTTTAAGAGAGATTTTTGCTATAGGGCATGTGTGCTTGCTGGAGAGGAAGACAGAAAGCCAGAAAGCCAGAAATTACTCCCCCAGGGAGGATGGCCACACTGCAATTCCTTCTCCTTAAGTCTCCTCTTGGGATTTTCAGCATATACGCACATGTGCCCGGCATGAGTTTTAAGCTGTGGGGTCTGGGACTCAAACCATGGTCAGATACGTGACAGTCCAGCGATCTAACCTTTATGCCATCTGCTGGTCCCTCTTCTTGCTATTTTTTCATGTACATGGTTATAGTAGGAGACGATAGAAAGCCAGTTATAGATCAGAATATAGTCCTGAAGTAGAAGATTAGCATCACAGAGAAAAATGACCATTTTTTTTTTTTTGGAGAGGTTTTTGCTATAGGGCGTGTGTGCTTGCCAGAAAGACAAATTGAGACAGAGTCAGAAAACGAGAAATCACCCCCTGGGGGGATGGCCATGCACAGAATCACAATCCCTTCTCCGTCATTCTCCTCTCAGGATCTTGGGCACGCTTGCACACACGCCTGGCGTGAGTTTAAGCCACTGGTTCTGGGACGTGAACCACCGTCGACTACATGGGAGTCCAGCAACACAGCCATTACGCTAACTGCTGGTCCCGAAAAATGACTTTTAATATCTGTGTTTCTAGTGTAGTCACTTTTACAATATCCTTATTTATGTATTTATTTATTTATTTTTGCCATAGGAGACATGCATTCACTGTAGAGAGACAAAGAGAAAGTAAAAGGGAAAATGAGAAATTACTCCCAGGGGGAATGGCCATGCCACACTCCCTTCTCCTCCATTTGCCTCTCCTCTCAGGACTGTAAGCATGCATACACAAGCACCTAGTATGCTTTTTCAACTTGCTGGGTCCAGTACTTGAACTGTATTCATCCTTGTGGGAGTCCATTGCCCTAACCACCATGCCACTTGCTGGTCCCTATGATAGCCTATTTACAGTGGATGAAAATTACTATTATTTATAAAAACAATGACAACTTCATATTATACTTATTATGAACGGAAAGTAAAATTTACTAGTGTGCTAGCATGTGCTTAGCACTGTTCTAAAGGTGTTAAATACATTTTCTTTTTTATTTCTTGTTATAATACTGAGAAGAAATATGGTTTAGAAAACCTGTGTCGGGAACCAGCAGTTAGCATAATGGCTGTGTTGCTGGACTCCCACATAGTCGACTGCGGGTTGCTTCCCGGACCCGATGACTTAAAACTCATGCCGGGTGCGTGTGCGTGCGTGCCCAAGATCCCGAGAGGAGAATGGAGGAGAAGGGATTGCGGCGTGGCCATCCCCCCTGGGGGGGTGATTTCTCGCTTTCTGTCTCTATGTCTCTCTCTGTCTGGCAAGCGCACGCACCCTATAGCGAAAAAAACCTCTCCAAAAAAAAAGAAAACCTGTGTCACTGGGGCCAGCAGGAGGCATGGAGGTTAAGGTGCTGGATCCCCAGCTGGATGTGCAGTTTGAGTCCTGGACCTGGCGGCCTGAAAATCATGCTGGGTGTGTACATGTGTGTGTGTGTGTGTGTGTGTGTGTGTGTGTGTGTGTGTATGCCCAAAATCCTAAAGGAGACTGGAGAAGAAGAGATTTAGCAAAAAGAAACCAAAACTAAACAAAAGCCAAAAATCCCTCTAAGAACAGAGTCACTGAAATCACATAATGATGCTATGGATTCACACTCAAGCAAGCAGGCTTTTAATTCCTTGATGACTGCATTTGTGACAATGAGAGGATTGTGGTCCAAGATGATGAATTATCACTCACGAATCAGATAATTTCTCTATTTTCTCCATGTATTAAAAGGGAATACTATTCTTTTCCAAAGCTTTTAGAGAATTAGGTGTCAGTTTTCGAAGGACCACCTTATTACATAATCCCAGTTAAAGGTTATATCTAATAAAATCACAGTGGTGTACAAAAATCCTGTATGTCGAAGCCTAGGACAGACACTCAAGGGCTAGTGAAGTTTCCCTTGGTGTTGTTAGTGACCTAGATTCTTTCCAGCTCTGACATCCTCCTAATCCTTTCCCTAATGATCTCTAGATGGAGCCTGCCTTTTCAGTTAGTGCATCTCCTCAATTTAGACTTCTAACTGCAAGGAAAGCTGGACAGTGATTATAGTTTTTTTAGTAAGGAATATCAAAATGTATATTAGGTTGATAACTAGCAGTCTGGTATATAACTTTTTGTCCATGGATCATGGGACATTGGAAGGGTAGAATGTGATAGTGATATTGCATAGATCTAATGTTGTCTCAATCATTTCTTCCTTTGGATATAGTTTGACTCATGGCTACAAGGCAAATTCGTTCAAGTATAATAACACCTTTCAGAATTTACAAGCATAGGGACCAGCAGTTATTGTAATGGCTATGTCACTGGACTCCCATGTAGTCGACTGCGGTTTGAGTCCCAGACTCGGTGACATAAACTCTCACTGGGTGTGTGTGTGCATGCATGTCCAGGATCCCGAGAGGAGAATGGAGGAGAAGGGATTGCGGCATGGCCATCCCCCCTGGGGGGTGATTTCTCGCTTTCCGTCTTTCTGTCTTTCTCTGTCTTTCTGGTGACGCAAAAAACCTATAGCAAAAACCAAACAAACAAACAAAGAAAAAACTCTCAAAAAAAAGGAATTTACAAGCATGAAAATCCAATTACTTTCCCAAAGATTTAAGAATGTGGCTGAAAAGAAAGGCACAACACTTAGTAAAGAATTATGAATTAATGATGTATAATAGGAATTCAGAGAAGATAGTGATCAGTATGCATGAATGACTGGGAAAAGGCTCATAGAGAAGGAACAACCCAGGCTAGATCTTAAGGAAAAAGAAGTTGCGGCAGTGTTAGAAGAGCAACATGGGTGGCGGGGTGGGCAGTAAGTGGTGTGGTAGTTAAGGTGCTGGACTCCCACATGGCTGACTGTAGTTTTAGTCCTGGACCTGGTGGCTTGAAATTCATGTGCCCAAAATCCCAAGAGGAGAATGGAGAAGGGATTATGGTGTGGCCATCCCTCTTGGGGAGTGATTTCTCACTTTCCCTTTCACTGTCTCTCTCTTTCTCTTCGTGAGTACTTGTGCCCTATGTCAAAAACGTTTTAAAAAAAAAGTAATATGGATTCTTTAAGTGGGTTATAAATCTGTAGCAGTGGAACAGAAATAAACACACTTAAGAATGATGGGAGTTTGTGATGTAGCACCAAGGCCCCCAAAACAACTTTTGCAATGCTCATCCAAAGGCATACAGCATTCTGAAAAGTGTTTAGGCTTGAGAACTCCTAAATGTTGCATAATAATGGTGGGAACCTGAGACAGTCATACCTGCAGCTGCTGCCACCCCACTCTGTGCTTTCCCCCTTCCACGTTTGGTTGGTATTGATGTAATTTGAGGATAAGGAAGGTTGTGAGAACTGATACCTTTCATGCTGTGGTTGGAAGATACTCAGCTTGAAGGGGTACTGTTGTCCATGCTCATTAGCATTGTCTTTGGAATTTTATATCTTTTTTTTTTTTTTGGAGAGGTTTTTGCTATAGGGCACGTGCGCTTGCCAGACAGAGAGAGACATAGAGACAGAAAGCGAGAAATCACCCCCCAGAGGGGATGGTCACATCACAATCCCTTCTCCTCCATTCTCCTCTCGGGATCTTGGGCACACACGTACACGCACCCGGCGTGAGTTTTAAGCCACTGGGTCTGGGACGCGAACCGCGGTCGACTATGTGGGAGTCCAGCGACATAGCCATTACGCTAACTGCTGGTTCCCGGAATTTTATATCTTGAGGCACCTGAATTTCAAGGGCAGTGACACTTTCAGCACTTTCAGCCCTATGTGATGATTATCTGAGGCTTCTTGCATGAAAGAGTACATGGGAATGAAAACTCTGGGTAGACTTGAAAATAGTGTGACCTTGAATGTCTTTTATTTATTTTAAAAGGATTACTTTATTTAACTTTATTGATTGATTGATTTAAATTTGACCAGAGAGGGACAGAGTAGAGTGAGAGAGAGGCGCTGGGGGGTGGGGGGGGGAGAGAGAGAGAGAGCGAGCGAGCGAGAGCGTGAGCCGTCAGGTCTGGTATTTGAACCTCAGTCGGCCATGTGGGAGTGCAGTGCTCTTAGCCACCATGCCACCTACCAGCCCCTAATGTCCATATTTTAAAAAAGGGTTTACCACCTTTGTTGACTCAGGGAATTTAAGCAAATTCTCTATTAAATGCTTGGCCAACCATAAGATACACAGACACATGGGTACTCCCCAGGAGGCAAAATAAATAACAATAAAATAGAAAACTGAGCCAAAGATATCAATAGCTAGATATTGTGGAAGAAAATAGATTAAAAAGGAACCAGAGTTGTTATACCATATAATGTAACATGCCTAGTTTCAAATTTAAAATCAAAATATGTTGAGAAATTGTAAAGTATAGCAAAAATGAGAGGTAATAGAATCTATACATGTTAATTTTTGTGAACAAGGATTTTTTTTTTTTTTTTTTTTGAGGGGTTGTTGCTGTAGGACATGTGCGCTTACCTAGAGAGAGAGACGGAGAGACAGAAAACAAGAAATCACCCCCCCCCCCAGGCAGATGGCTCTGCCAGAATCCCTTCTTCTCCATTCTCTTCTAGGGATTTTGGGCATGCATTGTACATGCACCTGATGTGAGTTTTAAGCCTCCAGGTCTGGGACTCGAACTGCAGTCAACTACATGGGAGTCCAGTGATGTAACCATTACTCCATATGATGGTCCCTGAACAAGGATTTTAAAGTAGCTATTATAAAATGAGGGTTTCTCAAAGAGTTTATAGAAAATGCATGTTATGAAAAAGCTATGCATAAGTTTCAATTTTCTTGGCTCAAAAATAAACTCATACTTTAAGTCCATTTTTCTACAAGCTTTTTGAATTCCTCACATATGTTCTAAGAACTAAATGAACTGTGTTTAAAAAATTAAAAGAAAGTATGACAATAATAACTCAACAAATAGAGAATCTCAGCTTGAAATTACAAATTATGTAAAAACAAAATGAAAATTCTGTTGTTGAAAAAATGTGGTATTATAGATTTAGTAGAAGATCTTAATACCATATTCAAGATTACATAAGAAAGATGAGGGAACTGATTGTTAATATGGGGGCCGAAAGCAAATGGGAAATAGAAAAGGAAGACACTACTACAATGAAGAGAAAGTCCGATTTCAAATTTGTGGATGTGTGTAAATGGGTGAAAGCCTTCAAAGCGGTGTTCGTGGAAGGAGCTTGGCTGCTTTTGTAGGTTACATTGCTTTGCAATTTTCAAAAGACTTTCCTTTCTTTATCAACTCTGCTACTCTGTGATTAAGAGATTTGCTTTTACAGGAATTATCACTCTGTCATAAAATATCCTCAAAAAGTAAGGATACAGTAATTATAGATGGAGATTAGGTCATTTACTAAGGGATGGATGATGATGACGGGGTTGTGTTACAGTCATGCATTGCGTAACAATGGTGATACACACCGAGAAATGCATTATCAGGTGATTTTATCATTAGGTGATTTCTTACTTATGCGAACATCTTAGAGTCTACTTAACATCTATGATATATGGCATAATTGTGTGGTATCACTATTTTTATATGTGGTCCATTGTTACCAAAATGTCCTTATGTGGTGTGTGACTGTATTCAGGGTCCCCCAGAGAAATGGAACCCGTATACTCTGTGTGTGTGTGTGTGTGTGTGTGTGTGCCTGTGTGTGCACATGCATGTGTGTGTATGCACTTGCCTGGAAATTGCCTGGTAAGCAGGTTAGGCTTGTAGGGTAGAAATAGAAGAGTTTTAGTTTTAGTCAGAAAGCTGAATTACGTCTCCCTGAGGTCAGTACTTTTTTTTTTTTCCTAGACAGAATCTTGCTATTCAGTTATAGACTTATTTTACATAATACTTTTCGAGAATTATACTACTTTACATACTTTTTTTTTTTTGACACAGTGGTTTTCACCCAGAATTCTTTTAATCCCCCATTAAATGTTATTTAAAGTTAGTGGGCTTTCTGTCTCCCAGTTACGCTGTGGTGTGATTTAGGAGTGATTTGATTTGTTTCTGTTATTGATATGTGTTCTTTTTTCTTTTAATAAAGATACTTGGATTTAGGTCATAAACACATGCATGAACTCATTTGTTAAAAAAATGTGAATTGTATTATACTTAATGTGTGCCTTGCTTGCCTTTCCCTCTTATTAGCATATTATGGTTTGGTTTTATAAGTCCACTAACCCTACTCATAAGGGCTCTGACCTGATGATTTAATCACCTCCTGGAGGCAGCACCTCTAAATACTGTCACATTGGCAAGTGAATTTCAATTAGGAGTTTTGGGGCTTTAGCAGCTAGTTAAGTAAAAGAGAGGAAAGTATTTGTAAGAAATTAGCTTCCATGTTATCTGATTCCAAAGCTGTTAAGTTTTGCCATAGGGTACATACACTTGCCAGTGAGAGACAGAGATGGTGAGAAAGCACCTCCTTAATAGGGATGGCCATACTGCAGTTCTTTCTCTTCCTTTCTTCTCTCTGGATTTTGGACATATATGCACATGTGCTTGGTGTGTTTTTACAAGCTGCTGCCATCTGGAACTTGAACTAGGCAGTCAGCCTTATGTGATATAGCTACCTTAACTGTCATGCCACTGGCTTGGCCTCCACATACATATTTTTTTGAAAGCTTTGCTTGTATAATTATTTAAGAAATATTGCTGTGCCCACTTGCACTGTACAGTGTTTGTATTGTGGATTTGTCTATATCCATAGTCTAACACAGTACTGTATCTGAAGGTGTTTACATTAATTGGAAAATGGTAGTTTGTTTATATTTTCAAAAGAAGCTCACACATATATAAATATGTTTATTTTAGACACACACAAAATCTTTATTAAAAAAAATTCTTTTTCAAGTTTTTGCTGTAGAATGTGTGTGCTCACTGGAGAAAGTCAGACATTGAGTGGAAAATGAATTACCACCCCCAGTCTGCAACATTTTCTCCTCCATTCTCTTCCTGGGATTTTGGTCATGCACACACACTTACCTGGCATGATTTTCAAGCCTCCAGGTCTGGGACTTGAACTGCGGTCGACCGTGTGGGAGTCGAGTGCCTTACCACCTGCTGGCCTCTTATTTTAAAAATTTGAAGGACCTATTATCTCATTTTTAAATCTTAGTTTTAATTGCCTTATAATAGTTGTTATATATTTTCATTGAGGCATAATTGAAACATGATAAACTGCATATATTCAGAGTGTACAGTTTGACAAATCTTGACATCTGTATATATCCATGAAGCCATCATTCCAATCAAGATAATGAGCATACTCAATAGTTTCCTCATGCCTCTTTGTAATGCATCCTTTTTAGAAGAAACATTTCTGTGTAATAAGTTTCTTTGAATACCAGTGACATTTTCACTTTCTAATATGCTTTTTTGGGGACTTAATTTGCCATCATGTAATTTAAGGTTGACTTTAGTATATAGTATAAAATATGGAAATAAATCTTGAGTTCAGTATGGTTTTTTCTTCTGCTCTACAATTAATGTAAAGGCCATTTAAAATGAAGCTTTCCATCTAGAACTAGTTCTAAAACTGCTAAAGGGCTTGCAGTTTGTCTGTGTAATCATTTTAAAACAATAGTTTTTTCAGTCCCCAAAAGGATGCAGTCTTGACATACAAATAGAAAACACATTGAATTTTTGGCTGATATTGCTGCTATACTAGTTTAAATGTTGGTTCAGTCAACTTCAGGCTTAGATTACAAGATTTCCAAATTAAAGGAAAACCAGAAAGGAAAGAACATCTGTGTAGATTTTGACTTTGTGGAATTCCATGCAGACATACATACTCTTCTTTTAGTGCAATAGGGCAAGTGCACATTGAATAAACCTGAAAAGAGATCTCTGTTGTGTTGAGATTTTCTTAAAGACAAATCTGAGGTAGACAGTCAAGCAGTTCCTTAAAACAGAACCTTGACAGTTTCAAATCAAGTTATTTTCAGCATAAAAAAATAAAATTTTTTGCTATATAATGTTTAGCCAGAATGAAACCTTGCTTAGTCTCAATAATTGTGTTAACTTGATAATTTTCTTGTATCAACACATTAGGATTTGAGAAGGTAATTTGTTTTAACTAAGGTTTAAAGCTATTATAATTGAAAACATTTTGAATGTGTAATTTACTCTGTAAATTGTAAACCAGCCTCAGTAAGATGTGAAGAGTCCTTGACTGCTACTGAGCTAATCACATATGGTGTGTATGATTTTTTTTTTTTTTGAGAGGTTTTAGCTATAGGGCATGTGCGCTCACCAGACAGACAGACAGAGACAGAGAGACAGAAAGCAAGAAATCACCCCCCAGGGGCGATGACCATGCCACAATCCCTTCTCCTCCATTCTCCTCTTAGGATCTTGGGCATGCATGCACGCACACGCGCCCGGCGTGAGTTTAAGCCACTGGGTCCAGGACTCAAGCCACGGTAGACTACGTGGGAGTCCAGCGACATAGCCATTACGCTAACTGCTGGTCCCTGGTGTGTATGATTTAAAAGTGTTTGCAAAGATCATCCATCCTGCCATGTAGGTAGAAGTCCGAAAAAGCTGCTTCATTAGATTCTTTTTTTCAACTTTATTCTAAGAAGAGTCTTCTTTATATTCTTTGCAGACGTTTGTGGGTGCCTATTATGCGTTCACTACCTATTTTTTTTTTAAGTTTGCTGTAGGGTACATGTGCTTGCTGGACAGAGACAGAAAGAGAGGGAAAGTGAGAAATCTCCCCCCACCCCCAGGGTGGATGGACACGCCCCAATCCCTTCTCCTTCATTCTCCCCTTGCCACTTTGGTTATGCATGCACACATGCCTGGCCTGATCTTCAAACCGGTCCAGGACTCAAACTGGGAATCGGCCATGTGGGATCCATCCCTCTTAATCACAATGCCACCGGCTAGTCCCAAGTGTCTGCTTCTCTTTTAGTAGTAATTAAGATATTTTTAAAAGAGGTTTTTGCTTTTGGGTGTGTACACTCATTGTGAAGGGGGTACGGAGGAGAGAGACAGACAGTGAGAAAGAAAGTGAGAAGTCAACCTCCAAGGGGCATGACCACATGCAGTCTCTTCTCTATCATCCTCTGGGGATTTGGGGCACATATGCCCGGTATGATTTAGTTTTCTTTTTCTTTTCTTTTCTTTTTTTTTTTTTGCTATAGGGCGCATGCGCTCACCAGAAAGACCCAGGGGAGATGGCAATCTCTTCTCCATTTTCCTCTTGGGATCTTGGGCATGCACGCACACATGCCTGGCATGAGTTTAAGCCACCGGGTCCGGGACTCAAACTGCAGTCAACTACATGGGAGTTCAGCAACATAGCCACTTACCACCTGCTGGCCTCTTATTTTAAAAATTTGAAGGACCTATTATCTCATTTTTAAATCTTAGTTTTAATTGCCTTATAATAGTTGTTATATATTTTCATTGAGGCATAATTGAAACATGATAAACTGCATATATTCAGAGTGTACAGTTTGACAAATCTTGACATCTGTATATATCCATGAAGCCATCATTCCAATCAAGATAATGAGCATACTCAATAGTTTCCTCATGCCTCTTTGTAATGCATCCTTTTTAGAAGAAACATTTCTGTGTAATAAGTTTCTTTGAATACCAGTGACATTTTCACTTTCTAATATGCTTTTTTGGGGACTTAATTTGCCATCATGTAATTTAAGGTTGACTTTAGTATATAGTATAAAATATGGAAATAAATCTTGAGTTCAGTATGGTTTTTTCTTCTGCTCTACAATTAATGTAAAGGCCATTTAAAATGAAGCTTTCCATCTAGAACTAGTTCTAAAACTGCTAAAGGGCTTGCAGTTTGTCTGTGTAATCATTTTAAAACAATAGTTTTTTCAGTCCCCAAAAGGATGCAGTCTTGACATACAAATAGAAAACACATTGAATTTTTGGCTGATATTGCTGCTATACTAGTTTAAATGTTGGTTCAGTCAACTTCAGGCTTAGATTACAAGATTTCCAAATTAAAGGAAAACCAGAAAGGAAAGAACATCTGTGTAGATTTTGACTTTGTGGAATTCCATGCAGACATACATACTCTTCTTTTAGTGCAATAGGGCAAGTGCACATTGAATAAACCTGAAAAGAGATCTCTGTTGTGTTGAGATTTTCTTAAAGACAAATCTGAGGTAGACAGTCAAGCAGTTCCTTAAAACAGAACCTTGACAGTTTCAAATCAAGTTATTTTCAGCATAAAAAAATAAAATTTTTTGCTATATAATGTTTAGCCAGAATGAAACCTTGCTTAGTCTCAATAATTGTGTTAACTTGATAATTTTCTTGTATCAACACATTAGGATTTGAGAAGGTAATTTGTTTTAACTAAGGTTTAAAGCTATTATAATTGAAAACATTTTGAATGTGTAATTTACTCTGTAAATTGTAAACCAGCCTCAGTAAGATGTGAAGAGTCCTTGACTGCTACTGAGCTAATCACATATGGTGTGTATGATTTTTTTTTTTTTTGAGAGGTTTTAGCTATAGGGCATGTGCGCTCACCAGACAGACAGACAGAGACAGAGAGACAGAAAGCAAGAAATCACCCCCCAGGGGCGATGACCATGCCACAATCCCTTCTCCTCCATTCTCCTCTTAGGATCTTGGGCATGCATGCACGCACACGCGCCCGGCGTGAGTTTAAGCCACTGGGTCCAGGACTCAAGCCACGGTAGACTACGTGGGAGTCCAGCGACATAGCCATTACGCTAACTGCTGGTCCCTGGTGTGTATGATTTAAAAGTGTTTGCAAAGATCATCCATCCTGCCATGTAGGTAGAAGTCCGAAAAAGCTGCTTCATTAGATTCTTTTTTTCAACTTTATTCTAAGAAGAGTCTTCTTTATATTCTTTGCAGACGTTTGTGGGTGCCTATTATGCGTTCACTACCTATTTTTTTTTTAAGTTTGCTGTAGGGTACATGTGCTTGCTGGACAGAGACAGAAAGAGAGGGAAAGTGAGAAATCTCCCCCCACCCCCAGGGTGGATGGACACGCCCCAATCCCTTCTCCTTCATTCTCCCCTTGCCACTTTGGTTATGCATGCACACATGCCTGGCCTGATCTTCAAACCGGTCCAGGACTCAAACTGGGAATCGGCCATGTGGGATCCATCCCTCTTAATCACAATGCCACCGGCTAGTCCCAAGTGTCTGCTTCTCTTTTAGTAGTAATTAAGATATTTTTAAAAGAGGTTTTTGCTTTTGGGTGTGTACACTCATTGTGAAGGGGGTACGGAGGAGAGAGACAGACAGTGAGAAAGAAAGTGAGAAGTCAACCTCCAAGGGGCATGACCACATGCAGTCTCTTCTCTATCATCCTCTGGGGATTTGGGGCACATATGCCCGGTATGATTTAGTTTTCTTTTTCTTTTCTTTTCTTTTTTTTTTTTTGCTATAGGGCGCATGCGCTCACCAGAAAGACAGAGAGACAGAAAGCAAGAAATCACCCCCCCAGGGGAGATGGCAATCCCTTCTCCATTTTCCTCTTGGGATCTTGGGCATGCACGCACACATGCCTGGCATGAGTTTAAGCCACCGGGTCCGGGACTCAAACTGCAGTCAACTACATGGGAGTTCAGCAACATAGCCATTACGCTAACTGCTGGTCCCCACCCAGTATGATTTTCAAGGCACTGGTTCTAGGACTTGAACTGAGGTCAGCCATGTGACTGTCCAGCAACGTAACTGCTATGCCATTGTCTGGCCCCAAGGCATTATTTCTTAATGGAGGGGGAAAAGAGAAGGGGTCATTTTCTTTTGTATTGGAGAGGTTTTTGCTGTAGGGTGCATGCGCTTGCCAGACAAACAGAGACAAAAAGAGAAACAGAAAGCGAGAAATCACCCCCCAGGGGGCATGGCCATGCCACAATCCCTTCTCCTTCATTCTCCTCTTGGGATCTTGGGCACGCATGCACGTGCACCCTGTGTAAGTTTTAAGCCACCGGGTCCGGGTCGCGAACCGCAGTCGACTACATGGGAGTCCAGCGACATAGCCATTACACTAACTGCTGGTCCTAGAGAGGGGTGATTTTGACCTGTAGAGGACACTTAGTAGTGTCTGGGGATATTTTTTGATTGTCATATTATGTGCCAGAGAGGTGCTACTGGCATCTAGTAAGTGGAGTGAAGAATACTGCTAAATTTTCTATATCCATCCTTGACAGCAAAAAATTATTCAGCCCATAATGATGTTAGAGTCAAAGTTGAGAAACCATGATCTAAGAAGACAAAAATCTGTATGATAGGGTTAAAAGCAATAAACAAATAAATATATATTGGGTTGTTGGGAAAAAGTCATGACGCATTTTTGCATAAAAAAGCAAGTAAATGTACGTCCTGACTTCTCCCAATGACCTAATAATGTGGTGATAAGTGTTGTATAGAAAATAGTAGATAAGGTGGTTATATAATGCTAGACAGGACAGTAGTATTTGTTGTCGGTGGACATTTGGACAGTTTGCTGTTTTGGGTATGAGTAGTGCTTATGGAAATATTTCTGTACATTTTATTGGTATGCCAATGTGTTTATGTGTATATGTATATACAGATTTTCAAATTAAAGGAAAACCACAAAGGGAAGAATATCCTCATAGATTCTGACTTTGTGGAATTCCATACAGGTATACATATGTACATATAGTAAACAGAACAGTGTGTATGTATGTACACACACACACACACACACACACACACACACAGAGAGAAAACTAGGAGTAGACTTGCTGGGTAGAGCTTTGTTAGATAATTTCACGCAGTTCTTACCATTCTACAAGACTTGGTTTACTGCAGTATATGTAATTATCCTGTAATTAGAAGAGTATAGTTAATGTGCAGCATTTCCTATGTTGATGATACAATGACTCCTATGAGGCTTGCTAGAATATTGAAATTTGAAATCCAGGTATGCTTTTATTTCCATCTGTAATCATTTTAATATACCTTTCATTCTTAATTTCTCTTTCTAGTGTTCTAGGTAGTGAGCATTTTTAATTAGTGTTTCTTTGTGTTTGAGTAATGTAAGTCCAGCTGTGATAGTATAGAACACAGTGTTGTTGCGAAAGTCTAGTTAGCAAATTTCCCTGGAAGCTGATAGAAATCCTTGATGTCATTCAGATCACCAAGAGAATTGAAGAGAAATAGGAAGTCTTGATAGTTGCTTGGTAGGAAAGATCATGCTGAAGTAGAGGAAATTTTTTATGCTGTGACATCTTGAGTTTATATTCTGTGCAGGATGGGACGGGGCATACTTCCCTTGTTTATTTCTGTGTGTAAAGCTGTTAGTCATATCTTAGAATACTGAGAACCAAATATTTGAAGAAAATTGGAAAAGATATAAAAAACTCCTTTGGCACATGTACTTTGTTGAAAACAAACCATTTGAAATATTGTTTTATATGTGTTTATAAACAGATTATTATTTTAAAAATAAAATCTGGCCTCAGTAAAGTAACTGTCACAAATAATATAATATTGCGTTGAAAAGACTTTTTAAATTTTTATATTATTTTAAAATTTTTTTGCTGTAGGGCACATGTGCTTGCCAGAAAGACAGAGAGAAACAGAGAGACAGAAAGCAAGAAAACACCCCCCAGGGTGGATGGCCATGCCGCAGTCCCTTCTCCTCCATTCTCTTCTTGAGATCTTGGGCATGCACGCACACGCACCCGACATGAGTTTTAAGCCACCGGGTCCAGGACTCGAACCACGGTCGACTATGTGGAAGTTCAGCGACATAGCCATTATGCTAACTCCTGGTCCTGAAAAGTTTTTTTAAAAAATGAATTATTTTACTTAATTTTATTTATTCATTCATTTATTTTTATTTTGACCTGAAAGAGACACAGAGAGAGAGAGGGAAAGTGAGAAAGAAGCCACCAGGTCCAGGATTTGAACCATGGTCAGCCATGTGGGAGTGTCCAGTGCCTTGACACCTATGAGAGACTCCTTAGAGCCCTGCCATGCTACAATTCCAACTCTCTAGCCCTGCAGATCCTCAGGATCCTGGACTCCTACTTCGGAGCCCTGCGTTTCTCAGGCTGCCCTGAACCCACAGTTGGCCATGTGGTTTCCAGCATTACAGAAGCACCGTGCCACCTGTGCTACAGTAGCTGGGCCTGAGTTAGATGTTTTATCTTTATTTTTTGTTAATTTTTATCCTTTGTTAGAAAACAGTTACCATAATAAGTATTTATTTATTTATTTGCGAGATTTTCTGCTATAGGGCGAGTGCGCTCTCCAGAAAGACAGAGAGAGACAGCGAGAAGTCACCCCACAGGGGGGCTGATCACGCCGCAATCCCTTCTCCATTCTCCTCTTGGGATCTTGGGCACGCACGCACATGCGCCCGGGTCTTGGACTCGAACCGCTGTCGACTACGTGGGAATCCAGCGACATAGCCATTACGCCAACTGCTGGTCCTAAGTATTTTTTATTTGTGTTCACATAGTTTCATTAATTGTTTATAAAAATATTTTTTAATTGCCATATGGTGTGTGCACTATACCAGAGGGAGGAAGGGAGGCCAGGAAGGAGAAAGCTTTCCTTCCTATGGAGCATGGTCACACTGCAATGCTTTCTCTTCCACTTCTCCATCCTGTCAGGATTTTGGGCACATGGAAACACCCATCCCGTGTGTTTTTCAAGCTGCTAGGGCTAAGATTCAAGCCATAGTGGGCCCGATGGGTTCTGACTCCTGTATGCTATGGGCTGGCCCAAGAGTTCTTTTTCAAATACAGTATACAAAGAAGGTTACATAGTTATTGTAAAATTAACTGGCACATTAATTAGAGCCACCTTGTGTGGATGCTGTTGAGTATACTGGAGGTGAATGCAAAGCAGAACAAGACAGTATTTTAGTGCCCATTTAGAGCTTTTTTGTTTAGCTTAACTTAAAATGTGTAATATTTACCATTTTAATATTACAGTTCATAATTTTCTCTGAAAAAGGAAATTCAGTAATTTGCATGCTGTAAAGTAACATCACTCCTATTATACTTTAAACTTTATTTTTTGGGTAGTCTTTATTGAAACATTTGAAAGAATATATTCTGAATGCATTTGTCAATTTTATCCATGTACCTTTTTTCAAACAAGGTAAAAAAACATACATTTGGATTACCAGACAGCTTGGTGAAACAGCTGCAGTACATATTTCTGTGAGTCAGTTGTCAAATGAAGGGGCAATATAGGAGAAATGATAATACCCCTCCTCCACTATTAAAGGTAAAACTGCTGTGATTGGGGCCGTTTTAAATTATTAAACACTGTAAACGCCATAAAGTTAATTAGAAGAGGAACAAACTCTACAAAGATAAATGTGTTTTCAATAAGATTCTTAGGGAGGGTACAGTAGAAACCAGTGAATAGAGAGGAAATTTATTTCTGGCAGGACTCTAGACATGGAACTGTGGCTGAACTTTTTACCCTAATTACCTCCTGCTAATGCCTGCAGCGGTCTGGAATCAAAGTGGTGCTTCAGGCCCTGGAAATTCTCTGATGTGGCAAACGTTTGTTGTGTGAGGAGGGTTTCTTAAGAAAAAGCAGAATATTGTGACAGGATTTTAAAAAAATTTCTCAGTTACCACCCACCTCACTTGTTGCCTACAAAAATAGAGTAATTGTTTGCATCTGTGTGTGCTTTCCCCCTCCCTAAGAAATAACTGTTATAAATCAATGTGACATAGATCTAGTGAACTGAAGCTTGCCTGAGGTAGGTTTCTTTTTTTTTTTTCAAGTTTCTCTTTTAGTTTAAAATTTATATTTTTAGGTTGAAAATGCAAAGAAGTTACTTTTGATTATTGAAGATAAAAATTCTACTTGTTTTTAAGAGAATTGAGATCTCAAAGTGTACTTTTCAAAATGAATTCTAGTGAGTTTTGTAGTATGAAACTGATAACTATAAAATTACTTAATCCTAGAAGTAGAAATGGGAATTTCCAGTTTCCATTTTTAGCTCTCCATCTGTGTAGAACTAGAACCTAAGGGACACCTCCCTTTAATCTTCTGAAACTTTACATCATCCCATTTATCTTTCATAAAATTTCTGGCCTCTTGTATACAACTTTGAAATGAAAAGTAAATTATCTGAAAACCACCTGCTTTTTATCCTCTGCCTTTTTTTTTTTTTTGGCCATAGAGTGCTTGTGCTTGAGACAGCAGGGAAAGTGAGAAATCACCCTCTAGGCGCAATGGCCACACTGCAGTCCCTCCTCCTCCATTTTCTTCTTGGGGTTTTGAACATGCAGGCACGAGTGCCCAGCATGATTTTTAAGACTCTGAGTTTGGGACTTGACCTCTGTTTGGCCATGTGGGAGTCCAGCACCTTAACTATCATGCCACTGACTGGCCCCTATCCTCTGCTTTTAAAAGCACATTTTGGTGTGTTTTATATCTATGTAATTTAAAAAAGATAATTGTTTTTATTTATTATTATTTTTTTATTTGACCAGAGAGAGGCAGAGAAAGAGAGAGAGAAGGAAAGAGAGAAGATGAGAAAGCAAGCTGCCAGGTCCAGGATTTAAACCATGGCTGGCCATTTGGGAGTCCAGTGCCTTAAGCATCACACCATCTGCTGGCCATTCATATAGTAGTTTATTTGTGGATTATGAATGAAGGCTATTTTGTTGAATTACCAAATTTCAAAATTATGCTGCAGGTATTTTATTTTTTATTTTGTATAGTACATATGTTTATAAAATTTTTAAATTAGTGGTAAGGCTATTATATATTTTTTAATTCTAATGTATTATTTAAAAATCGTAATTATTGGCATGAATGTAATGTATGTGCTTCATAAGATTTTGCTTTCTCATTTGACTCCCCTTGATTGAATCCTCAATCCCACTTACCATTATAAAAGAGAAGACAAATAAGAAAACACCTTAACAGGCCAGCAGATGGTGTGGTGGTTAAGGTGACTGGATCCCACATGGCTGATTGTGCAGTTCTAGTCCCAGATCAGGTGGCTTGAAAAACATGCTGGGCAAGCATAGATGCATCCCCAACGTCCTGAAAGGAGAAATGGAGAATGGATTGTAGTGTGACCATCTCTATGGGAAGGGCTTTCTTACTGTCTATGTCTCTCTGTCTCTCTCAGGTGAGTGTCTGTGCCTGTTAGCAAATTTTTTAAAAAAGAATTATTTACTTATTTGTTTTTATTTATTCATTCATTTTTAATTTGACCAGAGAGAGAGAGAGGGAGAGGGAGAGAGAAAGTGAGAAAGCAAGCCAACAGGTCTGGGACTCGAACCGCTGTTGACCACATGGGAATGTCCAGCACCTTAATCACCACACCAGCTGCTGTTCTCCCCCATTAGCAAATTAAAAAAAAATTTCTCTGTCAAGTATGTATTTTTTTTAAGAATAATAATACTGGATTTTTTAAAGCCATATTTGCATCTTTATGCATTTGGTACAATTTCACTTGTACTTCACTATGAAATCACTTTGGATATTATCTTAAGAAATACAGGGTAGTCTCACATGCATTTTTACTTATTCTGATCTTACAGGAAATACAAATTATACTAATGTGACTATCATAAATTAGGTACTCTAAAAATATGTAGATACTGAATTTAAACATTATACTCCATTCTTTTTTTTTTGTAGAGGTTTTTGCCTTAGGGCACCTGTGCTTGGGGTGGGGTGGGTAGGGAGAGACACTGAGAGGGAAAGTGATAAATAACCCCCCATAGGGGATGGGCACACCATAATCCCTTCTCCATTCACCTCTTAGGACACATGCATGCGTGCCCGATGTGAGTTTCAAGCCAGTGGGCCCAGGACTCCAACCTTGGTTGGCCACATTGGGAGTCCAGTAACATAATGGCTACTATCTACTGGCGCCATTACACTCAACTCTTAAGCTAGCATACTTTCTAGTGTCAGAATTATGATTTTGTTGCACATTAACAATAAATCTTGAGACAGCAGGGAAAGTGAGAAATCACCCTCTAGGCGCAATGGCCACACTGCAGTCCCTCCTCCTCCATTTTCTTCTTGGGGTTTTGAACATGCAGGCACGAGTGCCCAGCATGATTTTTAAGACTCTGAGTTTGGGACTTGACCTCTGTTTGGCCATGTGGGAGTCCAGCACCTTAACTATCATGCCACTGACTGGCCCCTATCCTCTGCTTTTAAAAGCACATTTTGGTGTGTTTTATATCTATGTAATTTAAAAAAGATAATTGTTTTTATTTATTATTATTTTTTTATTTGACCAGAGAGAGGCAGAGAAAGAGAGAGAGAAGGAAAGAGAGAAGATGAGAAAGCAAGCTGCCAGGTCCAGGACTTAAACCATGGCTGGCCATTTGGGAGTCCAGTGCCTTAAGCATCACACCATCTGCTGGCCATTCATATAGTAGTTTATTTGTGGATTATGAATGAAGGCTATTTTGTTGAATTACCAAATTTCAAAATTATGCTGCAGGTATTTTATTTTTTATTTTGTATAGTACATATGTTTATAAAATTTTTAAATTAGTGGTAAGGCTATTATATATTTTTTAATTCTAATGTATTATTTAAAAATCGTAATTATTGGCATGAATGTAATGTATGTGCTTCATAAGATTTTGCTTTCTCATTTGACTCCCCTTGATTGAATCCTCAATCCCACTTACCATTATAAAAGAGAAGACAAATAAGAAAACACCTTAACAGGCCAGCAGATGGTGTGGTGGTTAAGGTGACTGGATCCCACATGGCTGATTGTGCAGTTCTAGTCCCAGATCAGGTGGCTTGAAAAACATGCTGGGCAAGCATAGATGCATCCCCAACGTCCTGAAAGGAGAAATGGAGAATGGATTGTAGTGTGACCATCTCTATGGGAAGGGCTTTCTTACTGTCTATGTCTCTCTGTCTCTCTCAGGTGAGTGTCTGTGCCTGTTAGCAAATTTTTTAAAAAAGAATTATTTACTTATTTGTTTTTATTTATTCATTCATTTTTAATTTGACCAGAGAGAGAGAGAGGGAGAGGGAGAGAGAAAGTGAGAAAGCAAGCCAACAGGTCTGGGACTCGAACCGCTGTTGACCACATGGGAATGTCCAGCACCTTAATCACCACACCAGCTGCTGTTCTCCCCCATTAGCAAATTAAAAAAAAATTTCTCTGTCAAGTATGTATTTTTTTTAAGAATAATAATACTGGATTTTTTAAAGCCATATTTGCATCTTTATGCATTTGGTACAATTTCACTTGTACTTCACTATGAAATCACTTTGGATATTATCTTAAGAAATACAGGGTAGTCTCACATGCATTTTTACTTATTCTGATCTTACAGGAAATACAAATTATACTAATGTGACTATCATAAATTAGGTACTCTAAAAATATGTAGATACTGAATTTAAACATTATACTCCATTCTTTTTTTTTTGTAGAGGTTTTTGCCTTAGGGCACCTGTGCTTGGGGTGGGGTGGGTAGGGAGAGACACTGAGAGGGAAAGTGATAAATAACCCCCCATAGGGGATGGGCACACCATAATCCCTTCTCCATTCACCTCTTAGGACACATGCATGCGTGCCCGATGTGAGTTTCAAGCCAGTGGGCCCAGGACTCCAACCTTGGTTGGCCACATTGGGAGTCCAGTAACATAATGGCTACTATCTACTGGCGCCATTACACTCAACTCTTAAGCTAGCATACTTTCTAGTGTCAGAATTATGATTTTGTTGCACATTAACAATAAATCAATTTAATGTATTGATTTAGAATGGGGATATTTCATTTTTCACTAATTTAAAAAGCAAATGCTTAGATTTTCTTTTATCATTTTAAGTATTTTGTATATTTATTTTGCCAGAGATTACACACCCTTACCGGAGAGAGGAGGTGGACAGGTCATGGTCATGACATGGCCAGGCAGCAGTCCCTTTGTTTCTATTTCTTCCTCATGTTGGCATTCGGAACAGGTGTACACATTCAGTGTATTTTTCAAGTTGACACAGCCAAGATTTGAACTGTGTTGGACTATGTGGAATCTGGCTGCCTACACCAGGCTACAGAGGTGGCCTTAACTTTATTTTTAATTGACTAATAACAGTTGTGTTGTGTGTGTGTGTGTGTGTGTGTGTGTGTGTATGTGTGTGTACTTGGGTAAATGTGTTTCAGTACATGTGTGTAATTGAAATGGTCAAATAAGGCTGATTAACATATCTACCAATGCTAATAGTTATCATTTCTTTGTTGTGGAAACATTTAAAGTCTTTTCTTAATTAAAAATTTTTTTTAAGAGAGATTTTTGCTGTAGGGTGCATGCGCTCCCCAGAGAAACAGAGAGAGATAAAAAGTGAGAAATCACCCCCCAAGGGGAATGGTCACACCACAATCCCTTCTCCTCCATTCTCCTCTTAAGATTTTTGGCACGCACATGCGCATGGCATGAATTTTAGGCTGCCAACTTTCGGACTTGAACCATGGTCGACTACTTGGGAGTCCAGCAACATAGCTACTACATCATCTGCTGACTCCTAAAGTCTTCTCTTTTAGTTGTTTTAAAATATACAATACATTATCATTAAATGTAATTACCATGCTGTGCAGTGGATCACCAGATTTTAGATTTTAAATATTGAAAAGAAAAATAATTTTGAAAAGTAGATTATAAGTATAACCTATTAACTTTAGGGCTGGCTCCATGGTGCAGCAGTATTGCACTGCTCAGGAGAAGCTGGATCTCACATGGCGACTGCAGTTGGAATCCCCAGCCAGATCAGCCTGAAATATACCAAGCTCTTACGTGTGTGCTCATGTGTGTGCTCATGATCTGATGAGCTAGAGAACTGGAGGTAGGGCATTGGGCATAATCAGACCATTTGGGGGGTGATTCTCTCTCTCTCATGTGCGAGCACAGCCTCATCATGAATTTTAAAAAGAAAGAATGTAGTTTTAGCATTATTTTGGTTCTCAGTAATCTCAGATGCTGCAGTGACCTTTTGGTTTCGTCGACATGTTTAATAAAATGGTTTCTATTGATTTCATATGTATACTCAAACTTCATTCACATTAATAGGTCGGAAAGTTTTGTTTGTTTGTTTGTTTTTTTGGGGAGGTTTTCGCTATAGGGCACGTGCGCTCTCCAGACAGACAAGACTGAGAGAGACAGAGAGGCAGAAAGTGAGAAATCAATCCCCAGGGGGGATCGCCACTCTGCAGTCCCTTCTCCTCCATTCTCCTCTCAGGATCTTGGGCATGCACACACATACACCCAACAAGAGTTTAAGCCACCGGGTCTGGGACTTGAACCGTGGTCGACTATACAGGAGTCCAGTGACATAGGTATTACGCCAACTGCTGGTCCCTCCAAAGGTTTTTTAAATACTATTATGGCTCCAGATTTACTGTAGATTGTTCTGTGGATTTTATTTATGATGTATTTCTTAATTACCTAGTAAATTTTGATTTTTAACTTATGTTTTGCCTCCTATTCTTTTTTTTTTTTTTGAGAGATTTTTGCTATAGGTTACATAAAGAGAGACAGAGATAGAGACAGGAAGTGAGAAATCACCCCCCTGGGGGGATGGCCATGCCACAATCCTTGCTTCTCTTTTCTTCTCTTGGGATTTTGGGGGACATCCACATTGCACCTGGTGTGAATTTTAAGCCGCCGGGTCCAGGACTCAAACCATGGATGACTACATGCAAGTCCAGCGAAATAGCCATTATGCCAACTGCTGGTTCCAAAGGTTGTAAAGTTTTTTACTTGGCTGTGATATACAGAGCTAATTCATATATATTTGGGGTGGTTGGTGAGAGGTTTTTTTTGCTATATAGGGCATGTGCCTTTGCCAGAAAGAGAGAGAGGTAGAGAGACAGAAAGTGAGAAATCACCCCCCAGGGGGGATGGTCATGTCGCAGTCCCCTCTTGGACATGCACTCACATGTGCCCAGTGTGAGTTTAAGCCACCGGGTCTGGGACTTGAACTGCCGTCAACTACATGGGAGTCCAGCAACATAGCCATTACGCCAAGTGCTATTCCCAGAAATGTACAAAATAACTCTTTGATAGACCCACTGAATTTAAGTATCTTCTAAAATTATAAAATAATAAAGAACAATTGAGCAGGTCACATAAAACAGTGGTTAAGTCCTGTATAGAGAATCCCACAGAGTGGACCAAGTTCACATCCCAGCCTGGTGACTTACACACCAGGTATGTTTGAGAATGCCCAGGATCCTAATGAGATGATACATTGGAAGAAGGTTTGCAGTGTGACCAGGCCCTACTGGGGAGTATTTTCTGTCTCTTTCTTTCACTCTCCTGCTCATGGACTCACATACCCTCTAGCATGTAATTAAAGAATAAACTAGTGCACAGCTTGTTAATATTTTTCACTATTATCAATATAAACTCATTTTAAAATTACACACATATTTACAAAGCGAGATTATTCTTTTTTAAAATCTTTTTTAAAAGAATATTTATTTGTTTCCATTTGTTATTGTTATTTTTTTCTTTATTTGATGAGAGAAAGACAGAGAGAGAGAGAGAGAGAGAGAGAGAGAGAAAGGGAAAGTGAGAAAGCAAGCCACCAGGTCCAGGACTTGAACCATGGTTGACCATGTGGGAATCCAGCACCCTTATCCATCACACCACCTGCTGGCCCACAAAGTGAGATTATTAATATCTCAAATTATTATTTTCAAAAAATATGCTGTAATAGTTGTAATTATACATATAATAGCTCATTGTATTCTTTTTTTTTTTTTCTGAGAGGTTTTTGCTATAGGGCGTGTGCACTCGCCAGACAGACAGAGACAGAGAGACAGAAAGTGAGAAATCACCCCCCCCCAGGGGGGATGGTCACGCCGCAATCCCTTCTCCTCCATTCTCCTCTCGGGATCTTGGGCATGCACACAGACGTGCCCGGTGTGAGTTCTAAGCCACCAGTTCTGGGACGTGAACCGCAGTCAACTATGTGGGAATCCAGCGACATAGCCATTACGCTAACTGCTGGTTCCCAATAGCCCTTGGAAATGTTGGACTCTTTAAGTGGATCATAAATATTATTTACCAATAATTTCACATGTATATTGAGTTAAGAGTTATTATTTAACACTTTTAGGTGGAGTCATATCCTATAATATCTTTGAAGTGAACAGAAAAAGTAAAATGTTTCCTGTGTGTTAGGGTTTCAGTTTTAACATCCCAAACATAGATATACACTATTTTAGATCAGCTTATGTAGAACATTAGAGTATATTTCACTTGTACCTCAATAGTCTAACTAAAACTAGTTGAGAAGTTCTAATATGCTAAGTAACTTTGATATTTGTTGATTTAGCTGGTTGGCAGAGGCAGATCCCGAACTTCCATCTTCCAGTGTCTGCTCTCTTGGAGACATGATGATTTTGCTGTGTTGCGAAATGATTACACCTTAATCTTATATTTTACTTCTCTTTGGAGTTATTGGAATAGCTGAATTATTTAGAGTTGGATAGTAAAACTCAAATTAGTAAAAAGTGTATTTAATGAATGTATATAACACATTATGGCAAACTCTCTAGTCCAAATATTAACTTGCTTAAGGCCTTTATTATTCAGCAGATTACCATATCTTATACTTCACTAAAACTTTATTTGGAATTTCTTCAATTCTTAGAATTAAGCTAAAAACTAGTTCTACATCATCAATAAAATTGTTAGCTCTTTAATGAAACTGATAAACAGAAGAAACAAATTACTAATATCAGGAGTGAAATAAGGGGCATCACTGTAAATTATTGAATATAGTCAATTAAGTAATATGGGCCAGCGGTTGGTGTGGAGTTAAGGTGCTGATTTCCTACATGGCCAACCATGATCTGCATCCTGGACCTGATGCTGGGCGCATGTTCATGCATGTTTAAAATCCTGAGAGGAGGATGGAGGAGATGGGATTATGGTGTGATCGTCACTCTTGGGGTGATTTCTCACTTTTCCTGTCTCTGTCTATCTCTCTTGCAAGTGCACATGCCCTGTAGCTCAAACCCTTTTTAAAAAAAAACATAACAACTTTATGCCAGTAGACTTGGTGACTTACATGAAATGGATAGATGGAAAATCTATTTTTGCTGGAGAACATCTGTACTGGCCAGAGAGAGAGAGAGAGACAACAACCCCCTCTCCCCAGTGGGATATAGTCATGCTGAGATTTCTTCATTTTTACATCTTGTCAGGATTCTGGGTATGCGTACACATGTGACCTGTGAGTTTTTCTGACTGCCAGGGCCAGGATTCAAACTGTGGTGACCATGTGGGATCAAGCTCCTTTAACCATTTGGCAGGTTCAGCTCCACAATTGTTTTTTAAAATTTAATTTAAAATGAAATTTTAGCCCAGCTGTGGCAATATGCTACTTCTTGGCAAGTTAAGCCCACCCTAAGAGTCTGGGCTCTTGGAACCAGAAGGTGGCGTAATGGTTACAACACTGGACACTCACATGACTCACTGTCGTTCAAGTTCCAGATCCAGCAGCTTGAATATCATGGTGGACACCTTTGCTGGGCACCTTTGCACACAGGCCCAAAATCACAGAAGGAGAATGGAGGAGAAAGGATTGTGGCATGGCCATCTCCCTGGGTTGGAGGGGGTGATTTCTTACTTTCCTTCTGTTTGTTTCTCTTCGGCTGAACACATGTGTCCTATGAAAAAAACCTTAAAAAATTGAAAAAAAAAAACTGGATTCACCTGTCATCCCACTTGTTTGGGAGGCTAAGGCAAGAGGATCGTGACATAGTGAGACCTTTTGTGAAAAATAAATAAAATTTAATTGGAATATTTTAGACTTAAATTAAAAAGGTTGTTTTCTCTATGTAGAAAGACCACAAAATAAATATGAGAACTCAGGGAAGACACGGTGAAATAATAGAAGAGCTATACCCTCTGGAAAGTAGAGGAAAAGCCCAACAAATTTATCACAAGATATATTATGAAACTGGAAGGCATGAAAGGGGTGAGGATAAATAGAAAACAGAGTAAAATGAGAGGTTGAATAAAATAGGATGAAAATTAAGACCAGCAACACAATGCAGTGGAGGAGGTATTTCAGTTGCACATTAAGAAAACTTTAAGGAAATAAAAGAACCTCATTTGATATCATGAAACAGTGCAGTGTGTTGCAGGCAAAATGTACTCAGAATGAGTCATTCCAATCATTGTGAAGTTCCTGGGTTTCATGAACTTTAATAAAGGGGGAAAACCTGACTTTTACATATTCTCCCACACAACTAGACCAAATGCTATAAAGCCTCCAAGAAGGACAGTGAAAAGTAGCCTAAATTCAGGTGAATTAAATATTTAGAGGTTAGTAGGCTTTTCCTGGAAGAAAGGAACTATTTTATGCTCAGCTGACTATATGCCTTTGGCAACTGCTCATCTCAATATAGATAATAAAGAAATAAAAGGTATGACTGCCAGCAGGAAGCATGGGGGTTAGGGTGCAGGACAGACTGCGGTTTTTGTCCCAGATCTGGCGACTTGCTTTCTCACTCTCCCTCTCTCTCTCTCTCTTTCTCTCTTCCTCTCTTTCTGGTCATTTTAAAAAATAATAATGAATAAAATTAAATAAATATTTGCTATAGGGCACCTGCCCTTGCCAAAGAGACCGAGAGAGACAGAGACCGAAAAAGAGCAATCACCCTATGGGGAGATGGTCACACTACAATCCCTTCTCTTTCATTCTCCTGTCAGGATTCTGAGCACACATGCCCAGGCACTTAGTGTGAGTTTTAAGCCACCAAATCTGGGACTCGAACTGTGGTTGACTATGTGGGAGTCTAATGATGTAACCATTACCACCTTCTGGTCTCAAGTTGGCTGACTTCTATACACTGATGTTTTTGAAAATTTTTACTAAAAACATGTGATACATTAATCAGTGCTGTATTTTTTTCATTGCTTTAGTGTAGGAAGATTGTATAGGAATAGTAGAAAATTATTATGTAAATTAATGTGTGTGTATATATTACATGCCTATTAAAAATACAGATAAACTGACAGACGATTTCTATTCTTTGTAACATCTCATCTATATTTTTTTGTAGAGGTTTTTGCTTTGTGCACTCTGGAGAGAGAGAGAGAGAGAGACAAAGACAGGGACAATGAGAGGGAAAATATGAAATCACCCACTCGTGGGATAACCACTCCACAATCCCTTTTCCTTCCTTCTCCTCCCAGGATCTTGGGCACACATGCACACACGCTAGTGTGAGTTTCAAGCCACTGGGTCTAGGACTCTGCGACTGTGGCCACGTGGGAGTCCAATGACATAGCCGCTACGCCATCTGCTGGCCACCCACTGATTTCCATTGCATTTGCTTTTCATTGGGGAATATTAAGTATATCTCCTTATAATATGGCTTTATTTTGTATCCTTTACCAAAAAAAAAAAAAGGCCAGCTAATTGTATTGAATGTTCCTTGAAGCTAGAAAGTATTTCTAACCCATCTTTGCATTTAATTGCAAATAATAGATACTTTTCCCCTCTATCTCTTATAATGTTTTTGGTTGCCTCTTATTTGGTATATAGAATCTCTTTTGAAGAACGTCTAACTTAACCACAATTTGAACATTGTTTCTTCATTTGATGTGGCAGTGTTGTTTCCGCTTCCTGCCTAGTGTACCTTCCTAGGTTAGAACATCATTAATACCACTTTTTCAAGTTGTGGGAGTGTTGGAAGGTTTAATTACTCAGCATTTATTCAGAACACTGCAGTAGAAAAATGTAGATTAAAAAGTTATTAACTAGGCTAATCACAAATTTAGCTTTTAATATGGGAAAGTTTCCGTTTTCTTTGCCTTTTCTTTTTTAATTACTTAATAAAAAAAAATGAGACCAACTGGCTTTTGTTCTTTAGGAGCTCAATAAGAATACAAATAATGTAATACTATCAAAATTTTTCCTCTTATATTTAAAGGATTAGATCCAGTAACACATGTTGAAGGCTGTGCAGCTTTTTCCTATTTAATAATAAGTGTTTCCATGCTTCTTGCAATTTGTGGTAGATTTTAAATGTCTTTGCTATTTTGTTTTTCACTTATACATGCACATTCTTGGAAAATGTCACTTTCTCAAATACTTTGTTCCGCTTTTCCTAATTTTGTTTCAATCTGTTAAATATCATGAATGAAAATAATAAAAGTTTTTGTAAAGGAAAATGATATTAATGTTTAGAATTCTGAAATCATGAAAGCCATATTTTACATTGCTTTAAAGTGATGTTCATTGTATTGCATTTGAGAAAAAAAACAAAACCTATTTTTAAAACATTGTCTGGGTTAAGGAATGGCAATAATTCTAATATAATACATGAATGTAAAGGAAAAAACATACTGTTAAAAATAATTAAAAATAGATGTGCGAGGCAAAATTTAAATAATTTTGTTAGGGGTTTATAAAAGTTGAATGCAAGAACTGAATTTAATATTATAGTATTTGTAATTCTTGTCTTACCATCAAGCTTAAAAGATCCTTTTGCATTCACCTGATACACGATTTGTCAGTAAGTAGATTTCTTTTTTTTTTTTTTTTTTGAGAGATTTTCGCTATAGGATGCGTGCGCTCGCCAGACAGACAGAGAGAGACATAGAGACAGAAAGCGAGAAATCACCCCCCGGGAGGATGGTCACGCCACAATCCCTTCTCCTCCATTCTCCTCTCGGGATCTTGGGTACGCACGCACACGTGCCCGGCATGAGTTTTAAGCCACCGGGTCCAGGACACGAACCGCGGTCGACTACGTGGGAGTCCAGCAACATAGCCATTACGCTAACTACTGGTTCCCAGTAGATTTCAAAGATAGCTTGTGAGGTTATCATCTTCTTTCCTCAAGTATTTTACTTAAAATGTTTAAATATTCATTGTCATAGTTAAGTCTTCATAAAAAGTTCATGATACCTACCTCATTTCTTATTCTGTAGGTACTAAAAACCTTGTTTGTGGCAAAGAAAAAAGATCTTTTGTCTTGCCATCAAAAGACATGATTATAGGAACTAGCACATGGAGTAATGGTTATGTAAAGGCGTGATTATAGGAACTAGCAGATGGCGTAATGGTTATGTCATAGATGCCCATGTAGTCAACCACAGTTTGAGCCCGTGACCCAGAGACTTAAACTCCCGCCAGGTTTGTGTGCGTGTGTGCCCAAGATCCCAGGAGGAAAGTGGAGGAGACGGGATTGCGGCGTAGCCCTACCCTTGGGTGGGTAGGGAGTGATTTCTTGCTTTCTGTCTCTCTGGTGAGCACCACACCCTAGAGCAAAAAATCTCTCTTTTTTTTTTTTCTTTGAAAAAAAAAAAAAAAAAAAAGCAAGTGTGATTATATAGAAATGCTTAAGTGACATACCCACATTCCTATTTTTTTAAATCTATTCATATTGTCTCCTTTTAGTGGTTCATTTCACTAGGCCTCATTACATTCTTGACTTTTTCAAACTTAATTAGTAATTGTTGGATCTGAAACAGACTTCAGAATGTATCCCCATGTTTACAACATGTATAATAGTATTTGTATATAAAAAGATTCCAGAGTTATGGATTGAGAGTTCTCAAGATCACTCAACCAAATGAAGTGAAATTTAACAAATGTACACAGATTTTTTTTTAACTGGTCAATCTCAGTTCATTAAGAACAAAGTACTTATATGATTTATGAAAATTAAAATAACTTTTAATAAAAGTTGCATAATGTTCAGTAACTTCCCTGTTTTAGCATTTTGGAAAATGTTTCTATTGTCTTAATAGAAGCAAGATAAGGCTCAGCTATGGTAGCGTGCACTGGATGCTGTTGGTTGGCAGGATGAGGCCACACGGAAAGCCCCAGGTTCAATTCTCTGCCCACCCTGAGATGTCTGTCATCCAGCTGTTTGGGAGACTGAGGCAGGATCACTGAGAGCTCATGGTCAGTGTGGGTAACACAGGGAAACTGTCTGAAAGAGCCAGACGTGGTGGTATGCCGCTGTGGTCCTCGCTTTGGAGAGTGAGGCAGTAGGATCATGACACATTGGGATCCTGTCTGAAATAATACCACAGAAGCATGTATACACGCACAGACAACGTGAATTAGGATACCAGCATGTTCATATTAAAGGACAGGACCATCTGGTGGTGTGGTGGCTAAGGCAACTGGATCTCACATGGGTTACTGCATGATTCAAGTTCCAGATGCAGCAGCTTGAAAAACAGGCAGGGTGTGTGTGCATGCATGCCCAAAATCCTGGGAGGAGAATGGAGGAGAGGGAGTGGTGTGACCATTCCCCATGGGCGTTGCTTACTTACTCCCTCTCCTCTGCTCCTCTGTCTCTCTCCAGTGAGTTCATGCACACACTGGCAAAATTATTTAAAAAAAATTATTTCAGGATAGATTATATGACTAAAATTAAAATAACTTAAACTTTTTTTTCTTTTTTAAGAATTATTCATTCTTATTTTTTAATTTGACCAGAGAGAGACAGAGAGGAAGAGAGGGAAACTGAGAAAGCAAGCTGCCAGGTCCAGGACTTGAATTGTGGTCAGCCATGTGGGAATCCAGCATCTTAACTACCATGCCGCCTGCCAATTCCAAATATGATTTATTTCATGATTTTCTATATATTTAAGTAGGGAAATAATTTGATGTGATTAATTTGATAATAAAATGATAGTTGTAGTTACATTGCTCAAATTCAGTCTGTTCTTAGAATGTAATTGTTTAAACGTACTTCATTTTGAGAGCCAGCAGGTGGCATGGTAGTTGGGACATTGGACTCCCACATGGTTGACTGCAGTTTGAATCCTAGACCTGGAGGCTTGAGACTCACGCTGGATGCGCGTGTGTATGTGGGTGCGTGAGTGCCCAATATCTCAGGAGGGGCATTGAGAAGGGCTTGTGATGTGATCCTTCCCCCTGGGGAGGTGATTATTCATTTTCCCTCTCACTGTCTATCTCTGCCTCTCTGGTGTGCAGATGTGCCCTGTGTCAAAAACCTTAAAAGGAAAAAATACTGGGACTAGCAGGTGTTGTGGTGGTTAAGGTGTTGAACTCCTGCATGGTTAACTACGGTTTAAGTCCCAGACCTGGTGCTTTGCTTTGTCACTTTCCTTTTCTCTATCTCTCTCTGGTAAGTGCACATAGACTGTAGCAAATTAAAAAAAAAAAAAATCTCTTTAAACCCATTGTCATTTTGAAGTACAGATTGCACATCCCTAATCCAAAATCCAACATTTGAAACTGCCGAGCGCCAACTGATACTACTTCCTAATCTGCTGGAAACCTCTAAATACTCTGGAGCTAATTTCTGGCACTAAGGTACCATGTGCATCCATGGGGGTTAGAAAGAATGTGCTGGAACAATTTTTTTCTCAATTTTCTATTCGGAATCATAAGTATAGCCAGTTCTAAGGCCTCTTCTTGTGTCTCCAAATATTTTATATTTTTTGTGGGAGTATGATCCTCTAAGACTAGAGCTGGTGAGATACAGTTCCTTCCTCCATTTCTCTATATTTTCATTGAAGCAGTGCTTAAACTTGCTTACTTGTGCAATCTCTCTCTCTTCTATCTCTTCCGGTACCTCACACTTCTATATTCTTAGGTTCTATCATTGTATTGAACGTTAATTCTTTATATCTAAAGCCAGGCTTTCTTTCAAAAGAGAATGATTTCCTGGTTTAGCCTTAGTGATGCAGGTGGTAGGTTACTGTACTGTGGTGCTGGAAGCCACGTGGCATACCACAGGTTTGGATTCTTGGACTGGTTGGCCTTAAATACGCCACATGTGCCCAAGATCTTTAAAAGCTGGAGGGCTAGGGAAGGGGTACACAGCACGACAGGACCATATTGAGGCTGCTTTTTACTCAGTCTCACCCATACACAGGTGCTGTCCATTGTGAATACAAAATTAAAAAGACAATATTTCATAATAACAGGTTTTTGCATTCTCTTATCATTGTTATTTATTTACTGTTATTTTAATGAGCTTTTTTGTTGTTTGTGTGTGTGTGTGTGGTGGTGTTGATATATATATATATTTTTTTTTTTTTTGTAGGGGAGAGATTTTTTCTATAGGGTGCATGTGCTCTCCAGAGAGAGAGAGAGAGAGAGAGACAGACTAAAGTGAGTAATCAACATCCAGCAGGGATGGACATGTTATATCCCTTCTCCATTTTTAGGATTTTGGGTACAGCATGCACATGCACATGGTGCTGGGTCCGGGACTTGAACTGCAATTGATCACGTGGGAGTCTAGTGTCTTAACCACTATGCCACCTGTTGACCCTGGTTTAAACTCATCAGAAAGAGACGAGAGGAACAGGGAAAGGGGAAATGAGAAATTGTCCCCTTGGGGGATAGCCATGCTGCAGTCCTTTCTCCTCCAGTCTCTTGGGATTTCAGGATGCACACTACATGCCCAGCATGCTTTTCGAGGTGGTGGGTCTGGACTCGACCATAGCAGCCAGCCATGTGGGATCTAGCCACCCTAACCTCCATGCCACCTGCTAGCCCAGTGTATGTTTTGTAAAATTGACATAAAATATAAAATTGCGCTTTTCCTAATGTCTCCGTCAGCATTTGTTGAAATTAAAGAGATCCCTTCTCCATACCTTCAGCAAGATGTGGCCCTCTCCGTCTTCTCCGTATACCCACAGTCACAGTGTCATTTATCCACCTGTTGCCATCATCATGGATTATGCCCTTTTTTTTTCTTTTGAGAGATTTTTGCTATAGGGCATGTACACTCACTGGAGAGACAGAGAAACAGAAAATGAGAAATCACTCTCCACTTGGGGGGTGACCATCCCTTAATCCTTTCTCCTTCATTCTCTTCTGAGAATCTTGGGCATGCACACACACATGCCCGGCATGAGTTTCAAGCTGCCAGATCTGGGACACAACCACGCTCGGCCATGTGTGAGTCTAGCCCTTAACCACTATGGCACCTGTGGCCCCGAATTGTGCCCTTTTTACAGATTTCTATCAGTAATCAAAAGAAATCAATTCTGTTCATAGCATTTTGGGTATGCATGCACCCTACCCTGCTTGTTGTTTAACTCACGTCACTTCTACCGCTTACTTCGTAATCTTCATACATATAGCTCTATGGACTCTCTTCCCTAATGTGTGGTTTCCTTTATGCATATTATTTTTCAAACCTTAGTAGACCATGCCCTTGACTTGTTTATATGTTTACGTTTGTCTTCACCTACTAGAATATGTTCAGTGAGGGAAAGGATTTGGGCCTGTATTTTTTTATAGTGCCTGACACATTGTATAACTAATGTCATATCCATCTCTGTCTCTGATAGTTTTCTTATTCCTGAAATCTTCTTCATTGCATGTTAATCTGACTGGGACCCCTGCTTTCTTTCTTTTAAATTGAAGTGAATTAATCTAACATAAAACTTACTGTTGTAGAATATACATTTCAGTAGCATTTAATACATGTACAGTGTTGCATAATTATTACGTGTATTTATAGAATATGTTATTTTCCTCACACCAAAAGAAAACCCCATGGTCACCTGGTGGTGTGTGGGTTCAGGCAACTGGATCCCACATGCCCCACTGCTCTGTCCAAGTCTTGAATCTGACAACTTGAAAAAGATTGTTGGGCACACATGTGTGCCCAAAAATCCCAAGAGCAGAATGGAGCAGAAGGGATTGAGATGTGGCCATTTCCCTTGGGCGGTGATTTGTCACTCCCTCTCTCTTTCTTTCCCTGTTTCTCTCCAGTGAGCACATGGACCCAATGGCAAGATCTGGAAAAAAAAGGGGGGGAACCAGTAGATGGTGTAATGTTTACATCACTGGATTCCCACATGGCTGACCCATGGTCGAATCTCAGACCTGTAGACTTGAAATTGATGCTGGATGTGTGTGTATGCATGCCCAAAATCTCAAGAGAAGGGAGGAGAAGGGATTGTGACATGGCCATCCCCCTAGGGGGTGATTTCTCGCTTTCTGTTTTCCTGTTTCTGTCTTTCTAGTGAGACCATGTGCCCTGTAGCAAAAATCTGTCTTGGGACTGGCAGGTGGCATGGCAGTTAGGGTCCAGAACTCCCCCATGGCTGACTGTGGTTTGAGTCCTGGACCTGGTGGCTTGCTTTCTCACTTTCTCTCTCTCTTTCTTTTTCTCTTTCTCTTTCATTCTCTTCCTCTCTAGTCAAATTAAAATAAAGTTAAATAAAAAAAAAACTCTCTTAAAAGGAAATCCTCATGTAAATTAAACAGTCTCACCTATTTTCTTTCTTTCCATCTCTGAGAGATACAGAGAGACAGAAAGCAAGAAATCACCCCTCAGGGGGATGGTTCAAATCTTGGACCCGGTGGCTTAAACTTAAAGGAGAATGCAGGAGAAGGGATTGTGGCATGGCCACCCCTCCCGGGGGTGATTTTTCTCACTTTTAGTCTCTCTGTTTTTTTTGGCGATCACATATGCCCTATAGCAAAAACCTCTCTCCCCTCGCCCCAAAAAAAAAAAAAAAAAAAAAAAAAAAGGGAACAATGAAATAACATGAATAAGTAATAAGAAAACAATTTTTGGGGGGCGGGGGGAGAGAAATCATCCCCCAGGGGGATGGCTACGCTGCAATCCCTTCTCCTCCATTCTCCTCTCAGGATCTTGGGCACACACTCACACACGCCTGGCGTGAGTTTAAGCCGCCAGGTCCGGGACTCGAACCGCAGTCAACTACGTAGGAGTCCAGCAACATAGCCATTACGCTAACTGCTGGTCCCACTTTTCTGATATCTAAAACTATTACTCTTTCTTCTTTCCACAAGTCATCTCTTCAACCATTTAGTTATGTTATACCAATTGATTAATATTGTTTTGAATACATCATGAAATTAGTGATTCTAGTCAAAATAGTAAAAAAGAAAAACAACAACAAAAAGGAGACAGACTGTAAGGAAAGAACTGGGAAATAGACAGTATAGACAAATTCAAGACACAAATTCCTCCGAACTAACAAACTTTGAAAACTGGTATAAAAAGAAACAGAGGGGACCAGGAGTTGGCATAATGCCTGCATTGCTGGACTCCCATGTTGTTGACCTTGGTTCAAGTCCTGGACCTGGTGGCTTAAACTCATGCTGGGCGCGTGTTCATGCTTGCCGAAGATCCCAAGAGGAGAATGGAGGAGAAGGGATTGCGACGTGGCCATCCACCCTGTCGGGTAATTTCTCACTTTCTTTCTCTCTGTCTCTCTCTTTCTGGTGAGCACATGTGCCCTATAGCAAAAAT
>NW_006159912.1:5127910-5167502 GCF_000334495.1 Tupaia belangeri chinensis
CTCTCTGGTCAAATTAAAATCAGTAAATAAATAAAGTTAAAGAAATTAATTCTTTAAAAGAAAAGAAGCAGATCACCCGAATAGCCTGATATCTATAAAAGAAATTAAGGAAAACATCAGATGGCATAATGGTTACATTGCTGAACTCCCACATAGTTGAATGAGGTTCAAGTTCTGGACCCAGCCGCGTGAAACTCATGCCAGGTACATGTGTGTGCATAAACAAGATCCCAAGAGGAAAATAGATGAGAAGAGATTGCAGTGTGGCCAACCCCCGGGGGGGTGATTTCTCGATTTCTGTCTCTCTGTCTGTCTGGCAAGCATACATGCCCTGTTGCAAAAATATCTCTCTAAAAGAAAGACAAGAAAAGAAAAGAAATTTAATTCATAACTTCTCAAAAAGATATCCTCCAAAAATGCCTTCATTTATAAATTTAATCAATCATTTAAACAAAAAATTGCACCTATCATACGCAAAATCTTTCAGAAGGCAGAAGCTTATTTTACGACCAACAATAGCAAATTAATTAATTCTTGAATTAACTTGCAAGAAAAGAAACAATAAACTTACAAATCTATATTTCTCATACAACTCAACCTCCTTAACAAAATATTACCAAATAAAATCCAGCAATGCAAAACCAGATGGAGTGTATCCTCCTCCAATTCTCCATCCTTTTGGGATTTTAGGCAAGATTTGTTTATTACAAAGTATCAATTAATGTAATTCATCATATTAATAGTAAAAAGGGAAGAAATTACTATTATCATTACCATATCAGAAGATACAAATATTACATGAAATTAGGACAAAAAATGCAACACACTTTCATGATATAAATGATTCAGCAAAATACAGTAGGAAGAGAACTCCTTCCAACCTGATAAAAACCAACTATAGAAAAAGAAAAAACTCTAGAAGTGTAAGAATAATACTTCCCCTGAAAAATCAGGGAAAAGGCAAAGTTGCCTGCTTTTGTGACTAGTATTCAGCATTGTACAGAAGGCTGCAACCAATTGCAATAAAGATGAAGAAATTTAATACATCCAGATTGTAAGGGCAGACATAAAGCCATCCCTCTTCATGGACAATATTATCTACATAGAAAATCTCAAATAATCTCTTGAAAAGCTACTAGAACTAGTGGAATTTATATTGCTAAATTTGAAATCTGTATACACATTCTTGTATAGAAACAAGTAGTTCAAAACTGCAAGTATCATTTATAAAAGGGTGAGAATATGAAATATTTTCATTTGAGTCTAACAAAATACATATTAAATATGTATGCTGAAAACTACAAAATGTAGTCAAAAGAAATCAAAGTCCTAAATAACCAGTAAATAATGATAAATACCACATTGTGGATTGGTAAAGATAATATTCTTTTTTTCTTTTAAGTGATCTTTTATTTAATTATATTCATCATTATTATTTTTTAAATTTGACCAGAGAGAGACAGAGAAAGCAAGAAAGCAAGCCACTCGTTCCTTGTAGACACAGATGTGGGTGTCCAGCGCCTTAGCCACCACGCCACCTGCTGGCCCTGATAGAGATACTATTCTTAAAATGACAAATCTCCCCAAACTGATTAACATATTCAATAATAATAATAATAAAAATCATAGCAGTCCTTTTTGAAGACAGTGACAAGTTACCTAGGGTCTTCCAAATGTTTCATTGAAAATGCATATGATATATTAAAAAAATGTGTACATTACTCCAATTTGTGCACAAAAATAAACTAATTCTTTCATTCAACTTTTCCATGAGCTTTTAAAAATACCCTCACATTATAATAATAGGAGGTTGTCAGAGAACAAGGACAAAGGAAAGGAAGAGAGTGCAAAGTGACGTGAGAAACGTTTTGGGGTGACAGGAGTCTTGCAGTATCATTATTATGGTGGTAGTGATACAGCTGCATACAAAGAGAACAACTACAGGTGGGGGAGCAGCTTGTAAAAGCCTGAACTTCAATATCTAAAACTGACGCAAGGCAAAAATTCTCTTCCTTGTGTTCCCAACCAATAGTCTTCTACTGCTAAGGAACGAGTTAGTCATGAGTAAAATCTGACATTTTGCCTGACCAACTAGGGAGAGAAACAGCTTGTCACCTTCAATTAGGCGCTCATTATGGCTACAACACACTGGGTTCTAAAATTTGTGATCACTTCTCTGGCATCATCAGTGCAATCTCACAACTGAGATTCTTCCTGCAAAAAGTTTAAATAGACAAAACAATGGTATGAGGCTAAGTTTATAACTATGTAAACAAGATTTGGCAGACTTAGAAACTCTACTGAAACATATAAGGAAAAACTCTCTCATTTAAAGACCAATAAATTCTTTAAAATAAGAGCTTTCCCAAATTCACACATTCATAAAGGAGTCAGGGCACTTCCTGCCAATAGCACAGTTGTGTGCATGCCCGACATATCCTTTTGTTCTCTAGTTTTCTCTTTTCAAAAGCCTTGTCCATTTCCATGGACTGTGGCAAGACAATTTTAATTTTCCTCATGGGCAGACTGATGAGAAAGCTTTCTATAAAATAATCAGCATGCATGCCCCGTAACATGTTATACTGAAACATATAAGCACGAAACAAGCTTGTACTTTCTACCCTATTACACAGCATGCAAATGGTGCAGAAAACAGTGCCACAAGCATGCTGCATAAAGAATACAGTCTTTATCTGATTTCTATAGAGCTTATATAGCTTAAGATTCTTAATGGTTTGTGTGTGAAATTTAAACTAAGAACTATGGCTTCACATTAAAAGTAAACCTTATTAGTTAAAAGGAGAGAAAGTTCCTAATAGAAATTTTGAGAGCCAAGTTTCACATGTAATGGAATCTACTGTAAGGAAACACCAGAAATTATAGAAAAGGCAGAAATTAAACAATTTATTTTATTTATTTATTTATTTTTGAGAGAGAGATTTGCAATAGGGCATGCACACTTTCCAGAGAGAGAGAAAGAGAGACAGATGGTGAGAAATCACCCCCCAGGGGGGATGGTCACACATAATTCTTTTCTCCTCTTGGGATTTTTGACACATGTGTACACATGCCTGGCATGAGTTTCAAGCCACTGTGTCCAGGAATCGAACTGTGGCTGACCATGTGCGAGTCCAGCAATGTAACCGTTATACCATTTGCTGGTCACTTACAATTTATTATTAAATGGACCTTTAAAAAACTTCTAAACTGTACCCAGGCACCTGTGTCTTTCAATACATAAATATCAAAATACATAGAGGAATTTTATACTTTACATCATAAATATAAATTAGAAAAGAATGAGAATTCTCCTTACCTGATCTTTTCCTTACCTAAGTAACTTGTTTTTTCTAGAGAGTTACTTAGCATGTGTATTAAAGATTTATCAGGAAAATCTGTTAACCTACCATGAAATCTGAGCTGTAGCCATAAAGGAAGTTATTAAGAGTTTTTTAAGGAAGGGGTTGGCAGGTGGCATGGTGGTTGTGGGCTCTGGACTCACACGCGGCCGACCATGGTTTGAGTCCTGAGCCTGGTGGCTTGCTTCCTTACGTTTCCCCTCTCTCTCATTCACACTTTGTCCCTCTCTGATCAAATTTAAATAAATAACTAAATAAAGTTAAATTAAAGAAAATATTTTATCAAAGAAGAAAAAGTTCTCATTTAAATATATTATAATAGTCAGTAGCTGGCAGGTGGCATGGTGGTTAAGGGCACTGGACTCCCACATTGCCCATAGCAGTTCAAGTCCCGGATCTGGCACCTTGCTTTCTCACTCCCCCCGCCCGCCCCGTCCCTCTCTTGTCAAATTAAAACAAACAAACAAACAAATAAATAAAGTTAAATAAAATAATTCTTTAAGAGAATATATTACAACAGTCAAAGGTATGGAATTTACTGGGACCAGTAGATGGCATAGTGGTTACATTGCTGGACTTGCAAGTAGTTGACTGTGGTTCGAGCCCCAGACCTGGTGGCTTGAACACATAAACTGGGCGTGTGTGTGTGTGTGCCCAAAATCCCGAGAGGAGAATGGAGGAGAAGGAATTGCAGCATGGCCATTCCCCCTGGGGATGATTTTCACTTTCTGTCTCTCCAGTGAGCACAAGCACACTGTAGCAAAAAAAAAAAAAGAGAGAGAGAGAGAGAGAGAGGGAAGTATGCAATTTACACAGTTCGTTAATTTCAGTGAAGAGGTTTGATTATAAATACTTTTTAAGTTTATTTATTTCTTCCATGAATGAGAGAAACAGACATAAAAAGAGAGACAGGACCCTCAGTGTCTCAGTGCCATGATCCACCCTCAGCTACAGCCAGCCCCGGATAACAAGCACATGTGGGTCTAGTACACTCAAGGACGTCTGTGAACCCAAACACAGAACCTACCTTTTTGGGTCATTAGCTAGCCCCCGATTGTAACTACTTAAGTGAATTTTTAAAAACTGCTTCATGTATTAAAAACAAAATGGTTAAATAACACAATTATAAACTATAAAATATTTACACTTGATAACTTAAAAGGAAAAATATTTGAATAGTTACCTGAACAACACTTTAATAGGTTAAAGTTACACTTGCAACTATCACACAAACAACCAGACTGAGAAGGTAAGAGGAGATAACAAGATATCTCACTTAAAATCAATGAGACTAATTTCCATTTTGTGAATATATCAATTTGTTAATCTACTCACCTACTGAAGGATATTTGGTTGTTTTCAGGTTTGTTTGTTTGTTTTTCTACCAGAAGACAGATGCACTTGCCAGAAAGATAGCGGGAAAGGAAAAAGCACACCCTCGTGGAGAATGGTCAAGCCACAAATCTTTCTCCATCTCTCCCTCCTTTCAGGATTTTGGGCATGCATGCACATGTGCATGTGTTTACCAGAGACACAGAGAAAGACAGAGAGACAGAAAGTGAGAAATCACTCCCTGGGGTGATGAGCATGCCATAATCCTTTCTCCTCCAGTCTCCTCTTGGGATTTTTGGCATGCATGCACATGTGCCCAGCATGAGTTTGAAGCTGCCAGTTCTGAAACTCAAATCACAGTCAACCATGTGGGAGTCCAGCGACATAAACATTATGCCATCTGCTGGTCCCAAGCAGTTCTTCATTTTTGATTGTTTAAACGTTTTTTTTTTTTGTCATTGACAGAGGGCATGAGAGCTTTCAAGGGTGGTTGGGGGAGGCAGAGAAAGCATTCCCCAGTAGTACGGAGGTCACGCAGCAAAGCATTCTCCTCCATCTCTCAATCCTGCTGTAGTTTGGGACATGCATATACATGTACCTGGTGTGTTTTTCAAGCCACAAGGATCAATATTTGAACCATGTAGTCATCCATAAGGGATTTAACTCCCTTACCCATTAGGCTACAGGACCAGGCTGAGCAGTTCCTAATTTTAATAAAGACCCACTTATCAACTTTTTCTTTTATGGATTGTACTTTTGGTGTAGTTTTAAGAGGTCATCACCAAACCGAGGGTCACCTAGGTTTTCTCCTATGTTATGGTTCATGAGTTTTGCCATTCTATATAAACTTTAGAATTAGTTGATACATATCCACAGAATAATTTGCTAGTATTGAGACAGCGATTGTACTAACTGTATAGATCATGGTGGGAAGGAATGACTGTATCAAGCCTACCCATTCATGTATATGGCATCCCTATTATATCGTTTTTGTTTTCACATATCTATATTCTATATTGATCTGTGTTCTATATTCTACATATGTTGGGTTGTTAGGAAAGTCATGATGCATTTTTGCACAGAAAAATACATCAGTATTTTCCTGATGACCTAATAGATTGCTTGTGTTACACCTAAATTTTGTTGCTAATAAAATACTGTTCATCGGGTCAAAGGAAGACCGAGCAGTTACATCACTGGACTCCCACTTGCAGTTTAAGTCCTGGACATAGTAACTTGAAAGTCATACCAGGCACGTGTGTGTGCATGCCCAAGATCCCAGGAGGAGAATGGAGAAGGGACTGCAGCGTGGCCATCCCCCTGGGGTTGATTTCTCACTTCCCTTCTCACTATCTCTCTCTTCAGCAAATTCATTTTACACATATGTGTGTGTATATATATATATATATACACATATATATATAAAAATATTATTTAGCAATAAGAAACAAGCCATTTGGAGCTGGTGGTTAAGCCAGCTGGATCCCACAACCACAATGTTCAAGTCCCAGATCTAGCAGCTTGAAAAACATGCCAGGGGGACCAGCAGATGGTGTAATGGTTATGTCGATGGACGGAACATGTGTGTTTGTGCCCAAAATCCCAAGAGGAGAATGGAGGAGAAGAGATTGCGGTGTGGTCCCTCCCCCCCACCAGGGGGGTGATTTCTCACTTTCTGTTTCCCAGTCCAGCACACATGCCCTATCGCAAAAACAAAAACAAAAGCTCTCTAAAGAAGAAAAAGAAAAACATGCCAGGCACTTGTGCATATTTGTCCAAAAATCCTGAAAGGATAGAAAATGGAGGAGAAGAAGCTGTAGCATGTTCATGTCCCATGATAATGCTTTCTTGATTTCTTTCTTTCTCTATTTCACTCTGGTAAGCATCTGTGCCCTCTGACAAAATAAAGAAAGGAAGGTAGGGGAAGGGAAGAAATGAGCCATGAAGCCACAGTAAGAAGCAGAGGTATCTTAAATGTGTATTGTTAAATGAAAGACATCAGTTAGAATAGGCTACAAACTGTATGAGTCTAAATATGAGCAGGAGCTTCAAAAGGTTCATGGAAAGTGAGTACTGTGAAAAACTTATGCATGAATTTTTGTAAAAGAATGATTTTATTTAACTTCATTTATTATTATTATTTTTATTTTATTTGACCAGAGAAAGAGAGAGAGAACGTGAGAAATTAAGCCACCAGGTCTGGGACTTAAATCGTGGTCAGCCACGTGGGAATCCAGCACCCTTAACCACCACGGCACCTGCTGGCCCCTATTTTTTCCTATTCAAGTGCCCAAGATCTAATGGGACTAGAAAACTGAAGGGGGGGGATGTTGTGATCAAACCAGCAGGGGGAGTCTCTCTTTCTTTCATGCACACACACAAGTTCCATAATGAATGCAGATGTGAAGTTTACAGAAGAAAGAAAGAAAAAGAAAAAAGAAGAGCCAGGTCTATGGTCATACCATCCTAAACGTGCATGATCTCACCTCTTCTCAAATGCTAAATAGGGTCAGGCCTGGCTATTGCTTGGATGGGAGACTGCCTCGAAATATTGGATGCTGTAGGCTTATTCTTCCCCTCCAGCACCTTCTGCTTTAGCTGGACCCAGGCACACTCCTGTAATCTCAGGCACCCGGGGCTGAGACAAGAGCATCACAATTTGAGACTGTTCTATGTAACATAGTTAAGACTCTGTCACTTAAGATAATGACAAGAAGGGCTAGGGAGAGGCAGAGTAATAACAAAACTGAAACCACGTGAGGAAGGTAATGCACTCACATCCCATTCCAGGACCTCCTTGAGCACAGCAGGTGTACATGTGCCCATGATCTGAACCAGCTGAGGTTAGGTGTGGTAGACAGTGTAGGCACCCTGGTGAGGGTCCCCGTCTCTTTGACTGTTACTCTCATGTATGAAATAAATAAACTTACAGAAAAATTTAAAAATACTATTAACAGATTGAGCCACGGTGGCACAAGCATAAGGGGTACCATTACAGTGACTGCGACCTCATGAGAGGCCCAAGTTTGGTTCCCAACCCATCCTAAACAGACCAGGCACAGTGGGATGTCCCTGTGTCTGACTAACTAAGAGACTGAGGCAGGATTGCAACATAGTGAAACCCTGTCAAAGTTGCACCTGTCCATGCCCAATCCCCTTCCACACTCTCTTCCTCTGTCATTAAACACACACACACATACACACACACACTTAACAATTTATATCAGTAAATTAGACAACACAAGTGAAATGGAAAATTTTTTAAGAAAAATGCAAGTTGCCAAAATGAATTAAAAAGAAATAGAAAATCTATGGGAACCAGCAGTTAGCGTAATGGCTATGTTGCTGGACTCCCACGTAGTTAACCACGGTTCATGTCCCGGACCCGGTGGCTTAAAACTCACGCTGGGCACGTGTGCGTGCGTGCCCAAGATCCCGAGAGGAGAATAGAGGAGAAGGGATTGCGGCGTGACCATCCCCCTGGGGGGTGATTTCTCGCTTTCTGTCTCTATGTCTCTCTCTGTCTGTCTGGCAAGCACATGCGCCCTACAGTGAAAATCTCTCAAAAAAAAAAAAAAAAGAAATAGAAAATCTAGACAGATGTATAAAGATATTGAATTAGTATTAAGAAATCTTCCAATAAGGAAACATCTAGGACTAGTCATAACACTAATAAATTCTACCAAAGAGTTAAAAGAGAATCAATATGAAATTGTTTCAAACTATTCCAACATATTGAAGTTGAGGCACATTTTCTAATTCATCCTATGAAGCCAGCATTACCTTGATAGCAAAAGTGACAAGAACATACCACAAGAAATGAAAACTGCAGACTAATATCCTTTATAAATAAAATGGAAAAATCCTCCACAGAGATTAACAAACTAAATACAATAGCATATTAAAAGGATTATACACCATGACCAAGTGGGATTTATCCCAGGAATGCAAATGGTTCAAAATAATATCAATCAATGTAATACACCACATTAATAGATGAGGGGGAACAAAAACCTACATGATCATCTTAACTGATGGCAGAAAAAAGCATTTGCCAAAATTTAGCATTCTGTTATAATAAAACACAAAGGAAACTAGAAATAGAAGGGACATTATAAACATGATAAAGGGCTCATGAAAAACCCATAGCTATCAGACTCAATGATAAATGACTGAAAGCTTTCTCCCTAAGATTGGAAACAATACAAGAATGCTTACTATCAAGGATGCCTACTGCTCTTCAGTACCATACTAAAAGAGCTAAACAAAGCAACTAGGCAATAGAAATAAATAACAGGCATCCAAATTGGAGAGAAGTAAAATTATTTCTATTCATAGTAACATGATCTTAATATAGAAAATGCCAAAGAATCAAAAAGAGCATGAGCACTGATGAATTGAAAAAGTTGCAGGGTGCATCAACACACAAAACCCAGCAATGAACAATCCAAAAGAAGAATTAAGACAGTTTCATTTATAATAGCAATACAAGCTCTACCAAAATCCCAACAGCTTGTTTCACAGAAATGAAAATGTCAAGCCTAAAATCAAATAGAATTACAAGAGCAACCAAACAGCCAGAACAATATTGGAAAAGAACAAAGTTCAAGAACTCATATTTTCTGAATTAAAAACTTTACAACAAAACTTTTCAGATACTGGCATGATACTGATATTTAGCATACAGGCCAAGGGAATAGAATTCAAAGTCCAGAAATAAGCCCATTGGGTGGCATGGTGGTTAGGGGCACTGGATTCCCACATGGCTGATCATGTTTCGAGTTCCAGACCTGGTGGCTTGATTTCTCCCTTTCTCTTTATCTATCTCTGGTGAAATATTAAAAAATAAGGACCAGCAGTTAGCGTAACGGCTATGTTGCTGGACTCCCATGTAGTCAACTGCAGTTTGAGTCCCGGACCCGGTGGCTTAAACTCACACTGGGCGCGTGTGCATGCATGCCTAAGATCCTGAGAGGAGAATGGAGGAGAAGGGATTGCAGCGTGGTCATCCCCCCTTAGGGAGTGATTTATTGCTTTCTGTCTCTCTGTCTCTCTCTGTCTTCCTGGTGAGCACAGACGCCCTATACCAAAAAACTCCAGAAAACAAAATTTAAAAAAAAAATGCTTTAAAAAAAAAGAAAAAGAAAAAAGTACCAAGTTCATTCAATAGAGAAAGAACAGTCATTTCAATATATTAGCAGGGACACTAAATATCCACATGCAAAAAAAATGAAGTAGACCTCTATTTGTCAATTCAAAATGTTCCAATGACCTAAATATAAGTTAATTATAAGCCTTTTAGGGCCAGCAGGAAATAAGTTGGCCAATGCCATGGCTAAGGGATCTGCATGGCCATGAGGTTCAAATTCCTGAGCCAGCAGCTTGAAAAACATACCAGGTACATGTGTGTGCATATCCAAAATCTCGACAGGATTGGAAAATGGAGAAAAATTGCAGCATGACCACACCCCATTCGAGGTGCTTTATTTCTCTGCTCTCTCTGTCTCTTTCTGGAAAGTGCAAGTACATTCTGGCAAATTAAAATAATAAAAAGATGGGATCAATAGATGGTGTAATGGTTACATCACTGGACTCCCATGTAGTCAATGTCATTTGAGTCCTGAACCAGTGGCTTAAAACTCATGCCAAGCACGCATTTGTGCGTGCCCAAGATTCCAAGAAAGAATGGAGGAGAAGGGATTGCGGCATGGCCAACCCCCCTCGGGTGGGGGAGATTTCTTGCTTTTTGTCTGTCTCTAGCAAACACACATGTTCTACAGTAAAAATCTTTCTGGTAAAAAAAAGTTAAAATAAAATGATAAATTAATGGTGTTTATCTTAAATGTACACAAGTGGGATGTTCAGAAAGTGAATGGAAAATGCACACACGTGCCCATGATCTGGGCTGGCTAACACTGGGGTGGATCATGGCATCAAAGCCCTATTGGGAGTAGGTGCTGTTTTGGTCTCTCACTTACAGAATAAGTAAGTAAACTTTTTTAAACAGAGAAAATAAACAGCCAGAAAATGTAAGATAATAATTGTAAATAATATATCAAGTAATAATCTGTTAGGTTCTCAGAAAAGTCATGATGCATTTTTGCATAGAAAAACAGAAAAAAATACATCATGACTTTTCTGACAACCCAGTAGCTTTAGAATACACTGAGAATCTTTCTATTTCAGAAACAAGAAATGAATGAAAAATAGGTAAGGAACGTCAATACACAGTTCTCTAAAGTAGATAAACGAATAGCCAACAAGCATATAAAAATATATTCAATGACATTAGTGATTAGAATGATGTAAATGAATACCACCGTGAGATATAATTTCACACCCATTAGGTTTGTTGTAATATAAAAAAAAAATGAGAAAATATGTTGGTGAGGATGTAAAGACATTTGAACTCTGGATCAGAGTGCATACAGGTCCTACAGAAAATAGCTTGCTGCTTCAAATAGATAAACAAAAAATTACTTTGAGACACAGAGATTCTCCTCCTAGGCATATGCCCAATAGAAATGAAAGCAGATGTCCAAACAAAGACTTGTGAATGAATGTTCATAGCAGCTTTATTTATGAAAACCACAAAGTAGAGGTTCCCACATGTCTCTCAACAGATGAATGGATAAACAAAATGCAGTATATACATAAATATTTTATTATTCAGCCATAAAAAGGAATGAAGTACTGACACAGGTTACAATGTGGATGATCCTCAAAAACATTATGCTAGCTGAAAGAGATCAGACATCAAAGGTCAAATATTATATGAAGCCATATTTATTAAGTAACCAAAATGGGTAAAAGCAGAGAGATAAAAAGCAGAGATGGGGGGACCAGCAGTTGGGTTTTTTACTATTTTGACTAGAATTACTAATTTCATGATATATTCATAGACTTAGGTTTTATGTTTTTCTTATTATTGGAAACAGCAGTTAGTGTAATGGCTATGTCACTGGACTCCATGTAGTTGACCGTGGTTCGAATCCCGGACGTGGTGGCTTAAAACTCACACCAGGTGCATGTGCATGCATGCCCAAGATCTCTAGAGGAGAACAGAAGAGAAGGAACTGTGGCGTGGCATCTCCCCTGTGGGGTGATTTCTCACTTTCTGTCTCTCTGTTTGTCTGTCTGGCAAGCACATGCACCCTATAGCAAAATTTAAAAAAAATAACAAACCCAATAAACCTCTCCCCAAATTTTTCTTATTACTTATTCATGTTAGTTCATTTTTCTTTTGTATTTTTATCAGTTCTCTGATTGTACCTTTATTGTGTTTTAGCTTGCTTACGTTCTCTACTTTTTTTTACCATATATACTTTGGCATTTTTATATATATTTCAGACTGAGGTATCATTTTTGTGAAGCTTTCACTGTATCGACTTAGAGAATTTTTCAGGCTTTGTACTTATATAATCAGGCCTCAGCAAAGAATGAGTTTTTTGTTTGTTTGTTTGATCTTGCAATAATCGCTTTTCTCAGCTTATGCATAAGACCTATACTGTGTGTAGAAGTAGTGATAATAAGCATTCATGGGACCAGCAGTTAGCATAATGGCTATGTCGCTGGACTCCCATGTAGTTGACTATGGTTCAAGTCCTGAACCTGCTGGCTTAAACTCATGCCAGGTGTATGTGCATGCGTGCGTGCGTGCCCAAGTTCCCAAGAGGAGAATAGAGGAGAAGGGATTGCAGTGTGACCATTCCCCCTGGGGGTGATTTCTCACTTTCTGTCTCTCTGTCTCTCTCTGTCTTTCTGGGGGGAACACCAGCCCCCTTGTGAAAAAACCTTTCCAAAAAAAAAAAAAAAGTATTCATATCTACTTCTCTATATTATGGTCAAAGCTTTAAGAATTTTATAATTACATATGATGTTTGCTATTTTATTTTATTTTTTATTTTATTTTATTTCAAGTTCTTATATACATTCAGTCACTTCATTTAGTTTGTAAAGTAAATATTCCAACATGTTTACATTTCTTCACAGTCCAGTTGACTATACTGTAAGTTATCTTAAAAAGATAATACCCCATTTCTTTGTCTTGTTAATGTTTTTTGCCTTTACATTTTTCTCATTAATGTCCTTCCTCAGACTCTATTCCTTCACCCATGCTTTTCCCACACTATATCTGATATTCACAACCATTTTCTGTGCTTCTATATCCTATAGTTATTCAGTTTTGGTCATAGAATGTGGAAAATTGGTACATATTAAGTGGGGACATACAGTGTCTCTCCTTCATAGCCTGGCTTGCTTCCCTCTGCAGTAAATCTTCCATATTTATCCACTCTGTCAAAAGCCAGGGTCTTGTTATTTTTTATGGCTGAGTAGTGTTCCATAGAGTATATGTGCCACAGTTTTTTAATCCATTCATCTGTTTGTGGGCATATGGGTTGGTTCCATATCTTAGCAATTGTGAATACCGCAATAAATATCGCTGTGCAAGTACTTTTCCTATGAAGAATTCTTCTATCCTTTGGGTAGATACCAAGGAGTAGGATTGTTGGGTCATATGGAAGTTCTATTTGTAGATTTTTGAGGAATCTCCAAATTGTTATCCACAGTGGATGGACCAATTTACATTCCCAACAGCAGTGTACGAGAGTTCCCCTTTCACCACACCCTCACCAGTACTTATAATTTTTTAAATCTTATTTACTCTTTATTTTAATTTGACCAGAGAGAGAGAAAAAGTGAGAAAGCAAGCCACCAGGTCGGGGACCCAAACCGTGGTTGGCCATATGGGAGTGTCCAGTTCGTTAACCACCATGGTCCCCGTCATTTTTTTTTTTATTCTTAGTCATTCTGACTGGGGTTAGGTTGTATCTAGTTGTTTTGATCTGCATTTCCCTTACAGTGAGGAATGTTGAGCATTTTTTCATATGCATTTTGGCTATTCGTATGTCATCCTGAGAGTGGTTTTTCCAACTCATTCTCCCGTCTTTTAATAGGGTTGATCATCTTTTTTCAGAAAGGCTGCTTGAGTTCCTCGTGTATTCTGGTTATCAGTCCCTTATCTGACGCATAGTTTACAAAAATATTTTCCCATTCTGAGGGCTGTGATTCTCACTAATTTCTGTGTCTTTCGCCATGCAAAAAGTTCTTAGTCTGATGTAATCCCACTTATCTACTTTGGGGATCTTATTTAAGAAGTTTTTGCCTAGCAAATTTATTTCTTAATTTTAAAGTTAGTGCCCTCTATAAGATTATAAAGTACTTCTTATCATGAAAGAGTTTTAAATTTATCAGATGCTTCCTACATCTATAGAAATAATCTTAGCATTTTTCTTTTGTATGCTATGAATTTGGTAAATTACACTATTTTTATCCATCCCCCAATTTTGTATTGCTAAGATAAACTGAATGCAAGGTTTGAATCAGTTTACTTATACCATGTTAATATGGACTTCAAGGACTAGGAGGTGGTGCAGAGGTTAAGGCAGCTGGATCCCAGGTGACTGACTCTGTAGTTCGATCCCGGACCTGGTGGCTTGAAAATCACACTGGGTGTGTGTTCTTGTGTGTGTATGCCCAGGTTTCCAAGGAGAACTGAGGAGAAGGGATTGTGATGTGGCTATTTCCTCTGGGGTATGAATTTTTACTTCCTTCCCTCTTCTCTGTGTCTCTCTGGTGAGTGCCCAAGCACTATAGCCAAAAACTCACCATAGAAACAAAAAACAAAAAACTACAAAAAAGAGGAGGGGGCTTTAAAGTTATGTTAATAAGCAAATGTAGAATTTACTAGCTTTTCCATCTTTTAAAGATAATGGCCTGTTTTCTTCTTTTAGCACAAGTCCACCTTACTGCTGTGTGGATCTATATTCACTTCGTACTGGGGAGATGGTGAAGTCCATTCAGTTTAAGACACCTATTTATGATCTCCACTGCAACAAGCGGTAAGCCTTTTTAATGTTTCTTATATAATGTAATACACCTCCTAGGCATGGAGAGCTCTAACAATTTCATTGACTAAATTAAATTTATTAAAAAAGAAAAAAATGAGAAAAAACTTTTGAAATTTGTCCAGTGGAACAGCCCAAGATTTCTTGATGACTATTTTTAAACTTCAGTTCATAATTCATTAGGGAATTATGGATTTTGTACAGTGGGATATAACCAACATTTCAAAAACAAAATGGAAATTAATAGAAAATACATAGGCAAACAATGTTTAGGTATTCTGAAAATTTTTTTATATGCATAACTTATTTATATATATAATGCGTATGCTTCTATGTGTTCATAGGTTTATAATGTAAAATATAATTCTGCTGTGAAGAATCACCAAAATTTTGAAAAATGTGTTTTTGAAATGTAAACAAAGCTTTAGTATTTTTTTGTTTTATTCCATATACCAGGACTAAATAGATTTTTCTCCTTTAAAATTTATTTAATTAAAATCACTGGAAAAATATTCAGCTCTAGGTTGAATTTTTACCTGACCTCTAGTGATAATGGCACATTAACTACAGAGCATTGTGGAAAAGAAACTTTAGGAATCTTCCTTTACTCGGCATTTTTATTTCTGGGAAAAATAAAAACCCTAACTAAGATGGTTACTGCCTTTTAAAAGTTTTTTTAAAAAGTTTGCCAGAAGGCTCATGTATGTGATGGAGGGAGAGGGAGAAAGCATCCCCCATGGGGAATTTCAACGTCCTATTGAGATTTTGGGCATGTACACACATGAGCCTGGTATATTTCTGAAGCTGCTGGGTCCAGGTCTTGATCTGTGGGGTTGATCATTGGGATTGGTTTACCTTAATCATCAGATCACAGAGTGAGCCCAACAAATGTCTTGATCAAAGTTTTAGATACAAAGTATAAATCTTCTATCTTATCAGAAAGTAAACATTGTAAATGATTTATTTTCTGCTATTTTAAAAAATTTAAGTGAAACAATTTAGATTTAAATTTTACTTTTTTTTTTTTTTTTTAGAGAGGTTTTTGCAAAAATGTACACTCATCAGAGAGACATACAAAGACGGAGAGAGAAAAAGTGAGGAGATGACTTCACTGCAGTCCCTTCCCCACTAGTCTCCTCTTGGGATTTTGGGGATATATGTACACATGCCGTCATGAGTTTCAAGTTGCCTGGTCCAGGACTTGACATACTTGGCCATGTGGGAGTCCAGTGCCTTAACCACTATTCCACTTGCTGACCCCTTTTATAAAAGAGGTTTTTTATTTATTTTATTTTATTTTTTGGAGTTTTTTTTTGCTATACAGAGACAGACAGAGAGAGAGAGAGAGAGAGACAGAAAGTGAGAAATCACCCCCCCAGGGGGGATGGCCACGCCACAATTCCTTCTCCTCCTTTCTCCTCTCGGGATCTTGGGTATGCACGCACATGCACCCGGAGAGAGTTTAAGCCACCGGGTATGAAACTCGAACTGTGGTCGACTACACGGGAGTCCAACGACATAGCCATTACACTAACTGCTGGCCCCAAGAGGTTTTTTATCTTATTTTTTTGAGAGGTTTATTGTAGAGGGCACGTGCACTTGCCAGAAAGACAAAGAGAGACAGAAAGTGAGAAATCACCTCCCAAGGGGGGATGGCCACGCCACAATTCCTTCTCCTCCTTTCTCCTCTCGGGATCTTGGGTATGCACGCACATGCACCCGGAGTGAGTTTAAGCCACCGGGTCTGAAACTCAAACTGCGGTCGACTACACGGGAGTCCAACGACATAGCCATTACACCACTGCCGGTTCCATAGACAAGAGATTTTTGCCATAGGGTGTGTGTGTTTGCTGGAGAGAGGGAGATAGAATTTCTATACTATAATTGTATATCACCCAAAAATTAACAGTATAATATATGTGTAGTGTGGCTTTAAGTATATAATAAAAAGAGTTATAAAAATAGTTTCTGGTGGGATAGTGCTAATACAACTCACCTGGGAAATGTCCTGGGCTCACAGCCCGGAACCTCCTTGAACATCTTAGCATGTGTCCATGTGCTTATGTTCCTGTTGGGGAAGACTGGAGGTCGATTATAGTATGACAACTCTGTTGGCAGTGCCTGTCTCTTGTTCTCTGTCTCTCTGTGTGTGTCTCTTTCTCTGGCTCTCTTGGGGAAGAAATAAATAAAGCAAAATAACAATAATAAATTTTCTGATTTCCCATAGATAAATTTTGGCACCAGTGTCTGAATTGCCCCTTGTTCTCTACAAAGCAAAGGGATCAACAAAAACCCGGTACACAAAATCACTTGTAGCCATGTTTAATTAGTATCTACGAAAGAGAGAATACTGTAATAACTTGAAATCTTAAATTTAAGACCAGCAGAGCTTGGTTAAGAAGCCATGCAAGTGACCACCAGATGGCGTCATGATCAAGTTGCTGGACTCCCATGTGGTTGACTGTGCTTTGAGTGCCAGACTTGGTATCTTAAAACTGAGGCCCGGCACGTGTGCATGCGTACCCAAAATCCCACAAGGAGAATGGAGGAGAAGGGACTGTGGCGTGGTTATACCCCGGGGGGTGGGGTGGTGTGAGTGGGTGGGTGATTTCTCATTTTCTGTCTCTCCAGTGAGCGCACACATCCTATAGCAAAAATTTCTCTTAAAAAGAAAGTCATGTTATAGGTGACAGGAGGTGACATAGTAGAGAGATAGTGTGGAAGAAAGAAGAGTATGGTGAGATTTTAATTGTACAGAGAGATATTAAAAAACCATGGTCACTTCTAGAAGCAGGGCCAGGCAACTGTCAGAGACCTAGGAGTTGGAATCTCTGTGGAGTCAGAAGGGGCTGGAAAGTGTATAGGAGCACCTGTCCTTGAAAACTCTGGTAGTGTGGCAGGCAATTTTAAAGGGAATGTTTATCCAGATAAATAAATATAATAAAGCAAAGGTATGAAGTGAGCCTTACTGAAATGAGGTCATAGCACTGTCAGAAGATTGGCCACTCCCTTACCTTCACACCCCCAAATGCACCATTCCTAAAGCTAGCAGTTGTTTTGTGCATATCCTACCATTATACTTTTGGTACTTGTGTGTGGCGTGGGAGGACAGTAACTTATCCTTAACCCCCAGTCTTCAGATTGAGAGGAGTTGTACTTAAACAGCTATATCCGCATCTGCACCTGGACCTGATTTAGATAGATAACGAGAGTCCATGCTGGTCTATAAAGGAATGAGGTTTTTAATGGTTTTGAGAGGGCAGAAAGGGAGAGTGTGTGTATTTTTTTGTGGTGAGAGGAGTGCCAATAATCTAATCACTTACACAATGACTTAAACAACAACTTTACAGTTATTCTTAGGTTGTTTAATACTCCCTGCATAATTTAATTTCTCCAACTTTTATTAGGGGCTGGACTTGATAAATCACATTGACTAGAATAAAGTGGAAGTAAGTGGTGGTGAGGTGAGCTTTTTCACAGAATGGATCATAAAAGGCAACAGGGTGGGCCAGCAGGTGGCAGAGAGGTTAGAGCAGCTGGATTCCTTTAGGTGGGACCTCTGTAGGAATGGAAATCAGGCCTCTACTGTGGTCCCAGTCTGCAGTTCTCAGTATCTTAGCAATGCATACCCCTGGATCTGGCTGGCTCTCTTTCTTTATTTTAGTTCACTTTTAACAATGGTGCATATTTTCCTTTTTGTGTGTTTCATTATTTGATATTTTATATCAGAACATTATATACGGAGGAGCAGTTCAGTCCGTGATAAATAATATTTACATATGGAAATACCTTTTCTGCCATGATGTTAAGAAGGCATTGAGTTGATACAATGTGAAGGTGAGATGATTAGACTCTATTATAGGAACAGAACAGAAATGGACTTTACATCAAGTTTATCTAGAATCTCACATTATTTTCTTTAAGTTTATCATGTCTACAGCATCATAAACACAAACCACACATATAGCAAATTACTACTTAGTAATAAGAAACAACCCAGCAAAAAATAAAGTTTTTAATAGACCTAGTTGAATATAAAAAGGATTAAGAGGCTGTAACTCATTAGAAGAGTTTCGTACCAAGGGACCAGCAGTTAGCGTAATGGCTATGTCCCTGGACTCCCATGTAGCCAACCGTGGTTCGAGTCCCGGACCTGGTTACTTAAACTTATGCTGGGTGTGTGTGTGTGTGTGTGCCCAAGACTCCGAGAGGAGAATGGAGGAGAAGGGATTGCAGCGTGGCCATCTCCCCTGAGGGGGTGATTTCTTGCTTTCTATTTCTCTATGTCTCTCTATTTTTTTGGCGAGTGCACGCACCCTATAGCTAAAGTCTCTCAAAAAAAAATGAAGTGTTCTGTATCAGTAAATGAAATTGTCCTGTTTTGACAACAACAACAAAACATATTAATAAAGTATGCATATTGAATAGTGTTTTTCTTTTTTTCTCTACTCATCATTAGCATCCATTCCTCAGATATTCTCGCTTCCAATTTTGAAAAATAAGCTATTAGTATGTTAAATATTTAGTAACAATTACATTCTTGGGTTTTTGAAATAACTATTAAACTTGGCTATTTATATTCACATCTTGCAAGTAATATTGTACTCTAAAGTATTATTTGTGGATATAGTTCAAAAATTTTGCTTTGCAGGCCAGCAGGTAGCGTGGTGGCTAAAGGTGTTGGATTCCCACATGGCCAACCACAGTTTGAGGCCCAAACCTAGTGGCTCACTTTTCTTGCTTTCCCTTTCTCTCTCTCTGGTCAAATTTAAAAAATAATAGCATGTAGCATTAAATAAATAAATAAATATTTTAAATAAAAATAATCTTACTTTGAGACCAACAGATGGCATAATAGTTATATTACTGGACTCCTAAGTGGTCAACCGGGGTTCCAGTCCCAGGCCTTGTATTTTAAAACTCAATGCTAGTTGGGATCAGCAGGTGGCGTGGTGATTAAGATGCTGGGCTTCCACATGGCTGATGATGGTTTGAGTCCCAGACCTGGTGGCTTGCTTTCTCTTTCTGTTTGTATCTGGTCAAATTTAAGAAAATAATAACAATAAATAAATAAAATTAAATATGTAATTAAAAAAAATAAAACTCATACCAGCTGTGTGTGCATGCGTGGCCAAGATCCCAAGAAGAGAATGGAGGAGAAGGGATAGCAGCATGGCCAATACCGCTGGGGGTGATTTCTCACTTTCTGTCTCTCTGTCTCTGTCTTTCTGGCAAGCATATGTGCCCTATAGCAAAATCCTCTCAAAACAAAAGAAAGACTTGTATTTTAAAAATATTTAAAAATAAATTATTTTCTAGACTATTTGTAAATCTTTGGATCAGGGAGAAATACTGTTTATACAGTTTCTTAGTAAATGTTATGTATTAAGTCATTCATAATACCGAGTAGCAGTTGTCTTTGATTTCTGTGTGTGTGTGTGTTTGTGTGTGTGTGTGCGTGTGGTGGTGGTAAATGCAGTGATCATTTTAAATGCTAGATTACCAAAATCCATTTTATGTTTAATTCCAGGACACTGAAACATCACTTAAAAACATTTTAGCAAATAGTCAACAGTTTTTAATCTTACCATCTCTTTAGTCATTTCTCTCATGGTTATATAAAGTTTTTTTATGCTTTAGGAGGCACATAATTATAGAATAAATATTATAAGAAATGTTTGAGTTTCAAAATGCATTGGTAGGTACATGTTTTCATCTAGGTGATTTACTTACTTGATTTGTAGAATCTCATTCACTTTTTTCCTTTGTTTTTTTTCTCTGATTTTTAGGATCCTTGTCGTAGTCTTGCAAGAGAAAATTGCTGCATTTGACAGCTGTACTTTCACAAAAAAATTCTTTGTCACAAGTATGTACCAAATTGTTTTATTTCTTGTCATATGCATCTGAGTGTACACTACTTCCTGGATATATTCAACTGAGTACCTGTAATCGTATCATTAGTATTTCATGGGTTTTCAACTAGAATGATTTTTCCATGATTCTGTGGATGTCTTTATTCAGTAGTATAATTGTATAATACATATCTTCAACTTTCCAACACATTCCCTTCATATTGGGTTGTCAGAAAAGTCGTGACATATTTTTCTGTGTTTTCCTGTGGAAAAATGTGTCAAGACTTTTTCAGTAACACAGTATTACGTGGCAAGATTTGTTTTATATTATCAGTTTCTATTTATATATTCTCCTAGAGTAGTTGTGATTTAGTTTAATATAACCATTTTATATTTTCAAAGCAGTTCTTTAATTACTTAACATACCATATTTTAAGAGGTAACTGGATTATCCTATACAAAGGAATTGAAACTCACAGAATCAGGATCCAAACTATGCTCACACTGACAGAACTAATACATTTTATACTATATAAAATTATATCTAGGAACTTATATACAGAGGAGAATTTATATACACAGGGAGAGAAGAAGGGACAGAAATAAAGATTGGTAGAAATTGATTGATTTTTTAAGGAAATTGGCTCATGAAATTGTGGGGTCGGACAAGTCAGATTTTTTTAAAGAGTTATTTTATTAATCTTTATTTACATATTTATTTTAATGTGATGAGAAAGAGAGAGAGAAAAAGTGAGAGAAAGTGAGAAAACAAGTTGCCCTGCCTGGGATTCGAACCACGGTCGGCCATGTGGGAATCCAGCTGGCCCCTATAATGTGTTTTTAGAAATCATTTTGTGTATACTATGAAGAATAAGTCAAGCTCAACCACCATGCCATCTGCTGGCCCCAACAAGTCAGATTTGCAGGGCAGGCAGCAGGCTAGAAATTCTAATTCCAGAGACCAGCAGATGGCGTATTGGTTATGTTGCTGGACTCGTATGTAGTCAAGCACTGATAGAGTCCCGGACGTGGCTTGTACTCATGCTGGGCATGTGTGTGTGTGTGTCCAAAATCTGGAGAGAAGAATGGAGTAGAAGAGATTGCAGAGTGGCCATCCCCCTGGGAGGTGATTTCTCACTTTCTATCTCTGTCTCTCTGGTGAGCGTATGTGCCCTTTAACAAAAATCTCTCAGGAAAAAAAAAAGAAATTCCAATTCCAAACTGATATTGCAGAGTTGGGTCCTGAGACAGTTTGAGGCAAAAAAAAAAAATCTTCATTGCAGCCTAGTAAAAGTATAGTTTTCCCTTTTTGTCTTCTATGTCTTTATATCTGCATTTTACCAAAGAGTCTGATATGTGTTTACTTAGAAATAGTTTAAAAGATCTCAGTTTTGGTATGACCTGGGAAGTCCAATTATAGTCATTGTTATCTCCTCAAATAGCACAGAGGTTTACTCAATGCCTATTACTTATCTAACAGTAGCAATAGACATTGCTTTTTTTCTATAAGTTCTCATTTTCTTGATACTATTAAGCATCATATACTATATGTAATTAATATAATCTATGTACTGTATGTTATATTATATATGAAGGGGCTTCAAAAAGTTTTTGGAAAAAGGAATTGAGGTATGAGTTTATGTTAGTGTAAAAATTTCTTAAATTCAGGGACCAGCAGTTAGTGTAATGGCTATGTCGCTGGATTCCCACGTAGTCAACTGTGGTTCAAGTCCCGGACCCGATGGCTTAAACTCACGCCAGGCACGTGTGCGTGTGTGCCCAAGATCCCGAGAGGAGAATGGAGGAGAAGGGATTGCGGTGTGGTCATCCCCTCTGGGGGGTGATTTCTTGCTTTCTGTCTCTCTGTCTCTCTCTGTCTGCTTGGCAAGCACACGTGCCCTATAGCAAAAACCTCTCAAAAAAAAAATTCTTAAATTCCATGTGTAATTTTGTCATAATATGCATTTCCTTGATGTTTTTGAAGATCTCTAGTTCAATATATGATAAAATCATCCATTATAATGCATTTTTTAAAAGAATGATTTTATTTATTTATTTATTTATTTTAAAAATTATTTGCTAGTGGGCACATGTGCTCACCAGAGAAAGAGAGGGAGAGAGAGAGATAAAGTGAGAAAGCAAGCAGCCAGGTCCAGAACTTGAGCTGCAGTTGGCCTTGTGGGAGTCCAGTGCCTGAACCATCATGCCACATGCTGGCCCCTATAATGCATTTTAAAAAATCATTTTGTGTACAGAACCAGCAGTTAGTGTAATGGCTATGTCACTGGACTCCCATGTAGTGGACCACAGATCGAGTCCCGGACCTGGTGGTTTAAACTCACGCCAGGCGTGTGTGCGTGCAAGGGTCAGAGAGAGAGAGAGACAGAAAGCGAGAAATCACTTCCAAGGGGGGGGATGAACATGCCACAATCCCTTCTCCACTCTCCTCGCAGGATTTTGGACATGCACGCACACATACCGGGCATGAGTTTTAAGCCACAGGGTCAGGGACTCGAGCCATGATCGACTATATGGGAGTTCAGCGATGTAACCATTATGCCATTTGCTGGTCTTTTAAGGAATTATGTTTGAATCTTTTTATTTCTTCAGATTATGTAAGGAATAGAGGAATGAATCAAAACGGAACATGAATATCTTAGTTAGATTTGGATGCTAGATTTCCTTAAGTGTTTCTCTTTCCATTTTATTAATAGTCTTTAGTTGTTTATACTAGTCAGAGATACATGTATTATAGCTTCTGCAATGTTAGACATATCTGTTCTGACTCCTTTATTATTTTTTTAAGAGGTTTTTGCTTTAGGTTGCATGTGTTCACTGGAGATAGACAGAGACAGTAAGAGAGAAGGTGAGAAATCACCCCCTGGGGGGATAGTCACACCACAATCCCTTCTTCTCCATTCTCTTCCCAGGATCTTGGGCATGCACACATGCCCGGCATGAGTTTCAAGCCACTAAGTTCAGGTTTCGAGCTGTGGTCGGCCACATAGAAGTCCAGCGCTTCAAACACCATGCCACCTGCTGGCCCCAGTATGTCATTAAGATAATACCATAGATAAACCCTTCAACTTCTGTGAAGGTCATTACTTAAAGAAATACTACTGACAGGGCACTGTCATGTGAGCCTGGGGCCATGTGGAAGGTCCACGTTCCTTCCATGGACAACCTAGACAGGTTGGGCATGGTTGTACATACACCTGTAATTATAGCTACCTGGGAGCTTGGGGCAGAGGTTCATGAATGATGAGACCCTGTCAGAAATACCTCTCTCTCACTTTTCCTCTCTCCCCACCACTTCTCTTTCTCATAACAAAAAATAAAAACAAAAACTTTTTATCTGGGAAATATAGAATGTATAGAATGAACCCATGAAGTCTTTTTTTGTTTTAAGTTTGGTATAGAATGCATTTACTTGCTATAGGGAGAGAGAGGGAAAGAAAGAAATGAGAGAGAGAGAGACAGAGAGAAGTGAGTAAGCACCCCCTAGGGGAGATTGCCTCGCTGCAGTCCTTTCTTTCCTATTTGCCTCTCAGGATTTTGGGCACACACGCACATACACCTGGAGTGTTTTTCAAGCTGCCAGGTCTGGGACTCAAAGTATGGAGTCAGCCATGTGGAAGTCAGCTGTCTTAACTATCACACCATCTGACTGTCCCAAATCCATACACACACACACACACTCACACACACATAATTTTTTTTAATAATGTCTCACTCCATTGTTTACCAATTACTTACATATGTATGCATTATTTTTGCTTCACTCTTTTTTTTTTTTGAAGAGATTTTCACTGTAGGGCGCGTGCGCTCGCCAGACAGACAGAGAGAGACATAGAGACAGAAAGCGAGAAATCACCCCCCAGGGGGGATGGTCACGCTGCAATCCCTTCTCCATTCTCCTCTCGGGATCTTGGGCACGCACGCACACGTGTCCGGCGTGAGTTTTAAGCCACCGGGTCCGGGACATGAACCGCGGTCGACTACGTGGGAGTCCAGCGACATAGCCATTACGCTAACTGCTTGTTCCCATTTTTGCTTCACTCTTGTAATGAAACTTAATTCACTAAAAATGAAAACATTTATCACAATTATGCTTTGTTTTCAAAGCATCAGTTGTCTCTGTTCAGAATCCATAGTAAGACAAACTATTTTAGAAAAGAGCATTTCTTAAAGTGTAGTATTACTCAGTCAAAACTTGTCAGATAAGGAAGAAAATTATTCATATAATGTTAATAGTGATCTGTAGAGAAAGTGCTCTAGGTTTGAGTGGGAAATCAACTGTAAATGCTAAGTGTATAATTTAAAGGCATGAATATATGTATGTTTATATACTGAAGTCTCTCTCTTAGGGAGAGTTTCTCTCTCTAATGTATAAATTTTTTAGAACATTATCTCTGGGACCAGTAGGTAGTGGTATAGTGATTAAGGTGCTGGATTCCCACATGGCCTACAGTGGTTCAAGTCCTGGACCCTGCCATTTGAAATTCATGCCGGGCACATGTATGTGATGCTCATAATCCCAAGAGGAGAATGGAGAAGGGATTGTGGTGTGGCCATCCCCCTAGCGGGTGAATTTTCCCTTTCTGTCTTTCCATGTGTCTCTGTCTCTGGCGAGTGCATGCACCCTATGGGAATAATCTCTGCATCACCATGCTTTAGTCCTCTCTCCTTCATTCTCCTCTTGAGATCTTGGGCACACACACACAGGCACTCGGCATGAGTTTTAAGCCATTGGCTATGGGACTCGAACCTTGGTTGACTATGTGGGAGTCCAGAGACATAACCCTTACGCCTTTAGCTGGTCTCTTGGGTGGTGTTTTCTTACTTTCTCTCTCTCTCTCTGTCTTTCTCTCTTTAGAGAATATCGTATAGCAAAATTTTTTTTAAAAAAAGAAGGAAGATTATCTTTGTAGGTGTCAGCTCTTGAATGTTTCTTCAGTATCTGTAGCTTCTTTCCTGGATGTCTAAAAGATTTCCCCTGTAGTGACTTTGCAAGTCTTTATTAAGCACAAACTTCTGTCAAAGGACCAGCAGCTGGCATGGTGGTTAAGGTGCTGGACACTTCCACATGGCCGACCATGGTTCAAGTCCCAGATCTGGTGGCTTGCTTTCACATGTCTTCTCTCTCTCTCTTGTCTAATTAAAATAATCGAATGAATAAATTTAAAAATTAAATAAATAATTCCAATAAAAATCTTCTGTCAAATTTGATAAAAAGTGAGTGGGAAAATGAATTGTTAGCTCTCTTTCTTAAAGGCTTTCATTCTTTTTTCTTTATGTGCTTTTGGTACATCTCTGTCATGTATTCCTAAATGTTTCCCCATGCATTGCTGGGCCCACTAAATGGCTGAAAAGGTTAAAGTATTAGTCTCTCTTGAATTTTGTGAATTGTTCCTGATATAGAAAGAAGAGATCTGAGTTGTCAATGATATTTCGGATAATGCAGTCGTGTACTTTGTAAGTGACATGCAGCTTATAATTAAATCTTGGTCAAGTGGCTTGAAATCCATAGTAATAATTTCTCAGTTGTTCCTGATCCATGAGGATTATCACTTTCTCTGTTACAGTAGTGTGTGTATAAATATTCTCATGGTTGAAGATGCCTTAAAATTTGCTTAGTGTGAACTCCATGTAATGTGAAATGTATGTTAGTTAACTGTCAAAATATTGAAAATAAAGAAGCAAAAATATAATTGTCATTTCTGGAGATAAATTCTGAGAGACGAATGGAGGAGAAAGGACTGTGGCTGGCCTCCGCTCCTCCCTAACACCCCCTGGGGCATGATTTCTCACATTCTCTCTCTCTTTCTCTCTCCCTAGAGAGCACGTGCCCTGTGACAAAAACCTATAAAATAAAACAAACAAAAAAACTGAAGGTGGAAATAAATAATAATACATTATGTATTTAAATCCTGTGATGTCTTTTGGGGACAGATATTCTTAATGTTAGTATAGTTATCAGAAGGCATGATAGGGCTTATCATTGGGAACGTAGGAGGGTAGTAAAGGGGGGTCTTTTGGAAGTCTATAGTGTTCTTTTTCTTGGTCTGGTTGCTGTTTATATATGTTGGTTTGTGTACTGTGTTCAGATTATATTTTGATTTATTCATTAAATAACAACGTGAAAGCAATAACAGCAAAAGTTTATACCTTCTCTCTTTGTATACTGAATATGACTTATTGTAATATTTTACAACAAATCATTCTAACCTTTTCATCTACAAATACCTTTACCATTAGGAGGAAATGTGTCATTATTTTATTTAACTGTAAACTCTAGAGATCAAATTTGTGCATGTGATTTTAGTTAGTAAAATTGATATTCAGCAATTGATAATTGAAAAACTTTAAGTGCTTCTGAGACCAGCAGTTGGTGTAATGGCTATGTCACTGGACTCCCATGTAGTGGACCATGGTTCGAGTCCTGGACCTGGTGGCTTAAACTCACACCGGGCGCATGTACGTGCGTGCCCATGATCCCGAGAGGAGAATGGAGGAGAAGGGATTGCAGCGTGGGCATCCCCCCTGGTTGGTAGTTTCTCGCTTTCTGTCTCTGTCTTTCTGGTGAACACACAGACCCTATAGCAAAAACCTTTCAAAAAAAATTTAGATGCTTCTTTTTAAATTATAATATCATCTAAAGTGATTTATATCAATATTTAAAATGAAATTCATCTTGACCACATTTTTTAAATCAAGGAATAAAAGGTACTAATAAATAAGTACTTAGGCTTATTTTTGTTCAGTTTCTGCATCTTCTCTTGTTTCCTTTGTACACACTGGGTGTTTTTGCACGTAGAAAAAGGCATGGTATAGATTATATGCATTTCCCTGCATTTAACTTTCCCATTTGTGTAAGCTGGTTTTGTCTGTTAGATGGAAAAGAGGAGAGTTAGGGAGTGGTGGGCAGGGAAGCTGGTGGGACAGGGTATACTGAATAGCACTTACTATCGTAGCTAATTTCTCTGTAATATATAGTTTTTCTACATTGATTTGAACCGAATTCTTAAAGAAGTAGGACATAGTCCATACAGAATGAGTAGATCTTCATTTAATCATCATAATTGTTTTGATCATGCAAGCATTTACCTTCTAAATTAGCTTGAAAAACTCTTGTATAATACATTCTTAGTTGAGTGCCTTAGTTATGCATGAATACAATGAAGAGACTGTAAAATAAGTAGAGGCAGCTGTGCCCATCAGAGCAAGGATCAAAGGAATTTGTGCCAAAGGGTGGAGGGAGCAGGTAAAGAGAGCTGATAGAGAACTGTTAATGGAACACATCCAATATGATGAGAAAGGAGACACCTTTCTATGTGGATGTACAGAAAGGTGGCCTTGAGCAGCTGTGTGATGTGGAAACCTAAAACCCAGGTATGATTAGGCAAACAAAAGACAAAGACTGATAGATGTCATTAACAGTCATTTTCAGTGTCCTCAAGTTGAAAGGTAGATATGAAATCTCTAGAGAGACCAAAGGAGTGTATGGTAAGCAGTCTCTTTATACTGCCTCTGTTTTTACTTTGAGGATAAATTATTCCTATGACCTTAATGTGATTTCTCACGGTTGATATGTGTGGTCTTTATTCCCGTCAATAATGAATAATAAATGGAACAAATGGAAATGAATTTAAAAATTATTTTTAATTTTGGAAAGAGGAGCTTTGGTTTTAATGTTAATAAGCAAATTTGTAATATTATGAGAAGGGATTGAGAGGTTAACGTGAGATCTAAGTCCAGTTTAAGCTAAAAGTAAAATCCATATCTGTTCTGGGTCTTGCATAAAATGGACATGGTATTTGCATGGCTAGCTGTATGGCACTTACGAAGTTAAGTACATGCCTACAATAACAGAAACACTGTTGAACACCCCAGATGTCTTCTTTGTATCATGAACAATGGAAAGAACACATTAAGAATACTTTAATAATACTTGTTTCGGACCAGCCCATGCATGGTGGTTAGGGTAGCCAGATCCTATGTAGCTAACTATGTGGTTCAAGTCCCAGACCCAGCAGCTTGAAAAAATACACTAGGTGCCCGTGTGTGGAAGCCCAAAATCTCAAAAGGAGGAAGAAATGGTGAAGAGATTATGATATGACCATTCTCTCTGGGAGAGTTCTTTTTTTCTCTCTCTCTGTCTCTTTCTGGTGAGAGTACATTTGCCCTCTGCCAAAAATGTAAAAAGAAAAAAACAGATAATACTTGTTTCTATTACTATTTAGTCAGTCCAGCAATGCAGTTTCAGGGTCCTAGTACATTAGCAGACATTCAGTAAACACGTGTCGAGTGAACTAATTTGGGACTTTCCTATTCCTGTATGTAATTCCTCCCCATTGACTATTAGAAAAGCTGTACTCTGAAATGCACGATATGTTTCATAAACATGAGAAATAGAGAAAAATAAAATGGATTTTTTTAAAGGTCTAAGCCCATTGAAACTTCACAGTCATTAATAAGTTGTAAGATGGTTAAAAAAATCTACAAGTGGCATTTAATATTTTGTATGCTTATATGTTTTCTGGGGGAGGTTATTCATAGTCTTTTTTGGACATCATACTATACCCATCATACTATACCCATTTTTTTTTTTTTAATTTTAAGGTTTTTCCCATAGGGCACATGTGCTTGCTGGGGCGAGACAGAGGGACATATAGAGGGAAAGCAAACCACCCCCTCTCCCCGGGGAGGATCGCTATGCAATTGCTTTGCAATCCCTTCACCTCTGTTCTCCTGTTGGGATTTTGGGTACACATGTACATGTGCCAAGTGTGATTTCAAGCAGCTAGGTTGGGGACTTGAGCTTCGGTCAACTATGTGGGAGTTGAGTCTTAACCACACTCTACCGGCTGACCTCTGTGAATGGTGTCTTTTGCTGTCTTTAGATGCTAATCAATTTTTATCCATTTTACAGAATCTATAAAGTCTTTATTCTCATCACGGAATTATATTGGATCATTGGGAAAGTCATGATGCATTTTTGGACAGCAAAACCTAGAAAAATACGTCATGACTTTCCCTATGACCTAATATTTCGTTGAAAGAAAATGATCGAGTCCCTCATAATTTTTTGCTTTGCTGCAATCCTTTTGTGAGGTTTCCAGACAGTCAGGGTAATGGGCATGCTCCTGAGTGTTCTCAGTATATTTGATCGACCCAAGATCCAAACCTTGGTCTTCCCTTATGATTCCACTATCATGCAGCAGTGCCACTGTGGCTGGGCCCTTTAAGACTTCCTTGATGGTATCCTTTGAAACACACAAGTTTTAGTTTTAATGAAGTCCAGTTTGTCTTTTTTTTTTTTTTTCTTTTGTACCTTTTACTTTAGGTGTCTGGTGTCACTCCAAGTTTATGAAGTTTTTTTTTTTTTTTGTGGTGAGGATATTTTTGCTATAGGGTTGCACGCGCTCACCAGAGAAACAGACAGAGAGCAAGAAATCATCCCCAAAGAGGATGGACACACGGCAGTTTCTTCTCCTCCTGGGATGTTGGGCATGCACGTACACGTGTCCAGCATGAGTTGGAAGCCACTGGGTTTGGGACTCGAACTGCAGTTGGCCATGTGGGAGTCCAGCGATGTAACCGCTGCACCATCTGCTGGTCCCAAGGCGTTTTGTTTTATCAATGGATTTGGTTTTTTTACTCTTTTTTTTTTTTGGAGAGGTTTTCGCTATAGGGCACGTGCGCTCGCCAGACAGACAGAGAGAGACCGAGAGACAGAAAGGGAGAAATCACCCCCCAGGGGGGATGGTCACTCTGCAATCCCTTCTCCTCCATTCTCCTCTTGGGATCTTGGGCACGCATGCACGCATGCACACGTGCCCGGCGTGAGTTTTAAGTCACCGGGTCCGGGACTTGAACCACGGTTGACTACGTGGGAGTCCAGCGACATAGCCATTACGCTAACTGCTGGTTCCCTCAATGGATTTGTTTTTTACTTTTTATTTTTATTTTTTTTTAAATTTTTTTATTTTTGGAGAGATTTTCACTGTAGGGCACGTGCGCTCGCCAGACAGACAGAGAGAGACATAGAGACAGAAAGCGAGAAATCACCCCCCAGGGGGGATGGTCACGCCGCAATCCCTTCTCCTCCATTCTCCTCTTGGGATCTTGGGCATGCACGCATACGCGCCCGGTGTTTTTTACTTTTAATTTCACAATCTTTTTTGTTAATTTTTGTGTGTGATGTGAGGTATTACTGTTTTGTATATAGATATCCTGTTGTCCCTGCACTATTTATTGAAAAGACTTTTTTTTAATTTTTAGGTAAGAGATTTTTGCTTTAGGGTACATGTGCTTGCTGGATAGACAGAGAGAGCCAGACAAATAGAAAGAAAAAAATTACCCTCCAAGGAATATGGCCACACCACAGTTCCTTCTCCATTCTTCTCTTAAGATTTTGGGCACACAAGCACATTGCTTGGAGTATTTTAAGCTACCATGTCTGGGACTCGAACCATGGTCGACCACATGGGAGTGCCTTAACTACCATGCCACTTGTTGGCCCCCAAAAGACTATTTTTTCATTGTTGGTTGGTAGAAAATCATTTGACTGTAAACACAGATAACTTGTTTTTGCTTTTTATTTTTTAACATCAGAAACTTTGATTTGTCCTTGCTGGAGAATATAGGACAAAACATCACGAAAGAGTCAGGTCACCTGATCATTAAGACCAACTTTCTGATAGAAAGCCACCTAAAATTGCATCATTCTCATGTGCCTTCTTCATTATTTGTTTACTAACAAAAGAATTTGTTTAGTGTGCTTTCCTTGAATTTCACCTTTATTTAAATTGGGAAACCCGAGTTCTTTTAATATCCAGTTCTCCTGACTTTGTTCAGCAACATCGTAAACATGGTAGAATTAGGCCTTGTATTATGGAGTTTGGGGTCGTGTGTCGTGTCCTCCTCCACCCTTCCATCCCCACCTCCCACCTTCCCACTTGTTTTTTAAGAGTCTTGGTTTTAAGGTTTGGTTAGTGCTGAGTGGCTGATGTTTTGCTGATTCCAGCTACAAAATGTTGTTTTGGCAAGTAGAAAAACAATTTTCTTTCATTCCAATACACTATAATCCTTGAGGCTCACAGAGTTTCTAAAAACTTAAAGTCAAAAAGTGAACTGGGCCAAACCACAGTGACATTTACTAAGATGCGGTGCTCTTCAGACTGGGACTTCTTGGGAGGCCTGAGTTTGATTCCGACCTAAGACTAGGTGCTGTGGTGTACACCTGCAATTCCCCAACTGCGGGAGACTATAACGGGCCAGGACAGCATAGCAAGACCTTGACTAAAAAGCAAACGAATACTTTGGTGTGCACTTGTAGTTGCAGAAGGAAGGCATAGTGAGACCTATCTTAAAAAAAAAATGTGGTTCAGAAAAAAAAATTTTAAGGTGCTAAACTCCTACATGGCCAATTGCAGATTGATTCCCAGACCCGGCAACTTGAAAAACATGCCTTTGAACGTGGGTGCCTAAAATCTTGAAAGGAGAATGGAGGAGAAGGAATTGCAGCATAGCCATCCCCTCTAGGGGATGTCTCTCTCCAGTGAGTGGACACACCCTATGGCAAAACAAAACAAAAAACTAAAACAAAACAAAAACCCCCCAAAACCAACTGAACAAAAAGAAGTATTACGGGACTTTTAAAAAAATATTAGACTTGGAAAAAACATAAGCATTTTTGGGCTAGCAGATGGTGTAGTGGTCATGTTGCTGGATTCCCACATTAGTGGTCATGTCGCTGGATTCCCACATGGCTGACTCTGGTTCAAGTCCCAGACCTGGTGGCTTGAAAATCATGCCCGTAGTGTGTGTGTGTGTGTGTGTGTGTGTGTGTGTGCAAGTACCTGGGAGGAGACTGACTGGAGGAGACATTGCAGTGTGGTCATCCCCCCTGAGGGAGGGTGATTTCTTGCTTTCTGTCTCTCTATCTCTCTCTGGTGAGTGCCCACACACTATAGCAAAAAAAACAAGCAAACAAAAAACCCAAAACAACAACAACAACAAAATACTCTCTTAAAGAGAAACACAAGCATTTGATTTTTGATGTTCTTTGACATCAATGTAATGCACCAACAAAAAAATTATAAGGAAATTTCTCAAATATTTCAATTTGAAATTTTACAGGCTGCTATCCTTGTCCTGGGCCAAACATGAATCCTATTGCTCTTGGGAGTCGCTGGCTTGCTTATGCAGAAAACAAGGTAAGACATGGCCCATGTTTGGGTTACTTGAAGGATTTTCTGTAAGAAATACCTAGAGATGATTACCAAAATTAAATGTTTTAATTTACTAGTTTTTTAATTATGCCGCCAATAATTAGACATTTTAAATGATACATGTTTGATAGGTGTCCTTAAATTAAGACTCTATGGATTAGTTTACTTTTCCTTTTTTAAGGGATACTTTTGCTATAGGATGTGTGTACTTGTTAGTGACAGGGAGGGAAAGTGAGAAATCACTCCCCTAGGGGATGACCACCATGTAATCCCTTCTCTCCCATTCCTCTTTCGGGATTTTGGGCACGCACTCAAGCCGCCAGGTCCAGAACTTGAACCATGTTCGGCCATGTGGGAGTCCAGCGACTTAACCACTTTGCTACCTGCTGGTCCCGAAGATTAATTTTATATAGAAAACTTTGTCCTATTAATATTAAAGCATGGCACTTGTAGTACAACAGTGGTGATGTCATAATGTTAGCAATTGAGGCAGCAGCAGCTTGGAGGCTGAGGTGCTGGCTCCTACATAGGTGATTGCATGGGTTGGAAGTCTTAGACCCAGTTGCTTGAAAAATCATGCTAGATGTATGTGAGTGTATGCCCAAAAGCCTTAGAGGAGACTGGAGGAGAAGCGATTGTGGTGTGACCATCTACCCGGGGGAGGGAGGTGATTTCTCACTTCTTTCTCTGTATCTCTCTGGCTAGCACATGACCCCTAAAACAACAACAAAACCCCCCTAGCAGTTTCTGCTAAGTTAGAAATCAGGAGTTAGGAGTGAATTTTCTCTTCACTGGTATATTGGAAACTTGGGGCATAGAATAATTTAATTGACTTTCTATGTCCACAACTAGATCATAAACGTTTTGATCTAAACAAGGGTTCAACCCATTGTTTTAGTAATTAAATCACATATGCTTACATTTTGTTGAATTTTCTAGATCTTAATCATCTTCAAAGATGATTTATTTTTGTTCTCATTTTTGCTGATTTATGATTTTTATATTTTGAAAAAAATAATGAAATAATATGGAGTAGTTCATGACAAAATCAAAATGTGGTAAGTAAAGTAATTATTTGGTGAAGTCACAGAAATAGTAAATCTCTAGCCTTTGTAATATACAAGATTAAGAAACTATTCAGTAAATTATGTTTGCGGTTGAATTTCTCAGTTTCTTGTCTAAAAATCCACCTGGAAAAATTAGATATTTTGTGTCTTGTTGAATGCTTTATTTATGTTCCATCCTATTTTTTCTAAATTTTTCTATATAGTTCATAAAAATAGTTCTTTCCTGGTTACTCTTTTAAAATTACATTTAAATATATTTTATTTATTTAGATATAGTCAAAATATTTTAAAATTATAATTAAATATGTATCTATTGTTTACATCTATACTGCATTCCCCTTGAATGCTAGACGCATCCAAGAAGTTGAAGAATAAATTGTCCCTAGACTCTTATACATGTATTCTCACATGTAGGAAACTGTCTATTTGAAATTGGAGATGTTATGTATAGTTATATATTCATAGGTACATGGCCTGGATATGTGCTAGTTTTTTTTGCCTTTGTAGTAATCTGATGTGTTATACAGAGACCAGATAATTTGGTGGCATTCTTAAAGAGCTTGCTAATCAAATGGTTGTGCCATCATTTAGAAATATTTCTAGATATTCTTATTTCTATAAGAACTGATACTTATTAACAGTTTCTGACAGTTTAAGATGTTGGACCAAGTGTGGAATTACAAAATAGAATTAAATTTTGGAGTGACAATCTCTTTTAATGGAAATGCTGTTTGACTGTAAAATCTTATGGAAGAATCTATTTTATGATGGGATTATTTTTTCCAGTGTCTTCTTTTTGTTTTGAGAGATTTTTGCCATGGGTCATATGTGCTCAGCAGAGGCAGAAAGTGTGATATCACCCCCCAGGAGGATGGCCATGCTGCAATCTCTTCATTCTCCTTCTGAGATTCTGGGCACACATACACACATACCCAACGTGAGTTTCAAGCTGCCAGGTCCAGAAGTCGAACTGCAGTTGACCATGTGCGAGTCTAGCACCTTATTTACCAAGCCACCTGCTGGCCCTGCCTCTATTTTGTTTAAAAATATAATTTTAGGGGCTAGCAGATGGTGTAGTAGTTAAGGTCCTGGACTTCCACGTAGTCGACTGCAGTTTGAATCCTGAATCAGAAAAGTCATGATGCATTTTTGCATAGAAAAACATGGAGAAATACATTATGACTCTGGTGACCAAATAGATACTTTCAAAGGACAAAGCTAGGAAACACATATGTGTACATATATACACAAAAAGGCAAATATATTTGTATACCTATATATTCTTATATACATTTACTTTAGAAGTCATGAATTCACATTAGTACTTCCTCAGGATTCTTTCATGCCTTCACCTTTTAATATTTATAAAATGTCCCTTCTTTTGGACGGTAGACCCTGACACCAGCAGATCTGCTCATTTGTTTAATCCCTTAAAACAGAAAAGTGCTTGTACAATGTGTAGAAGAGCATATATACTATATTATCTTTTGTGTGAGAAAGGGAAACATAAATAAATATATATAACATATTAAAATACACTGATAAAAAGCATAAATATTTTAAAATGGTAACTAGGTATAGTTTACACATTGATTTCTTCTGTTTGACGGTATTTCCTGGAAATTAGTGCGTTTGATAGAGGGCATAGATGATAACCATTTCAAAATACTGTCTTTCCTTGTTCATGCAGCAGGAGGCAGCAGAGAAATAATTTTCATAATTCTTTGAATGTATATTTATGGATAAATGAGTGTGTCAGATTCTTTTTATTAACTAAAAAGATTATTTTTCAAATAACTTATTTTACTTTACATAAACTACATTTGCTATTGATAAATCATTTTGAAGATATGTCACCACTTACTTTGAAATCTACTTAAGCAATTAAATATATCATGATAGAGATTGCCTAAAAAATAGCTTGATATCACAAAACAGACTTTTAAAGGTGTTCTATTCTTTTATGACACACTAGTATTGCTTGGAGGGATTTTTTTAAAAGTCAGTGAAGAAGAATATTTTGAATTAAGACAGATGACCTAATCATCTTCATCAGATGACCTGGTTTTAAATTTTATATACACATATATGTATAAATTTTATATTTATATATGAAACATAATTTATATATAAATATAAATTATATATATAATTATGTATGTATATATAATTATATATGTATTTGTATGTGTATACACACACACACACACACACACACACACACACGTAGTTTTTTATTATTTTTTTTTGAGAGAGATTTTTTCTATAGGGTGGGTTCGTGTACTCCCTGGAGAGACAGAGAGACTGAATACGAGAAATCACCCCCCAGGGGATATGGCCACTCCTCAGTCTCTTTTCCTCTATCCTCCTCTTGGGATTTGGACAAACATGCACATGCCTGGCGTGAGTTTCAAGTCACTGAGTTCAGGACTTACACTGTGGTCTACCGTGTGGGAGTATAGCCCTTTAACCACTATGCCACCTGCTGGCCCAATTATGTTTTTTCGATTGTTTGTTTTTTACATTCAGGAGATAGATTGTAGATTCTTTGTTAAGTTCCAGATGCATGTAAAAACTCATATTACAGCTTAACAATAACCCACAATCCTCGGGCCAGCAGGTGGCATAATGGTTAAGGTGTTGGAATTCCCACATGGCTGGTCATGGTTTGAGTCCTGGACCTGGCAGCTTGCTTTCTCCCTCTCCCTCTCTCTCTGTCTTTCTCTGGCAAAACTCATGTGAAAAATAATATTAACAATAATAATAATAATAAATAATTACTAAAAAAAACCCTTCATATTACAGGTCTGGTCCCTTGATCTATTGGTTAAGGGAGCTGAATCCCATATAAAGACAGTGTTCCAGATCCTATCCTGGTGGCTTGAAAAAACATATTCAGCATGTGCATGTGCTTGCCCTAAATCCCAACAGGATAGAAATGGAAGAGCAGGGAATGCAGCATGACCATGCTCCACTGGGGACTGCTTCCTTTCTCTCTCTCTCTCTCTTTCTCTGTTTCTCCCTCCCCCTAGCAAGTATACATACTCTATGGCAATTAAGAAACAAAACAAAACTTTATATTGCAATGTGGTCCTTTTCTAATACTCTACTACTGTCATTTTACTTAAAAAAAGATTTAAACATACAACTCTGACGAGACGTTTTTGCTAAATATAAGATCTATAGGACTAGTAAAGAACTCAATCCTGGTTTATTGCTTAGCATGTGAGAGAATCAAAGTAATGATCACTTTGGAAATTTGTGTGTTGGTTTATTTACACCAGACACAAACTAAGGGTATATCTTTTTCATTACTAATGATAGCAGTAGAAAGCCCTCTGAAGTGGATAGCTAGTAGATATGTCATTGTTGATTCATGTGTAATTTGTGCCACTTCTCCAGTGGCAAAATCGAAAAGGCAAATATGGCAAAATCTTTTGTCTCCTTTTTATGTTTCCTTTTACAGTCTTTGTGGAGGAATTAAGAGTACAAAACATCCAATTTGCTAGCATGTCAAACATTTCGTGTTAGGAAGTCATGTCTAAGTCCTTTGTGTTTTTAAAATTTATTTGTAGAAAGGCTGCCAGACCCTAAATCCTACCATTTCTGAGTTTATGAATTCTTAAAGACTATTCATCTTGTAATTAAAACCGTAGTTGAGCATGAAACTGCCTGAGTGGCACCAGTAGATTATAAAAAGGGCTGAAAGTGTCTCAGCAGGGCTTTTAGCTGTTTGTCTGAAATACACTCATGCAAACATTCCCACCCACCACCATCATTATGCATGGTAAATAAGCTCTATCCTAATAGCCTATAGAGTTAAACAGTTTAGTAGAAATGACTTTCTGGTTCTCTCTCTCTCCCTCCCACCTCCCACAGTTGATTCGATGTCATCAGTCCCGTGGTGGAGCTTGTGGAGACAACATTCAGTCTTACACTGCCACAGTCATTAGTGCTGCTAAAGTGAGTACTTCAGTAGTCTCTGGGAATTGTGATTATGTGGAGTTATTACCAGGTTGATTTCCCGAATTGTATTGAAATTGTTCCTTCCATTTTCATTCACAAATGTAAAATAAACTTAAGATGTAAACCGGAATGACTAAATGATTTAGCATTCAATTCCTCAAAGTCCATAAATAGTACTTTATTTTCTAGTGTAATGGTTCTTGGGTTTGTGTTTACCCATTTAAAATATTTAAGTCTATTAGTTAAATTCAGTGATATTGTCTAATTAATACCACATTTGAAAGAAGCTTTACATGTTTTAAATAGTGCCTTCTGGATTCTTTGTGATTTACACCATTCTGTCTACCCTATACTGGTATCGCCATGCATTTTTGTACATTTCTTAGTCTTCTCAACATAAAAAGAATATCATTCTTTTTGAAAACGAGTCAATTCCCTGACCCATTTGAAGATTTATTCATATAGAGAGGCTGCCCTTCATGTTTCTCAAGTGAGTTCTTTTTTGTGTGTGTGAGGGTTAATTTTGATGATGGCTGTATGCTGATTATAAGGTATTCTTATAACCACTATCCTTTTGAATTGTGAAGTATACAACAAAACAATTCTAATAATAGGGATGACAGAATGAATCTAAATGACAGCATGTAATAGAAAGCACAACTATTCAGAAAAAGAACAACAGTTTAAAGGAAACCACAGGGAGGGAATCAAAGGTCACACTGTTTTATGTAAAACAAATACAAAAATGCTTCAAGGTTGATCACAAACGCTTGCATGATGTGTTTCAGAATGTGTTTCTTTGTCTGATGAGAGAAGCCTAACATTTTTCACTCAAAAGGGAAATAATGAATAAGTACACTTACAGCAGCATGTATTTTATATTTCAGTCCTTACAAAGATTGCTTGCTTTTTCTTCATTGTGTATACAAAAATTATGTCAGTTAAAGAGTAATTAGGGAGTATCTTCAGGGTTATTGTATTCATTTAGCCTCTAAATATAGCAATGAGGTCTCTTTGTCAAGTATTAGACTTGTTCTAGACTTACCTAAATCTCGCATGCTTAGATTAGGATAGCACATCATATTATTGTTTTGAATAATTTTTCATTTATGGAATGGAGGATAACTTTTCAGCTCTTATTTGCAGTTTTATGTGTTTGTGTGCTTACATGAAAGGAAAATAACTTGCTTCATGTAGTGCTTATTTTACTGTGGAAATGCTGAAATGAGGCTAGACTTCATTCATTTTGAAATAACAGATTTAGACTCCCTACTACCTCACACCTCAGTATCGGAGACTGTGAAGTATATACTTGTATTTCCACATTTAGGCTTTAAGAGATACTGTTTACTTCTTTACCTTAATCAAGTATTTCAAATAGACCATTGGTCCCCAGTAGATTGACTGGCATTCATTACCTCTGGCATTATATAAAATTCTGCCATTAGCTTTTGTATGAAGTGGGCACTGTTTAATTTTACTTCGTTTTGCCTGATGTTAGTATTTATTCATTTCATCGTTGTAAATTTACAAAATGAAGGAAGAAATAAAGCCACAGATATTAAAGTCACTAGTTTCTTGACAGCCTTGTATATTTTTACATATATACTCACTTTTTTTTTTGAGAGGTTTTCACTATAGGGTGCATGCGCTTGCCAGACAGACAGAGAGAGACAGAGAGACAGAAAGTGAGAAATCACCCCCCAGAGGAGATGGTCACGCCACAATCCCTTCTCCATTCTCCTCTCGGGATCTTGGGCACACACGCACATGCACCTGGCGTGAGTTTTAAGCCACCGGACCTGGGATGCGAACCGCGGTCGACTACGTGGGAGTCCAGTGACATAGCCATTACGCTAACTGCTGGTTCCC
>NW_006159912.1:5167533-5197202 GCF_000334495.1 Tupaia belangeri chinensis
TTTTTTTTTTGCAATAGGGACCGTGCACTTGCCAGAGAGAGACAGAGACAGAGAGAGGGGAAGTGAGAGATCACCCCGCAGAGGCAATGACCATGCCACAAACCCTTTCCTCCATTCTCGAGATTCTGGGCACGCATGCGTATGTGCCTGCAGTGATTTTCAAGCTGCCAGGTCTGGGCCTCAAACCGCGGCCAGCCATCACAGGTTGTATTTTTTAGAAATATGTCCAATCCATTTGCCTGTTGTACCCTTACCTTGTTTTGTTGTTGTTGTTGTTGTTGTTTGTTTTTAAATCGCCACAGGGCACATGTACTCTCTAAAGAGAAAGGGAGAGTACCCCCAGGGGTTGTGGTCACACTGCAGCCCCCTCTCTGCTTTTTGTCCTACTAGGATTTTAGGCCCACGTGCACAAATTCTTGGTGTGTTTTTTAAGTAGCCAGAGCCAGGGATTGAAGTACAATTGGTCTTGCGGGATTTGGCTCTTTTAACCACTAGGCTCCTGGACTGGCCCTATACCCTTACCTTTTAACTTAAAACTAAACCTAATTCAAATGTCATGAAATATTTTTGAAAAATTTTTTTAGATACACAAATATTTATCATTCTATGTTGGACTCCAGAGTTAGAAGACATGAATATTTTCAATTTTTTTGTTACTAAATATTTTATTAAGTTTATATCCCGTGGGTATTTACAGTCAATGCTATGGGAAAAGAGTTAATATAAAACATTACAATAGTATTACTGACAATAGTTTATCAGTATTATCTTAATTCTCTTTGATCATTTCTCTCATTCTTCAGATTCTGTTTTTCTCAAATTATCAAACTTCTTTAAACATAGTGAATCTGTCATATTAAATTTCTTTCTGATATTTCATGTCTGGCTGTTTCGCCCTCCCCCCTGGGAGGATGACCATGTTGCAATCCCTTCTCCTCCATTCTCCTCTCGGGATTTTGGACACACATGCACATGTGCCTGGCATGAGTTTTAAGATGCCACATCTGGGCTTGAACTGCAGGTGACTACTTGGGAGTCCAGTGACATAACCATTATGCCATCTACTGGTCCCAATTCCAAAATTTTTAAGAACACTTTTGAGTTTGAGATAAGGGAATTCTGGAATACTATAAGCCTTGTACCATCTTAATACAATTCCAAAGATTCAGATTAAATTATTTATGTGAAGCTCACCTGGAATACTTGTACTTACCATATTGCTAGAGGTTCACTCCCTTTTGTATATATCTTTTTTTATGTTCCAAGTAATGTATGGAGAGAATGTCACCACTTGGCAGTCCTTTGATTCTAGTATATGACCTTATAGTTTTGCAAGGGCACTGATTGTTCTCTTATTAACCCCTTCTAAAATCAACAGGTTTCTCTAGGCCTAAATGCTCAACTTGGATTTCTGGGTTTTCTTGGATTTGACCTATTTAGTGGAAATCATCTTTTTTGCATTTTCTGTGCTTCCAAATAACACTTAAAATTAATCTTTATATTTTTATAGATTTTTCCTTTGATGTTCTTTTTTTTTTTTTTTTTCCCCTTTTGATTGCCAGAGGGCTGGTCTACTCTCTTTGATTTTTATAACAATGATTTGACTTTTCTTATAAAAACTATAAAAGTATGACTATTTTATGGTAGTGATAAAAACTGTAATTGAAATTGTGCAAAATACTTGTTCCATGTTTTCCAGTTCTCTCTTAACTGTCTTATTTTCTTATGTTTTAGCCCTAGTGTGAGCAATTGACTTAATAAAAATGTCCGTTTTTCTCTTGTTATCTGATAACTTCTTAATGACAACTAACAGCTTTTGTGAGAGCTGCACCATTAGCACTAATGGATAGTAAGGACAACTGATATGGCATGGGAAAGGTTAAAGATGACTAGTGACCCTTTGGCAAATCTGCTTACCACAGAACTGAATAAGTACCGTGCTGATTTGAGTTATAGGTCATACCAGATTTCTCACACGTTCGTTCAGCTGTCTTACAACCAGAGTTCAGTTCTGTACAGTCCTCTTGTAATGATTAATTGGAGATTTAATGAACTTTTTAGTTTAGATGCGTCAAATTGTGAGGACATTCAATTTGTTGTCTCCATTAGATAAACTTTCATTTCTCTATTCTTAAGTTTTGCTTCGCCTTAATAATTTTTCATATATACTTGAGGAAATTCTTAGGTATGTGCACACCCTGTCTGCTAAAATCAAATGAATAGGTAAGTTACTGTGAGATCATTTAAATTTCTAAATATGGTATATAAGAACTGGCAACTGGCAACTTTATAGATTATTTCTGGACACTAGTGCTTACAGATGTACTTGAGTCTTAAACGACAACAAATTCATCCTGAAAGTAAAAGTCTTTGATAAAACACAGAAAATTTCCCTCACTCTCTCCTCACCTTCTTCTTGGCATAATTAGTAATTTGTAACTTTCTATCCAAATTTCAGATTTGATTATTGTTAAATTTTGGGTGTAGATTTTGTAAATAAGATGACTCTATTGTTAGTCATAGTTTTTTTTTTTTTCCTTTCTTTCTCTTTTCAAAGAGATACCAAAAACTTTTCATGTAATATGAGCCTTTGACTATAACATATATGTTGTATTCCCTCTCTTTGTGGATCATTTCCCTCCTTCCCTTACGTTAACTTTTACCATTGTCTTGTGGTTTACTTTGGTACATTACTTTCCACTTTTTCATGTGCTCCAGTTCTTTTAGTTTTATTCTATTCATTGGTATAAGAGCATGAAATAATAGGCTCAGGGGCAAATGCAGAGGATATACATCCAAAGACGTTAGAACTAAAAGGCATTCCTTTGATAAAGGGATAGCTGTGTTTAAGTGGAAGCATCTCCATTAGCATTAATGGAGTAAGTACATCAGCTGAGGCATCTCAGAGGTTAATCGGGCTTCCTGGCCAGCTCTTGACATCAATACACTGTGGCGCCTGATTCTCTTGGTCCTTCAGAGGCTTACTTGACAACACTCTCACAGACTTTGTGTAAGTCATTTCTAGTGAATTATTGAAACAAACGTTTGGCTGCTAATTGAGGAACGCTAATGTGTTTTATAATCACTGCAGTTTGAGTTTTTAGCACTAAACAAAACAGTTACAATTGATTTGTGGCTTTTTCTGTGTTTCATTCTGCTCTAAGTTATGTCTTTTTGCTTAAAATTCAGCAGATGGCTTTGCTGGTCATTTTATTTAAGTATTTATTAGGATACATTATTATAGTTTCTAGTCCCTCCACCCCCAATCAGGCAGCTCTGTTTTATATTCATGAACTGTGAGATCATAAGTCATAACAGGAATAAATTATATGGCAGTATAGGGTAATGGTTAAAAATCAGACTCTGGGGACAAACAGGTTTAGTTTTGGTTTTTACTTTGCTCTGTCATTCGGTAGATGTTTAAGCATCTTTTTGATCTTTCTTAGCTTCAGTTTTCTCTTCTTTAAAATTCAGGTATTTGAGGAAGTCTAGAGATCATTTCTGTTAAGAGCTCTGACCAGTCTGCCATCCATAGTAAAAATATCACAGAATATAACTGCAGTAAAAGAATGTATATATTACTAGTGTTATTTATTTGGTGTTAATGGAAAATTATTTAGAAAATATTTTTTTCCACATTGGAATTTGATTGTTGCTTGAGTCATATTTTATCCTTGATGAAGAACCTGATTTGTATACAATTTAAAAGTTAAAATTTGAAATACCATGATGTGTAATAATTTATATTTAAATATTTAGCTATAGCATATGCCAGAATATATGCAGGTGCATTAAAAAGTTTGTGGAAAAACTGAATTAAAGTATGAGTTTATTTTGGGTCAAAATTTTGGAAATTCATGCATAGGTTTTTCATAGTGTGCATTTTCATGAAATTTTAGAACATCCTCTTATAGAGCGTATTTTTCCCACCCATCATTATTTTAGGAAAGAAGATTAAGTTGAATTTTTTTAGCAAAACTTTTTGTCACATGAGAATAGGAAAATAAAGTGTGTATATTATTTAATACTTACATAATTTTTAGTATGTCTATGTAATATGACTGTTTTGGCTTTAATGATGAGACTCTTATTCAGTGATTTATGACTCACAATTTTCTGTTTTAGCTTTTTTGTTACTTTAAAAAATATTTTTATTAAGGCATGTGAGGATAATTATATGAAATTTACACATAAGGAAATGTACTTTTACATGAGTTAGTTTTACTTATTTGCTTTGAATGAAATGGAACTAAAATGTAATTATAAAACATCTTAAGTTATCTTTAACTGAAATGGTATATTAGATGCAATACATTGTACTGTTTTCTAGAGCCCTCTTAGCTAATTTTATATGATACTTCATTAATTTATTAATTAGTATCTTGGATAGAGACTATATTTCTCCAATTTTGGTGTACTGAATTTTATGACAGCATATTATAGATTTACTTCAAAAGCATGGTCTTCCCCACATATGTAATCTACCAACATTTCAGTGTTGTTTGTGCTAGAAAATAGATATGAAAATGGTTTTAATAATATTTTTAAAAAGTGAACATTACATAATTCCTACTCCTTAGTATGTCATGTATTTTTTTCAAGTGTATTTATTTCTTCCATCAGTGAGAATAGGGCAGGCATCGCTAACAGGATTCCCAAGCCACAGTCCACCCCAGCCTTAGCTAGTCCCAGATTACAGGCATCAGAGAAGTCTCCATTTGTGAACCTGGGACCTTCCCGTGTGGGTCAGACTCACAGAGTATTGTACTACCACTGCACCACCTCCTGGCCCCATTTTGTCATGTATTTTAAGATGTATTCATGAAAGGGAGAGCACAAGAGAATTTTTAAAAAATAAATATGTAATTGTACCTTTATGTGAGATAGTACTCTTTAATTGTTAAGTTATATCTTTATTCCCAACATGTTCTGAGTACTTTATTGATGCCATTTCATCAAACTAATACTGATATTCTAACTAAAATTCAAGATCGTGTTAAAAATCAGGTTGAGGGACCAGCAGTTAGTGTAATGACTGTCGCTGGACTCCCACGTAGTCGACCGCGGTTCACGTCCCGGACTCGGTGGCTTAAACTCACGCCGGGTGCGTGTGCATTCATGCCCAAGATCCCAAGAGGAGAATGGAGGAGAAGGGATTGTGGCATGGCTATCTCCCCTGTGGGGTGATTTCTCGCTTTCTATCTCTCTGTCTGTCTCTGTCTGTCTGGCTGGTGAGTGCACGTGCCCTGTAGCAAAAAAACTTCTTCTTCAAAAAAAATCAGGTTGAATTTCTATGTTTACTGGCATACAAAGATTATAAGAGAATAAAGAATTTAATGTAATGAATAGTGGCATGAATAGGATGCATATTTTTATTTAGAACCAAAGTACTGATGGAATGTCATACATTTTACTTTTCACTGTACAGACATTGAAAAGTGGTCTGACAATGGTTGGGAAAGTGGTAACTCAGCTGACAGGCACGCTGCCCTCAGGTGTGACAGAAGATGACATTGCGATTCATAGTAATTCACGACGAAGTCCTTTGGTCCCAGGCATCATCACAGTTATCGACACCGAAACAGTTGGAGAGGGCCAGGTAAGAATTTTCAGTGCATGCCTTGTGTGTTACCTGCAGGATTGGGAGGACTTCAAATCACGATCAATCAGAATCTTATTCAACATGAAAAATTGTATAATTTCTGTTATTATTTGGGAACCATCATCTTCTACTTATGACATAGTACTATTACAGCATGTGCACGTCCCATGCATTTTAAAATACTTATATTTTTGGGATAACAGTTGGCATGGTAGTTGCAGCAGCCAAATCCCACATGGCCAACTGTGCAGTTCTGGTCTGGGATCAAGTGGCTTAAGAAATGTGCTGGATGCTTATATGAGCCTGTCCAGAATCATCGAAAGAGAAATGGAGAGGGCGGATTACAGTGTGGCCTTCCCTCATGGGGCTGATTTCTTCCTTTCCTGCTCGCTCTCTCTCTCCAGCAAGCACATGTGCCCTCTAGCAAATTAAAAAAAAAAAAAAAAAGAGTTATATTTTTCAAAGCAATAAGATTCTCACACTATAATACTGTCTTTCTTTTATTAACATGAACCTGGTTTTTGTCAATAAGTCATTTTTGTCTCTGATAAATAGTTTAGATGGAATACAAAGCAGTTTTTAGATTATGTTGGATTGAATTAAAAAGACTGCAGTGGTTAATACAGATTTATCACTTTTAGCCCTTTCTACTGTTGTTTAATCTTAGCTGTAATATTTTTCCTTATACATCTCAGGAGCTAAAGCTAAGATTATATTGACTTTTGCTGGTTAAAGCTACTGATAACCTATTTAATAAAGATATTTTAATGTTTAAAGTGGTAGTGTACAAAATCAGATTCACCGTCTTTCCGATGCTGTATTGATTAGTTTGATTTTATGGTGATGGGATCATTGTGTGGTAACTGCATTAAGCAAAAAAAGATTTGATTGACTTTGTGTCCATTTTTATCTGTGTTTCTTTCATGTTTTATTTAAAAATCTTTCTTGGCTAGGATTAGTTGAGTGGTATGATTTGGGTTTTACACATTTATATAATTGAAGTTGTAGTGTGGCAAAATATCTAATAGATACAAAGTGCTTCAGGATGATGACATGAACTTGAGCTAGTTTTTGCCCAGAAACAGCTGTTACTCATAATAATTTAGTGGTTTCTGGGATATTTTGTTCATATGATAAGGGTTTATGCACCTTGTATCAGTTGTTGTGCTTTGATTTTTTTAATATATTCAGAGCATTAATATATAACCCTAAGTAAGGGTTCACCATTTATATTTGTGACTTCCATAAAGAGAAAATTCAGACTCGTATGTAGTAGTGTAAGGCTTCACTGTGGGCCATAATTAATATTCCTTCTTACTAGGTAGCTTCTGTTTTTATTATTGCCATCAAATTGAGTATCAATTCTAATTATATTGAAAAGAGATATATATTAATACAGAGTTACGATATGAGAATCTTCAAAAAGTTGATGGAGAAGGGACCAGCAGTTGGCATAATGGCTGTCGCAGGACTCCCATGTAGTTGACTGCACTTTGAGTCCCAGACCCAGTGGCTTAACCTCACACAGGTGCGTTTGCATGCGTGTGTGCCCAAGATCCCAAGAGGAGAAAGGAGAAGGGATTGCGATGTGGACATCTCCCCAGCGGATGATTTCTCGCTTTCTGTCTCTCTGTCTCTGTCTTTCCGGTGGGCTCACGTGCCCTATAGCAAAAAACTCTCAAAAAAATCCAAAAAGTTGATATATTATGAAGAACACTGCATGAATTACAATTTTTTTTTTTTTTGGGAGAGGTTTTTTTTTTTTTTTGTGTGTGTGTGTGTGTGTGTGTTTTTGGGTTTTTTTTTTTTTTTTTTGTCTCAGCCTCTCCAAGTCCCTGGGATTACAGGGGCACCCCACTGTCTTTAGGTTGAAGTGGGAATCAAATCCCGGCTTTTCATGTGGTCCCAACCTGCAGAGCACAGCATCTTAGCAATAGCAGTGTACACCACCACAACCAGACCTAAGTTTGCTGTTATTTGGACTTTCTTTGTGTCCTCTCCCCTTTACTCTGGAATCCAGACGTAGCCATTACACTAACTGCTGGTCCCATGAATTACAATATTTTTTGTACCAAAGTGAAGTGGCATGCTAATTTTTATTTTCAGTGAACTTTTTGAAGTCCCTGTGTATATGAAAGGAAGTCTTATAAGGTCAAGATCAAAACAGAAAAACAGGCAAAAGACAACTATTTCATCAAAAAGATAAGATATATACAACTGGTATAAAATCTATACCCATGATCACAAAACTGCAGATTAAAACCACTGTTAGAGGAATCAGCAAATGGAGTAATGGTTATGTCACTGGAGTCCCACCTAGTCACCTGCAGTTCAAGGCCTGGACCCGGTGGCCTAAAACTTATGCTGGATGTGTATGCATGTGTGTCCAAAATCCTGAAAGGAGAATGGAGAAGAGATTGTGGAGTGGCCATCCCCTCTGGGGTTGATTTCTCACTTTCTGTCTCTCTGTCTCTGGCGAGTGCACGCTATATAGCAAAAAATCTCTCTCTCAAAAACAAAACAAAACAAAAACAAAAACACTTCTAGGGACTCTTTTTTTCCTTTTAATTGCCAAAGAATACCTGCATTTTCCAGAGAGAGGGGAGGAAAAGGGAGACAGTTTAAGTAAGTACCTATTATCGGAGTATGGTCATGCCACAATCCCTTCTCCTCTATTTCTCCATCCTGTTGACATTTTGGCACATGCATACATATGTGCCCTGAATGTTTTTCAAGTCACCAAGACCAGGTGACTATTTTTTTTACCTACCAGAATCTGATAAACTTAGAAGATTGTAGTATATTCTGTACTTTAAACTTTTAAATAAAAGATATGCACATTAAAAGAAATTGGCAGAGGGACTGTGTTTGCTCAAGAGAGAGATACGCTGCAATTCCCTCTCCTCCATTTTTCTCCTTTTGGAGAAAACATACACATGTGGTTGGTGTGTTTTTTAAGCCACTGGGTCCCGGACTTGAACTATGCAGTTGACCATGTGAGACCCGCTGCCCCAACCAGTAGATAGATCACAGACTGGCTGTGAATTTTAATTTTGAAAGAAATTACATGCTTAGTAAGATACACGTGTCCACATACTTTTCACCCTGCTTCCTCCCACTTCCCCTAAATGGTGACAGCTTATATAGCTGTAGTTTATTATGATGTAATAGCCAGAAGATTGATGCACAGAATACTATTAGTAGGCTGTTGACCTTATTCTGTTTTCATCATTCATTGAACACACATTCATCTGCATGTGCATTTAGGTGTGTATAGTTCTATGAAGTTTTATTCTGTGTGCAGATTCATGTAATCACCATTACAGTTAAGATGCAGAACTTGGGGCTGAGTGGTGGAACAGCTGAACCCACATGAGAGAGGTCCTGGGTTCACATCTTGGTACCTCCCTGTACTTACTGGGTGTACACTTGTGCCTGTGGTCTAGACTAATGGGAATGGGAGTGTCTTGGTATTCACAAGCTTTTGGTGGTGTCTTTCTCTCTTGTTCTCTCCTGTCCCCCATGGAAGATATAAATAAATAATAAAGAAGCATTAAAAAAGATATAATTCTGTTCATCAACATTTACCTCTTTGAATGTATGCTCATCACTCACCATACCTCCATCTCTCTCTCTTAACAATCACTACCCTGTTCTCCATCTCTGTATTTATGAGAATGTTTTATAAATGTAATTACATAGTATATGACATTGTAAAATAGATGTTTTTACAAAGGATATTATCCTTAAAGTTCATTTACTTTATTGCACCTAGTTCACACCTTCTAATTACTCTGTTGTATTCCATTTTTTGGATGGATTTGTTCAACCCTTCTCTTACTGAAGGTTATTTGCATTGGCCCTAACAATTTTTAAAATTTTTTTGGAGAGTTTATTTTTTTGCTATAGGGTGTGTGCGCTCCCCAGAAAGACAAAGAGAGACAGAGAGACAGAAAGTGAGAAATCACCCCCCGGGGGGACGGCCACGCTGCAGTCCCTTCTCCTCCTTTTTCCTCTCGGGATCTTGGGCACACACGCACATATGCCCGGTGTGAGTTTAAGCCACCGGGTCCGGGACTTGAACCGTGGTCGACTACATGGGAGTCCAGTGACATAGCCATTACGCTAACTGCCGGTCCCCCTAACAGTTTTTACCATGAATAAAAAAGTTGCTATGAACATTTGTTTAAAGGTTTTTATGTGGATGCATGTTTTCACTTCTCTGTTAAATGCACAAGAGTATGATTGATTAGTCACATTTAACAAGGAGCTACCTAAATGTTTTCCAGAATGATAGGTATACTGTTTTACATTCCCAGCACTAAAGCATGTTAGACAGATTTCTCAGCTCAATCTAAGGAAGATGAGGTAGTAAAATTTCTTTAAAATACTGAAAAACTGTCAACCTCAAATTCTCTATTTAATGAAAATATTTTTGTAAATGAAGGGGAAATAAAGATGTTCTTTGAAAAAAGAATAGTAAGCTAATTTATAACAAGCTATTAAAGAATAGCTAAAGGAAGTTCTACCATAAATTGATAACAATAGAAGACTTGCAAGCCACCTTGTGATCTATTGGTTAAGAGAGCTGGATTCCACATCATCCTGGCCTTATGACTTGATAAACATGTCAAATATATGAACATATGTGCCCACAATCCTGAAAGAATGGAGAGGTGGCGGAGAAGTGTATTTTTGAAAGAAAATATAATAGCACTGCTAGGTTAGTACCACTTCCTAGGTTACTTAAAATAAATTTTAGGAACCAGCAGATGACTTAGTGGTTAAGTCATTAGACTCCCACGTGTTTGACTGCAATTAAGAGTCCTGAACCCAGTGGCTTGTAACTCAGGCTCGGCACATGTGTGTGTGTGCCCAGGATCCCAAGAGGAGAATGGAGAAGGGACTGCGTTATGGCCATCCCATCTGAGGAGTATTTTTTGCTTTCTGTCTCGCTGTCTTTCCAGCGAGCATACACATCCTATAGCCAAAATATCTCTGAAAAAATATATATATGTTTTATACATCTGCATATTATGACCCAGTATTGGCATTTTCAGTTTTCTTTCTAAAATATTAGGTAAACATTAAATAAAACCTTTTATTAAATAGTCGAACAGTATAGTAACAAAGGAAAAATTATATAGAATGTAAATTGTATTCCAGTATACTTATAAGAAATGAAGGGAAATAAATAATAGATATGTAATTTAAGATTCAGTGCTACCTATTTTAATGTATTTCTGCTTTTATGAGTTTTTGGTAATTTCAGTGAAGTAGTATGTCCACATATATGCCAGGAGTTAAAGAGCACAACTTTTGTACTTTAAAATAAAATTTTTCAGGGCTAGTCGGTGGTGTGGTGGTCTGACTTCCACATGGCTGACTGTGGTTCAAGTCCTGGACTTGGAGGCTTTGCTACTTTCCCTCTCTTTTTCTCTCTATCACTTTCTCTCTCTCTGAAAATATTAAAATAATAATAATAAATAAAGTTAAATAAAATAATTTAAAATTTTTTTCCCCCGCACTAAACATGCACATCACTGCCCAGGATCTGGCAGGCTAGATGACTAGAAGGAAGTAGATTGTGGCATGACCCAGACCTTGTGGAGTGTCCTCATCTCTCTCTCTCTCTCTCTCTTTCTCAGACATATCCATGTGCTTTATAATGAGTAAACAAAAAAGCAATTTTTTTTAAAAGAGATTTTGGCTATAGGGCATGTGCTCTCGCCAGAGAAACAGAGAGGCAGAAAGACAGAAAGCAAGAAATCATCCCCCAGGAAGATTGGCCACGCCACCATCTCGTCTTCCCAATTCTCCTCTCTGGATTTTGAGCACACACGCACATGAAACTTGGTGTGAGTTTAAGCTGTTGGGTCCAGGATTCAAACCACGGCTGACAGTGTAGGAGTCCAGAGACATAAGCATTATGCCATCTGCTGGTCCCAAGAAAAAAATTTTAAATAAAAATTTTATTGGCTCTTTTCCGTATTATAAAGCTGTTTGATTGTCTGCTTTGATTGTTTTGGTGATATTTTTTCCCATGTTCTCATGTTATGTTGCAATAATGGGCATAGTTTGTGTTTTTTTTCAGCACAGTGAGAACTCTATTTCCTGTCCTCAGAGAAAGGCTTATGTGATTACATTTTGTAAAGAATTGAAAGTAGTTTTTTTTTTTCTCTCTGAACCTGTACTTGAAGAAGTAATTGTCTCTATTATCTAAACTCTTAGTCAACCACTGTTTTTAGATTTTATTTGAATGATCTGCAAAGGGAATTATTTTATATCTTTTCATATCTAAAGTAAATTCTCATCCTATGCTATGGCCTCCTCAGTATCCAAAAGGATTGATTCTAGGACTCCCTGAGGATATCAAAATCCGAAGATGTTCAAGTCTTTTATAAAATAATGTAATATTTGTGTGTAACGTACAGACATCTTAACTTATACTTTAAATTTTCTCTAGATTACTTACAATTTCATTTAAAAAAATCTGGAACTATGCATAATTGTTATATACTATTGCTTGGGGAATAATGTCAAGAAGGAAAAATCTGTGCATGTTCAGAATAGGAACAGTTGTCGGACTAACTGCACAGGAGTTTTCAGCAACATCACATTTTTAATCTGTAGTTGGCTGAATCCACAGGAGCTGAACTTATAGATACTGAGGTCTGATTGCATTGGCAAGAATAATCTTCCAATGTAGTGGAAGCATGTTATTCAGTCAGGGTTATTGTGGAATAGCTTTATATAATCTTTTTCTCTGTACTTGGTGAGGAAATATTAACCTCTGTTTTTCTTTGTTTTGTGAAGGTGCTTGTGAGTGAGGATTCTGACAGTGATGGTATTGTGGCCCACTTCCCTGCCCATGAGAAACCAGTGTGCTGCATGGCATTTAATACAAGTGGTAAGTCTTTCCCTCCCCCTACTTATATCATCGGCATTTGAGCTGATGATTTTTGGAAATGGAAAATACAACCTATGATATCAGTTTTTCTTCAAGCATTTGTGTATATCACAAAAAGTTAGTCATACTCAGTAAGTCACTATTGTACTCAGTGTGTGATTACTGAATGAATGAACTCACTGTAAAAAGTTAGAACTCCTCTAAAATATAAGTTTCACTAAGTATTCATTGAATAGTAGCAGTAGGTAAACTTTCTTGTTGAGATACATTAATTTTGTATTAAAATTAATCTTTTGGGACCCGCAGACAGCGTAATGGTTACATTGCTAGAACACCACATGGGTGACTATCGTTTGAGTCCTGGTCCTGGAGGCTTGAAACTCACTCCAGGCTTGTGTGTGTGTGTGTGTGTGCCCAAGATCCCAAGAGGAGAATGGAGGAGAAGGGATTGCAGTGTGGCCATCTCAGGGGAAATTTTTTGCTTTCTATCTCTCCAAAAGAAAAAAAAATAACGTTGTATGATATTTATTATAATTTGTATTATATAAAGAACTTCAGAATTCAGTTCATGAAGATTTTTTTTTTTTCCCCCAGGGAGAGAGGTTTTTGCTATCGGGTGTTTAAACTTGCCAAAGAGATAAAGTGACAGAAAATGAGAAATCACACCACACCCTAGGGGGGATGGTCACAGTACAATCTCTTTTCCTCCTCTTGGTATCTCCTCTTGGTATTTTGTTTGTTTATTTGTTTTGTTTTTAGAGGTTTTTGTTATAGGGTGCTTGCGCTCACCAGACAGACAGAGAGAGACAGAGAGACAGAAAGCGAGAAATCACTCCCAGGGGCAATGGCCACGCCGCAATCCCTTCTCCTCCATTCTCCTCTTGGGATCTTGGGCACGCACGCACACGTGCCCGGTGTGAGTTTTAAGCCACCGGGTCCGGGACACGAACCACGGTCGACTATGTGGGAGTCCAGCGGCATAGCCATTACACTAACTGCTGGTCCCGGTATTTTTTTTTTTCTTTCTTTTTTTGGAGAAATTTTTGCTATAGGGTGTGTGCACTCACCAGAGAGACAGAGAGAAAGCGAGAAATCACCCCATGGGGTGGGGATGGCCATACTGCAATCCCTTCTCCTCCACTCTCCTTTTGGGATCTTGAGCACGCATGCACACGCGCCTGGTGAGTTTAAGCTTCCAGGTCCGGGACTCGAACTGCAGTTGACTACATGGGAGTCCAGTTACATAGCCATTAACGCTAACTGCTGGTTCCTCTCTCGGTATCTTGGGCTCACACACACACACACACATTGCACCTGGCATGAGTTTTTTAAGCTTTTGGATCTGGGACTCAAAACTGCAGTCTAGTCTATTTGGGAGTCCGGTGACATCATCATTGTGCCATCTTCTGGTCTCTACAACATGAAGATTCTTTATAAGTAGTTTTATTTTTCCTTTCTTGGTAGTGCTATTTTTTTTTTTCGCTTTTCTGATCTTAAGGCATTTGATAAGGAGAAATATTAAAGGAGTGTATTGGGTCTTTAGAAAAGTCATGACACGCTTTTGCATGGAATAACAGAAAAATACATTATGACTTTTGTGATGATCCAAGAGAATGCCCTATTACTTTTCACTTTTTCTCCAACCTTTTAATTTTGCTTATTGAACATCTAAAACCAAGAAAACATTTTGATTAAATCACAGAAATAGTGGGCACAGTATGAGATATTCATAAGCAAAAAGTTTTACCAAAGTATAAGTACTTAGAACATTTTTTCTTCTGAAGATTTATTATTATTATTATTGTTATTATTTTTAATGCTTGACCAGAGAGAGAGAAAGAGAAGGAAAGTGAGAAAGTAAGCCACTAGGTCCAGTACTTGAACTGTGGTCTATCAAGTGGGAGTCCAGCACCATAACCACCATGCCATCCACTGGCCCAAGTACTTATAAAATTAAGTTCATTCTTAAAGATAAGACAATCAAATTCACCATTTTTGAAGCAGGAGGCAGGGCAGAAAGGAGTATTTATTATCAGGTAGGCATGCTCACTATATGCTCCATCGTTTGTATGCAAGGCTGAGGTGCTTGGAATTGCAGTTGTCAAGCAAATGCCTTACAAACTTTTACGCTATTTCTTTTGTCCAACAAGATATCATTACACAGCAGCAATCAGAAGAGCACAGGAAACAGCTAAGCACTCTGTACTTCACCAACAGCTTCACCAGCTAACCAGCATCTGCCAGTCCCTACAAGTGCACTTTTTCAGTATCTACTCTAGATTTTTCCAAAGAAATTTTCAAACATAAAAATAAATTTGAAAAGTAATGCAGTAATAGTCACCCATGTACCACTACCACGTAGATTAAAAAGATGCCCACATTTACATATAAATGTGTGTGTGTGTGTGTGTGTGTGTGTGTGTGTTAGGTTTCTGGGAAAGTCATGTGTTTTTCTATGCAAAAATGCGTCATGGCTTTCCTGACAACCCAACATATGTCTGTTTTGCTGAAATATTTGAATGTGTTACGTGCATTATGACATTTCACCCACTATGAAATCACCATATGCTTTCTTTTCTTTTTTTTTTTTTTAAAGGTTTTTGCCTTAGGGCTTGTACGATCCCCAGAGACAGAGACCAGGAACAGGGCAAGTGAGAAATGGAGATGGCTATGCTTCAATCCCTTCTCCTCCATTCTCCTCCTGAGACCTTGGGCATGCACAAATACATGCCTGGCATGAGTTTCAAGCCCCTGGGTTTGGGAGTCCAACGACATAACCACTATGCTATCTGCTGGCCCCCACCATGTGCTTTCTAAGAATAAGGACCTTATCCCACATAACCAAATATACTATGACTCAGGGGAAAAAAAAAAAAAAAAAGAAACTCTTTGTATCAAATCTATACTTTAAAACTTTCCAATTTCCCAAAATATGTGTCCTATAACTGCTTTAATCCAAAGTTTAGTTAAGATTCACTTCTTCAATTTTGTTATGTCTCATTAGAACTTTATTTTTTTTTTAATTGCCAGCGGATGTCTGTGCATAGAGAGATGGAGAGACGGAGATAAAGAGAAAGCACCCTCCAATTGGGTGTGGTCATGCTGCAATTCCTTTTCCATTTCTCTATCATGTTGGGATTCTCGACATGTATGGATATGTGCCTATGTTTTTCATGCTGCTTGGACCAGGACTTGAACTGCAATTGGCCATGTGGGATCCTTCTCTTGTAACCAGTAGGCTAGGAGGCCAGCCTTAGTTTCTTTTAATATAACGTATGACTTGTACCTTTTTAATTTCTTTCTGTATTATCCAGGCCAGTTATCTTATCAAAATTCTTATTTTTGGAACCAGTTAGTGTAATGGCTATGTCGCTGGACTCCCCTGTAGTCGACCGCGGTTCGAGGCCTGAATCCAGCAGCTTAAACTCACGCCGGGCATGTGTGCATGCGTGCCCAAGATCCCAAGAGGAGAATGGAGGAGAAGGGATTGCAGCTTGACCAACCCCCTGGGGGGTGATTTTTCGCTTTCTGTCTCTATGTCTCTCTCTGTCTCTCTGGCAAGTGCACGTGCCCTATAACAAAAACCTCTCAAAAAAATTCTTATTTTTTATTATGATAATCTTATCTATTTTTCTCTATTTCTTGGCTTTCCTTTGACAGAAGGTTAGGTCTAGAGAAGCTTAAAACCACTCAGGCTAAGGAGTTTTTCTTTTTCAACTTAATAAGTATTGCTGCCTACACTTTATCCTAGTAAGAGACACAGTGTTGGTTGTCATCCTATTTTTGATATTATGTTTGATTACATAGTTAAGGTAGCAACCATGTCTAAATAGTGGAGATTGTTTTTCTTTTGTAGATTCACAATTATCCTTTAGTTTTATTTTACCTTATTCCTCAAACAACTTTTTAATTAATATTTTCAATACATGGAAGAGTGCAGAATGGTGGCTTTCTAATTTCAGCATGTTAACTGCTATTCTTCTATTTAAAAAAGTGTTAGATCATCATCTAAGAATGTGCAGTTCTTCTGTTTGGTAGCCTCCCCTTATCCATGTATGTTCTGGGGCATGGATGTCCCCAGTGGATGTCTGAAAGCACAGATAATACGGAACTCTAGCTCTGTATTTTTTTCAATGTGATCGTTGAAATGACTCCTATGTTACTAATGCGTGAGTAGCATATACAGCGTGGATATTCTGGAAAAAGGAATGATTGGGACATGGGAGCTTTCATGATGATCATTAAAATAGCAAAAGCAATTTTAAACATATGAAATAAAGCCAACCAATGGCATGACTGGCGGGATCCAGGAGACTGGATCCCACATGGTTGGCCCCAGGGTTTAAGTCCCAGACTCTGCAGCTTGGAAAAACATACCCTTGGAACCAGCAGATGGTGTAATGGTTATGTCACTTGACTCCCATGTAGTTGACTGCAGTTCGAGTCCTGGACTTGGCTGCTTAAAGCTCATGCCAGGCACGTGTATGTAAGTGTCCAAAATCCTGAGTGGAGAATGGAGGAAAAGGGATTGTGGTGCAGCCACTCCCCTTGGGGCTTTCTGTCTCTCCAGTAAGTGCACGTGCCTTGCAGCAAAAATCTCTCTCTAGAAAAAAAAGAAAGAAAGAAAAAAACATTTCCAGCAAGTATGCATGTATGCCAAAAATCCTGAAAGGATTAATGGAGAGGGGGTGGATTATAGAGTGACCATCCCCCATGGGGGTTGCTTTCTTACTTTTCTCCTCTACCTTTGTCCATCTCTTTCCGGTGAGTGCATGTGCCCTCTAGCAGATTAAAAAAAAAAAAAAAGAGGAAAGAAAAAAATTAGATGTTTATTTTATTTTACTTTCTTTTTTTTTTGGAGAGGTTTTTGCTATAGGGCATGTGCACTCGCCAGACAGAGTGACAAAAAGCAAGAAATAAACCCCCCCACCCCCCCAGAGGATATGGCCATGCCGCAATCCCTTCTCCTCCATTTCTCTCTCGGGATCTTGGGCATGCACATACACGTGCCCGGCCTAGTTTAAGCCACTGGGTCCAGGACTCGAACCAAGGTTGACTACATGGGAGTCCAGTGACATAGTCGTCGCACCAACTGCTGGTCCTGGTAGTATTCGGTTTTGTATAGACTAAGTTTATGAAGACAATTTTAGCTCAGAAAGCGAAAGAGTAGGGTTATCTTTTATTTAGAAACAAAGTAGTTTTAAAATAACTCATGTCCCATCCCAAGAAATATTATATCAATCTTCTTACTATAAATATTGGTCATTTAAAAATGGAAAAAAAAAAAAAAGAGGGTACCAATAGGTAATGTGGTGGTTAAGGTGTTAGACTCTCACATGGCCAACCATGATGGCTTAAAAAATCACACTGGGCACATGTGTGGGCATGCCCAAAATCCCAGGAGGAGTATGGAGGAAAAAAGGACTGCGGTGCTGTCATTCCCCTCAGGAAGGTGGTTTCTCACTTTCCCTTTCTATCCCTCTCTCTCTCTCTCTCTCTCTCAGTCTCTCTCCTGAGAGCACATGTACTCTATAGCCAAAAAAAAAAAAAAAAGAAAGAAAGAAAACTAAAACAAAAAATTAGTTTCCATTCACCTTGCCATCAACTAGTTAAAAAATGTTAAATAAAAAATTTGAAAAATTGGGACCAATATCTCTCTAAGAAAAAAAACAAAACAAAAAACAAAACAAAACAAAATTGAAGACTACCATTTTTATCTTATTTTTCATAAATGATCATATTACTTAAGATCGATGGGAAAGACCAATCTTTTAAAAATAAAGAATTATGGAATAACATATACCACTTTCAATAATTTATCTTCTAATTACCCATTTAGTCATTTTGATGAAGAAAGATTTTTGTAGTGATTGGTGATCTGTAGGATCAATTTAATTAATAAAGACAAAGGTTTATCGTAATCCTCTGAGTGTTGTGGGAATCAAGTTCTATGTGAAGAAATAGTCTGAAATGTATCATTTACAGTACTCCAGTATGACTCATCTTCATATCCTATATGTTATTTCAGATCTCCTTGATCTTGGTGCATAGATCATATAACTCTAGTTAAAGAATTCCTGACATTGGAAGCTATATATTTTCCTGTCTGTGACTTTGCATTTTAAGAATATATTATATAATTTAAAGAATGCCATAATTATCTCATTGTTAACAACTAGTTTCCTATCAGAAATGATTTCATAATTTTGATCTATACTTACCATTTCATTTAGTCTCACATTTGTGTTTATAACATTAAAAATAACAATAAATTTATACCTACATTTCTGTGTGTATAGTGTTGGTTTTATAACACCATTATATAGTTTATTTTATGTTAATCACTTTTTTTGCGGGGAGAGATTTTTCCACAGGGCATGTACACTCACTAGAGAGACACAGAGAGACAGAAAGTGAGAAATCACTCCCTGGGGAGATGGCTATGCCACAGTCCCTTCTCCTCCATTCTCTTCTTGGGATTTTGGCAGGCATGCACATGTGCCCAGTGTGAGGTTTAAGCTGTGGGGTCCAGGACTCGAACTGTGGTTGACCACATTGGGGTCCAGCAATGTAACTGCTATGCCATCTGCTGGTTCCAGGTAACCACTTTTTAAAATATTTATTTTTCATTCTAAACCCTTCCTACTCAGGTAGGAATAGAATGTCATTTATCTTTATGTCCCAATTTTTAGGGTATATGTGCTGTCTCAAGCAGATTATTATTATTGTTTATTTCTCCCATGAGTGAGAGAGAACAAGAGAGATCGTACACCCAACAAGGTTCCGATGCCCTGACCCTCTGCGTGCCTTCAGCCAGCCCTGGTCCATGGGCAAGCATGTACCCAGTATACCCAAGGCGGTCTCTGGATTTGTGGGACTGCCTTGCAAAGCATCACATTCTACTATTGTATCAGTGTTGGGCTCCTCAAGTAGATTATTTCCTTTCTTTTTTTTTCTTTAAAAAAGAATTACTTTATTTAATTTTATTTATTTATTCCTTTGTTTATTTCAGTTGACCAGAGAGGGATGGAGGCAGGGAGAGAGAAAAAATGAGAAATAAGCCAGGTCCGAGAGTAGAACTGCAGATGGTCATGTTTGAATCCAGCTCCTTTAACCTCCATACCACCTGCCAGCCCCCTCTAATAAATTATTAAGAAACATCAAATAATTTTTTGAGAGGCTTTTCTATAGGGCATGTGCACTCACCAGAAATACAGAGAGAGACAAAAAGCGAGAAATCTCCCCCCCCCCTCCATGGAGAATGGCCATACCACAATCCCTTCTCCTCCATTGTCCTTTTGGGATCTTGTGCACGCACGCACACATGCCTGGCGTGAGTTTAAGCCACCAGGTCCGGGCTCAAACCACAGTCAACTATATGGGAGTTCAGAGACGTAGCCTTTACACCATCTGCTGATCCGAAAAATAGAATAAAGTATTTTGAACTCATTCTCCACTATAGATAGATATCACTATGCTAATCATAGTAATCATTGCTTTGACAATAAATAGATCTATGTAATCTTTAGTCTTTTTCAATTTTTTATTTATTTATTTTTTTTAGAAGTTTGTCTATGGAGAAAGAGTGTGGGAGGTGGTGCCCTTGACAGGATCTTCACACTGCAATCCTTCCCCAAGCCCTGCCGCCAACTAGGATCATGGGTGGGCCCAAAGTGTTCAGGGAGACTCCACTGAGAAGTTGGAGCTTTCCAGAATGGCTTCCAGCTTTGCAGAGTAGCCTCCTACTACCTGCGTCGTCACCACAGCTATGCCTCTTACCTTATTTTTCTGTTGTATTTAGATCAATGTCTACTCAAACTCTTCTGGAATTTGTTCACTTTGCGATAGTACATAGTATGTGGAATTTCCTTATATTAGTTTTTATGTAATCGTTCATAGCAGTCTGTGAAGCTTGTTAATACCATTAGAAATAACCCCATATGGGGTTGCTGACCCATGAAGGCTTGGTAATTGTCAATTGATACAAACTAATTTCAAAAATAGGAATTTTTCATCTGAAATATTGGCTGTACCTGTGAACTTGTGAACAAAAGATCAATATTTTCATATTATTTTACTTTTGTTATATAATTCTCTAAATATTGCTTAGGTTTCAAGATTATAGTAGAGTCTATGTTTTTTAAAATCTATTTTGGAGAGATTATTTCCATAGGGTATATGCACTTACCTGAGGGACAGGGACAGATGGAGAGAGAGAAAGTGAGAAATCACCCCTCATGGATGGCTATACCATAGTCCCTTCTCCATTCTCCTCTCAGGATTTCGGTGCATATGCACATGAGCTGAGCGTGAGTTTTAAGCCTCCAGGTATGGGACTCAAACCATAGTCAGCAATATGGGAATCTAGTGCCTTAACCACTAGGCAATCTGCTGGCACCAAGCCTATATTTTAATATATTAATGAAAGGGACCAGCAGGTGGCATGGTAGATGAGGTGTTGGACTCCCACATGGCCTACCACAGTTCAAGTCTTGGACCTGGCGGCTTGCTCTCTCACTTTTTCTCTCTCTTTCTCTCATCAAATTAAATAATAATAATAATAACAACTAAAATAAAATAGGTAAATATTTAAAAATATATTAATAAAATAGCACATATATTACTATATGTCAGTTATTTAAAAAGATTATTTAGTTTTGTCTCTTAAAATATATTTAAAAAAGAGGTCCCTAGGCTTCACCCTCTTACCAAAAGAACCCATGGTAATAAAATGTGAAAAGGCTCATTACCAAAAAGTTGAAGCTTGAAATGATTCCACCTGTTTAAGATGAACACCTTGGAAGCTGTTTCACTGGTGACTTCATTCACTTTCTCTGGCTAAGTCTTGGTGATTCACTTAATAAGAGACAGTTCTGTCCAGTAGTCTACTTGTATGATATAAATAAACAAAAAGGGTTCTTGAAACAATGAAGTGTACAGAGTGAGGACATGCTGCTGGAGATAAACCAGTCATGCGTGCACAACAGTGTTCCTCAGCGACAGACCACATGTAGCATGGTTGTTCCTTAAGGACATATAGGCCTAACTATATACCCTACATGCGTAGAAAACTATACCATATATATTTGTGTAAGTACACTCTAAGGTTTGCACACAAATGAGATTGTAAAACAATGCATTTGTCAGAACACATCCCAGTTATTATGTGATGTGTATGTATTAGAGTGCGGGTATTAGAGAAAACTCTTCAACAGGAAATCACTTTGATCCAGCCATAGTGGTATACAGATTGGGCCAAGTTGGGATGCTGGAGGCTACATGGGAGGCCTGGGTTTGAGTCCTAGGGCAGTCTGAACACGCCAGACACAGTTGCATGTGTCTGTGATCCTTGGCTAATTGGGAAACTAGGGCAGAAAAATTACAGCATGGTGAGACCCCATAAAAATGCCTCTCACTCAAAAAAAAACTGTTTTCCTCTCTCTTATAAAAGGTCAGGAGGGAGGAAATAAACTCTAAGATGGGAACTAAAAGATGATTAGCTAGTAAATAATGATTTGGGGCCTGTTACATAAATAAATATTAGTTGAATGAGTGAAGCAATGAAAATATGGCATATTTGAGGTAGGTTTTGAAGCAGATTCTATACAGTAGACTCATAAGTTTTTTGTGCAATAGATATGTTTTTAAATATGTTACCATTTCTGTAGCAATTTATAATCTCTTGGTACCTGTTTAAATATTTTAATTAAATGGTAGCTAGTTAGCAAAGGTTTTATGCAATTGCTTGTAATTCATCTTTGTTATTTACTGTTGAGCTTAGTATTTTTGCTGTTCAGGAGAACAGCAAAATTGAAATACTTAATTCCTTCAAGCATTATTGATTTTGTTCAGGGGAATAGAAATATTCAATTCTCAATGATTTCTAAGTCTTGATACTCTTCTTATTAGTAAATAATGATCAGTAGCTTCCCAGCTTCTTATAAAAATTATTGGATTTAACAGTGGCATTTAGAACTTTTTTTGAGGGAACCAACAGATAGCATAATGGTTACATACCTGAACTCCCACATGGCCAACCAATGTTCAGGTCCCGGACCCGGCGGCTTGAATCTCATGCTGGATGTGTGTGTGTGTGTGTGTGTGTGTGTGTGTGTGTGTGCATGCGTGCATGTCCAACATCGTGAAAGGATAATGGAGGAGAAGGGATTGCTGCATGCCCTATTTCGGGGGGTTATTTCTTGCTTTCTGTCTCTCTCTCTCTGATGAGTGCACAAGCCATATAACAAAAATCTCTCTCTCTCAAAAAAAAAAAAAGAAATCTGCAATCCTGGGCCAGCCTGTGGCATGGTGGGTTAAGGCATCTGGATCCCACATAGCTGACTGTGTGGTTTGAGTCCTGGACCTGGTTGCTTAAAAAACATGGATGCACAGATACCGGACATGTTTTCCTTTTCTTTTCTCTCTCTCTCTCTCTTTTTTTTTTTTTTTTTGAGAGAGATTTTTGCTAAAGAGTGTGATGCTTGCCAAAGAGACAGAGAGACAGAAAGTGAGAAATCACACCCTGGAGGAATGACCATGCTGCAATCACTTCTTTCCTTTCTCCTCTCAGGATCTTGGGCACGCATGCACACATGCCTGGCATGAGGTTTACCCCACTGGATCCAGGACTCGAATTGCTGTTGACTACATGGGAGTTCAGTGATGTAACCATTAAGCCATCTGTTGGTCCCAAATAATTGTGTTGTTATATTATTATTTTTTTTTGGAGAGGTTTTTGCTATAGGGCGCGTGTGCTCACCAGACAGAGAGAGACAGAGAGGTAGAAAGCGAGAAATCACCCCCCCTCAGGGGGGATGGCCACGCTGCAATCCCTTCTCCTCCATTCTCCTCTTGGGATCTTGGGCACGCACGCACACATGCCCAGCATGAGTTTAAGCCACCGGGTCCGGGACTTGAACCACGGTTGACTATGTGGGAGTCCAGCGACATAGCCATTATGCTAACTGCTGGTCCCATTTCCTTATATTATTAAAAAGTGGTTTTGGGGGGATGAAATAACATATATTTTATCAATCTTCATTTATGCCCTCCCTTGCAAGTGTACTAATGTTATTAAGAAATGAGATGTTTTAAAATTATGTAATCCTTGGGGAAGTAGGTGGCATGGTGGTTAAGGGTCCTGGACTCCCACATGATGGACCATGGGTTGAGTCTTGGACTTGGTGGCTTATTTTATCAGTTTAGCTCTCTCTCTCTCTTTCTCTCTCTTTCGCTCTTGCTCTCACTCTCTCTCTGTCCCACTCTGGTCAAATTAAAAATAAATAAAAATAAATAAAATTATGTACTTTTTAAACAGCTGAATTATGTTCATTGGCTAAATTGTATTTGTTAGGCTCTCAAGTTTTATTTTTATTATTTTGTACAAAACTTTGTAATTTAAATGGCCCTTAATGTAGTAGTTAGTTTTTTATTTAAATTGGTTATTTTTAAAGTATAACTTCATAGGTCCTCCAATAACACACTGTGGTATTTCTTTACCCATATATGTTTCTAAATTGATTTATATCAAGAACATTAAACATTGTCAACCTGCTAATAATTCTATTTGTTAAGTTATTTTCATAGGATATATAATGTTGCTAATAACAACAATGGTGCTTGCTAGAATACTTTTTACAAGTTTAGGGAAGTTCTTTTAAAAGTAACAAAACATACCCAAAAGTTGTATTTTTTTGTTTTATTTTGTTTTTGAAGCTGATCTTTCTCAAATCAGCCCATTTGTATGTGTTGCTGTTATACTAATGAATTTAAATGCTTTTTTTTTTTTAAAGAGAGGTTTTTTTTTTTTTAGAAGACAGCATTTAAAAAATGATTTAAGAAACAAAATTCAAGCACAAGCCAGACCTGTCGCAGCCTCCTGGGAAATGTTAAAAATACTGTAAAATGTACATGATGAAATAACACTGCAAAATGAATTAAGGAGAAAATGTTGGGTGGTTGGCTGGGTGGCATGCCATTCTGTCTTCTATGGGACCTATTCAGAAAAGAAATTAAGGGATGCCATTAAATAGAGTTGTGAAACTTCTAGTTCAGCAGCTGCATTCAGTTTGTTTTTCAATTTCTCATTCCCATTCTTGTTTATTAGCTGTGACTTTGGGTCCAGAATTAAAACAAATATTTTAATGGCAGCATTTATGATTTGTTTAGAAGTGCCAGATCTGTTGCCATGCTTAGATCTGGTCAGATTCTATATGGGTGGTGTAAATTTGTTGCTTTTAATTATTTAGGTTTAAAGCGAGTAACATTTTTTAGGGAACTTTTTTTTTAAATTAATAAACTTTATTTTTAAAGCTGTTTTCTTCACAGAAAATTTGAGCACATAGCACAGGTAGTTCACGTGGACCCACTTACCCCACACGTGCACACTTTCCTCATTGTGACGGTCTGCCCTGCGTAGCAGTGATACATATGTTCAAATGGCAGACGAACCTACATGGACACATCATCATTACCCAGTGTTCGTGGTTGGCATTGGTGCTTTCCTCTGCCGGTTCAAAACTGAGTCCCTCTAGCAGATCTTTTATTTCAGTGATCATACTTTTCAACTCTAGCGTTTCCATTTGGTTCTTCTTTTTTAAAGAAGTCTGTTTTTCCATGTTAAAGTGAGGAAGGAAGGAGAGTGAAAACTCCCCTCTCCCGCAACATGGTCCTCATGTTGCAGTCCATTTCCAGACTTAGTTGGCTGAGGTCATGAACACATGTGTGGTTGCTTGATGTGCTCAGAGAGGTCCCATTCCATGAACTCAGGATGTTTCCTGTATGGGTTTAATTGTGCTACCACTGCATCACCACCTGGCCCTGGTTCTTTTCATAATGTTTTTTCTTTTATTTCAATTTATCTATTTATTCCATACATAAAAGAGAGAGAGAGAAAGAGAGAGAGAATAGCACCACTGACAGGGTTTGATGCTATGATCCACACCCAGCCTCAGCCAGCCCGGACGATGGGCACACATTTGCCTGTGCACTTGGGGAAGTCTCTAGACAGGAACCAGTAACCTTCCTATGTGGGTCAGAGAGCATCGTGTCTTACTCCTGTACCAGCTGTCCAGTCCCAGTAATGTTCTGTCTCTCTCTGTATGAGAGATGTTCTCATACTTTCTTCTCATCCTTTAGACATGGTTTGTCTGCATTCTTGCCAGGCTATAGTTCTTTGTTTTTTTTTTTTTTTTTTCTCCATGGTTATCTAATTGAATTAACATTTTTTTTTTCAAGATTATCCTTCCTCTATTGAGTTCTTCTTGCATTTTTAACAAAAAAGTGGCATACTTGTGTGGGCTATTTTTGGGTTCTTGGATGAAGATAAATTCTTTAACCTTTTTACCTTTTTGGGAATATCTGTATCTTTTTTATAGTTTTAAAGAATATTTTTTCTAGCACTGTAAGATCAAGGTCCTGGCCATTTCAGTTTGTGGTGATGGTTCTCTAACTGTTTTGCTGACAGCCACCTTCTTGCCATGTTCTCGTGGCCTTTCCTCCATGTGTGCTTATAGGACAGAGCGAGAGGAAGAGATATCTAAGGGCTAGACCCTCATGGTCTTGTTTACCTTCATTCTTTCCTTAGAAGCCCCATCTCTCTCTGTATAGTATTCTGAGGGTTGTCATATACATCTATAGGGGATTACAAATATTTGGTTCATAACAGTATATGTGAAAATCATTCAGTTACTCTTAGTCTTGAAAAAACAAGATTTTTCTTGTTTTCGCTTTAATGAGCTAATTATAGATTATTTTATTTAACTGTGATTTTTGTATCATACTTATTCTATATGTTTACTCCCATGTTAAAATAGTAAATAATTTTGTAATACATGTTAAATTTTAACAATGCTTTCTTCTTCAGTGGCTTCCTTATTGGCCTGAATATACTGTCCAGAGCTTGACATACTGGCACTAGTTTATTGCCTGCTTCAGTCTAATCTGCATTTACCTTTGAAGCTCTAGTTATACTAGATCTCTCTCAACTTCTGAATCATGTAATTTCATTCCTCTACCTGGAATTTTCTTTTGCCTAATTCTTATTTATCACTTGAGTCCCCATTGTGAATATCATTTAAGAAGTCAGCCCTAGCCCTATGTAAAATATCTTCCTTCTGTCCTCACTTTGTCACTTTATTGTGCAAGTGACTTAATTTAGTTGGGCAGCTTTCAGTGCCTTAGTTTCCTCATAAAATTGGGGCTAATAATGTGAATCCAGGGACCTGCAGTTTAGCGTAATGGCTATGTCACTGGACTCCCATGTAGTTGACCGCGGTTCGAGTCCTGGACCCAGTGGCTTAAACTCACACCAAGCGTGTGTGCGTGCGTGCCCAAGATCCGAAGAGGAGAATGGAGAAGGGATTGTAGCGTGGCCATCCCCCTGGGGGGTGATTTCTCACTTTCTATCTCTCTGTCTCTGTCTTTCTGGCGAGCGCATGTGCCCATCTCAAAAAAAAAAAAAATAATAATAATGTGAATCCAGTAAATACTATTTTCAGCTGCTTTCATTTTTATTAACCTCCTTTATATAGTTTTTGATCAATTACATCAATCAGAGTGTCTTTTCAGTATGTTTTGTTAGAGGTAAGCTTTTAGTTTGGCCCCAGATAGTATTAGCTCAGTAACTTTTACATACTTGTTATTGAGTAGATATATATTAAATAATCATATGAATTCATTCCCTGGGATTTTGTTTTATAGTTATTAGTCATCAGGAAAATCATGACTTATTTTTCTTTTTTCTATGTAAAAATGCATCATGACAATCCCGAGAACCCAATATAACTATGAGAAATCTATAACAAGGCAGAGATAAAGTATTTTTTTCAATGTAATTCACTTTATTTTTTTTTAAAGCTTTGCTATAGGATACATGTGCAAGTGGGGGGTGGGGAGAGAGAGAGACAGAGAGAGAGAGAGAGAGAGAGAGAGAGAGGAATCAGTCACCCACTGGCAGAGGTGGCCATGCCGCAGTCCCTTCTCTATTCCATTCTTTGGATTTGAGGTTGCATACACACGTGCCCTTGATGTGTTCCAAGCTGCCATGTCCAGAATGTGAACCACACAGTTGGCCTTGTGGGATCTAGCTGCCTTAACTTCCATTTCACCCACTGGCCCAATTACTCACTTTTTTTTTTTTTTTTTTTTTTAGAGGTTTTCGCTATAGGGCGTGTGTGCTTGCCGGACAGACAGAGACATAGAGACAGAAAGCGAGAAATCACCCCCCAGGGGGGATGGTCACGCCACAATCCCTTCTCCATTCTCCTCTCGGGATCTTGGGCACGCACACACATGCGCCCGGCGTGAGTTCTAAGCCACCGGGTCTGGGACACGAACCGCGGTCAACTACGTGGGAATCCAGCGACATAGCCATTACGCTAACTGCTGGTTCCCCCAATTACTCACTTTTTGAATAATTCCAGCTCTCTTTTTTTTTTTTTTGCCTGCCAGAGGACATGTGTGTTCACGGGAGAGAGCACCTCCCATAGGGCCAGCTCACTCTGCAGTCTCTCCCCCATTTCTTCCCTCAGGATTTGGGCAGACATGCATACACAGACTGTGCAGTTGGCTGTGTGAAATTCAACCACCCCGTGGCCACTGGCTTGCCCCAAACAACTCATTTCTAAATTGTGAAGTTTGAATAAGAATTGTCTCACTCTCTTAAATTGTGGGAGTGATCTATGATGGCAGATTATATTAAACGGAAATACATGTCACAGATAATTAAGATTGAAATATTGGGTTGTGAGAAAAGTCATGATGCATTTTCACATAGGAAAACATTGAAAAGTATGTCATGACTTTTACAATAACCTAATATTATATATTAATCGAAAATATACCATGGGAGCATAGTGTAATAAGCATAATAGATTAGTATATTCAACATTATATTGCCTTGAATATCAAAAAAGGTGAGTTTTTTATTTGGAAATTAGATAAGGGAAAGTTTAAAAATTAGAAAGTTGTGGGCCAGCTGGTGGCATGGTGGTTAAAACACTTGGAACTCATGGTCAACTGCGCAGTTTGAGTCCTAGACCTGGCGGCTTGAAAAATGTGCTCTTGGGAACCAGCAGTTAGCGTAATGGCTATGTCGCTGGAACCCACGTAGTCGACTGGGGTTCGTGTCCCGGGCTTAAAACTCACGCCGGGCGCGTGTGCGTGCGTGCCCAAGATCCCGAGAGGAGAATGGAGGAGAAGGGATTGCGGCGTGACCATCCCCCCTGGGGGGTGATTTCTCGCTTTCTGTCTCTATGTCTCTCTCTGTCTGTCTGGCGAGCGCACGCGCCCTATAGCGAAAAAACCTCTCCAAAAAAAAAAAAAAATGTGCTCTGCATGTGTGTGTGTGTCCATAATCCTGAGAGGAGAAAGGATTGTGGCATGGCTACCTCCCTGCTTCCTGATTCCCTGGGAGCATATGCACCCTCTAGCAAATAAAACAAAAAACAGAAAGAAAGATAAGGAGAATATCCTCAAGTCTCCGGGATAGCCTGATATTTCTAAATCAGACCTGATTGTCTTTAATTCAGTAAATAATTGATCTGTTTTCCAGAGGTGTTACTTCTGCCAGGTGAGAGTTATAAAGTACAACACATCTACATTTTAAATAATTACCAGTTGTTGGCAGGGAAATTGCTTTTCCCTCCACTAATAAGGAAAATGAATGTCGAGTCTTTAGTAAAACAGATTCAACATGTATCCCTTTGGATGCTTGACTGCATTTTTAACAGACTTGAAATTCTTCTGGTTTCTTAAATATTGTATTTTGAAAGATGATGGTGGTCTTGGGTTAATCATTAAAAAGTTTAAATTGGATTTTTTTGGAGGGGGTCATAAAAGCTGTTATTGATCACAGCAAGTAGTCAGAAAAATACCTTTTTTTGACTTCTGTTAACATCCCTAATGCCATACAGATTTACAGAATAATGTGACTTGAGATTTGGCATCTGATAATTTTGAGTTTACCTGTGTGTATACACACACACACACACACACACACACACATGCTATATATATATTATATTATGTTATATATAGATATATATATACACACACTTAACAAATGCAAGGATGATTTGCAGAATTTGTTGCCTTTTTTTTTTTGAGTTTTTTTTTTTTTTTTTTTCTTTTGGGCGCGGTCACCCGCCCACACGGAAG
>NW_006159912.1:5197250-5204718 GCF_000334495.1 Tupaia belangeri chinensis
TGCAATCCCTTCTCCTCCATTCTCCTCTCGGGATCTTGGGCACACACGCACACGTGCCCGGCGTTGAGTTTTAAGCCACTGGGTCCGGGATGCACACCACAGTCGACTACATGGGAGTCCAGCAACATAGCCATTACGCTAACTGCTGGTTCCAAGAATTCATTGCTTTTTTTCTCCTTAGAAGGGAATGTTTCTATTACAGGTTTGTATTTACTCTCTTGTACTTGTAAGGTGGTGTTTTTTAATGCATGTAATGGATTACTCCTTGAAGAATGAGTTCTTTTTGGTCTTTGTTCCTCGTGGCACTGTAAATTGTGGGACTTTATAGGGATGATGTCCCGTTAGCTATAGTATGAGCAGTGCCTAGGGCTGACAGTGCTTCTAGGGCCCCATGATATGGTTTAATTTTCTTTAGAAGTAAAGAAGTATAGAAAGCTTTATATTAATAGAAGAAGAGGGGGCAGCAAGTGGCATAGTGTTTATGTTGCCCGATTCCCATATGGCTGACCAGGGTTTGAGTTTCAGACCCTGTGGCTTGAAAATCATGCTGGGCTCATGTGAGTGTTTCCCCAAAATCTCAGGAGAATAATGGAAGAGAAGAGATTACGGTGTGGCCATCCCCATTGGGGAATGATTTCTCGCTTTTCCTCTCATTCTGTCTGTCTCTTTCTGCAGCGAGAGCATGCACCCTATGGCAAAAATCTCTTAAAAAAATAAAGAGTTTATAAAACGTAATGGAGTCAGAAAATATAATTTTATATATTTTTTTCATGTAATAGGGCCTTTGAAAGCCCAAGTGCCTAGGTGTCATGAAAGTCCTAACGCAGCTCTGGGTCCTGGATATCCATCAGTACGTGGAGAACCCTGTCTCTCCCTCATCACCACCTCAGCACTCCTGCTTAATTGAGCAAACATGCTCAATTAGTATTGACTGAGCCAATTAAAGATGTGAATGCATACATTGGAATAATATGTGAAAATGTGACATAAACATATAGACCTGTAACATTATAACTCTTTACAAAAGATATAACAGAAATACTTGCAACAACATAAACATAGTATTACCTTCTGTAAAGGTACAAAAGGATGTGTGTAGTACATACACCAAGGATGCTAAGGTCGCTTTTGTTGATCAGGACAGCCTTACTGGATGTTAAAACATGGAAACAGATGAATTCCTTGTTCCTTCCTCATACCTTTTCTTTAGAATGCCCCGGCCCTCCCCCAGCATGGGGCTTATTTCACTGTTCCCTTTCAGGTGGGTCTGTTTTATTGCCACACGTTAAATATTTTGAGCATTACTCTGAAAACAGGCATATATTTCTCTAGGATACATATATTTCAAAGGAAATAACATGTAATCGGGTGTGTGCCTATGTAGGGAAGCGGTAGGGAGTAAAGAGTAGGTGCAGGAATAGAGGATTACCCACAAAGTGTAAAAAGCAGTAAGGGGAGGTTCTTGTGTGGATTCATTAACGTAAATGAAGTTAAAGAAATATGATTTATTCTTCCCATATATCTGAAGTCTAAAGAAGATGACACCTAGAATGCTAAGGTGAGAGTAATACATAATAGTCGTATTCAGAAGTAACAGATATCATAAAGTACCAACAGTATGAAATTAATAAAATGAACTGATTGTGTTTTTCCTTTTGTTCCTTTGTTTCCTTGAATTTGTTCAGTAAATATCTAGTCTGTTCCCAGGTTGTCTGCTCATCTGTGATCATTCTTTTACATAGTAGCTGTTGTTCTTAACATCTGTCCTTTCCATAATGTAGTAAGAGTCATACTTTGGTTCTGTTCAGGAAGGTAATCAAACCTGATTTCCAGAGATATAGTTGCTAATTTGTTAATATGTGGTACATTTACTCATATACCAAAAAATGTATGTGCTAACTGACATAAACCTTGCAACAGAGTACTTGATAAGTATTTTTGAAACTTTATCTTTCATCTAGCTTTATCAATCACACAGTGTCTGAATTCCTCTGGGGGAATCTGCGTTTATATTTTTGTGTATGTGCTATTGAATACATGATTCATGGTGCTTTCATCACCCATTTGGCCAAGCTGTAAATGAGACTTAGTGACAATCATCTATCTATCCATCTATCTATCTATCTATCTATCTATCTATCTATCTATCTATCTATCTTTCACCCTATATCTGAATCTTAAATCTATCTGAGCCTTTATCTTTTTGTTGTTGTTCCATGGGAATGGTGTGGCTATAAAAGTGTTTCAACTTTCTAACTGGTCTGTTTCACATATTTTCTTTTTTCTTTCTCTATTTGCTCTGTATAAAACTAACCAATTTGGCTTACCCTTCACCTTTAGTTTTTTGTTTTTGTTTTTTGGGTCTTATTTTTATTCAGTTGGAATTGACACAGTACAAATTTTGCTAATTTAAGTGTATGACTTGGTGAAATAGATACACACTCACCCCTTTACAAGTAACATCCAGAACATTTAAAAGATATATTTCAAATTTCTAAATATCCACATTTGTCTTTCAAATTATATTTTGTACTCCAGCACATAAAAATATCTCCCTGAAGCAAACTGGTCTGCCTTATAGCTTTTTCTGTACTTCTCATTCCTGTGTTCCAGTTTTCATGGTATTTCACTTTACTATCCTCTCTCTCCATCTATAAAGCTCCTAATAATCTTCATTCAAAGTACTCATTATTATAAAGTTTTAGTGACCACTGTCCCCGACCTTAAGTTAGCATTAGTTCAATGTATGTGTATATATAATATTTCTTTTTCTTTTTTTTTTTCTTTTTGGAGAGATTTTTTTGCTATAGGGCGCGTGCACTTGCCAGACAGACAGAGAGACACATAGAGACAGAAAGCGAGAAATCACCCCCCAGGGGGGATGGTCATGCCACAATCCCTTCTCCTCCATTCTCCTCTTGGGATCTTGGGCACGCATGCACACGTGCCCAGCGTGAGTTTTAAGCCACTGGGTCCAGGACGCGAACCGTGGTCGACTACGTGGGAGTCCAGCGACATAGCCATTACACTAACTGCTGGTTCCCAATATTTCTTTGTGATCAGTTATGTCTACTCTTGTCAATGTAGCTAACCTGTAGGTCTTGAATACCTTCTCTTGTGTTTGTACATAATGATAGACCACACAAGCTAACACTCTTTTACCCTTTTACCCTTTTTATATTTATAATTTATATTTTACACACTGTCTTTGGATTTCATTTATCACATATGTTAATTCAAATCAAGCTTTTTTTTTTTTTTTTTTTAGAGGTTTTCGCTATAGGGCACGTGTGCTCGCCAGACAGACAGAGAGAGACATGGAGACAGAAAGCAAGAAATCATCCCCTGGGGGGATGGCCACGCCGCAATCCCTTCTCCTCCATTCTCCTCTCGGGATCTTGGGCATGCACGCACATGTGCCCGGCGTGAGCTTTAAGCCACCAGGTCCGGGACGCAAACTGCAGTCAACTACGTGGGAGTCCAGTGACATAGCCATTATGCTAACTGCTGGTTCCCTCAAATCAAGCATTGTTTTGAAAGCACTCTTTATAAAACTTAAATTCTGTCATTTGTTTTTTCGAATAGTTGCAAGTCAAATTAACTTTCTCATACCATACATTTTTTATCTTCCCAATTCTCCCTAGTTCATTTGAGCACTATTAGCTATATTCTCTGTTACCAAAGGGAAAGAAGGCATTGATGAGTTTGGTCAGCATCTGTAAGCAGCTTAAGAAACATGCTGCTGAAGGTGGCTAAAGAAATGGGTGCTTCCCTTACAGAGACTTTGAGACCGTTTGCCAATGCTTTTATTTTAGTTGGAAAGTTTCATCGATTAGGTACTTTATCTTCTTTTTAATGTCATGGGCTGTATGCTGACACGTCTGTGTGTGCTTGCACTTGCCCACGAGAGAAAGCACCCCTAATTAGGCCTGGTCACGTCACAGTCCTCTTTTCCTCCATTTCTCCATCCTGTCTGGATCCAGGGAACACACACATGTAATCAATGTGTTTTTTTTTGTTTGTTTGTTTGTTTGTTTTTTTAAAGGTGTCACTTTGATTACAAAGAACCTCTCCTCTTGCCTTTTTTATCATAAACTAGCACAGGGAGAAGAGTTTGTGGATTTTTTTGGTAGATGTGAATGGGTTGCCTAATTCACATTCCAACATTTTCAAGGGATGATATATATATATATATTTTTTTTTTTTTTGGAGAGATTTTCAATGTAGGGCGCGTGCGCTCGCCAGACAGACAGAGAGAGACATAGAGACAGGAAGCGAGAAATCACCCCCCAGGGGGGATGGTCACGCCACAATCCCTTCTCCTCCATTCTCCTCTCGGGATCTTGGGCACGCACGCACACGCGCCCGGCGTGAGTTTTAAGCCACCGGGTCCGGGACACGAACCGTGGTCAACTACGTGGGAGTCCAGCGACATAGCCATTATGCTAACTGCTGGTTCCCTAATCAATGTGTTTTTCAAGCTTCTGACTCAGGATTCAAACTGCAGTCAGTCATGTGCCTTCTGGTGCCCTCTGCACTGTGTTTAATTGTGCTGTGGGGCAGGTCCTCATTGATCAGATTTTACTAGGTCATGCTATTGTGGTAGTTTTATGGAATCTGAGTAGGGTAAGAATTTTTGTCAGTGCTGGGATTCCATTTCTTTGCTTTTGTGTTTACAAATTGGCAGTTTGACAAATTAAATAATTTTAAGGTTACATTTATACAAGTTTTGACCAGGGAGTATTCCAATCACAGAAATTAATGCCAGAATATGAAATTCTTTGACAAGTAGCACTATATAAATTCCTGTAAACAATTCTATTTGAGGGCTGGCTTCCATAGCACAGCAGTTAAGTGGTGTGCAAGAAAACTGGATCCCACATGACTGACCACAGTTTGAGTCTTGGCCTTGGCAGTTTGAAAACATGCCGGGCTTCTGTGTCTGTGTATGTGTCTAAAGTCCTGACAGGATGAAGTGGAGGAAAAAGGACTGTGGTGTTACCATGCCCCGTTAGGGTGTGCACTCACTCCTCTCCGTCTTTCTGTGGTGAGCACCCACTGGCAGTTAAAAACAAAGATTTCTGTTTGACCCATTATATCAGTGTTTGTTTCCTTTTGGAAATGATCATGACTAGCTGGTAGTTTGTCTTCCAGTTCACATATGTGCATATGATAAAGAACCATACAATTAGATAGGTGTTATAAATAGGATATGGCAAAGAAGACAAACCTACTCGTGTTTCCCAGATTTTATAGCATATGCCCAGTGGACATTTGCTACTCTTTAATTTTGCTTTTTGGTTTAACCAGCTGACGCCCAGTTGAAAAGACTTATGTTCTTATGAGGCCACAAAAGCCTTAATGTTCATTCTCGAGCCCCTCAGATTTTGGAGAACGCTGTGTACCATCAGCAGCTTGAGTCCCCACCCTCTAACGCTAACACTCATCTATCAAACTTGAGGCTAAGAGTGAGGGAGAGGAAGCTTCCAGATAAACATACAGCAGCGCCTAAACAGCTAATCACTCTAGGCTTCCGCTTCCAGGCCCTATAATTAGAAGTCCTTCTTTTCCTTGTATTCCCAGATGACGCAAATGCTTTTTGTGGCTTGGCACCTCATTTGGGGCGTGGGTTTAGTTTATGGCCAGGCCAGAGTCTGGTTTAGTCTTCTGATGCTGCATAAATAGTTTCAAGCCACAGTCTACTCTGTGCAACTTTTCCTTTTATGTATATGTGCTTTTAAACTTGTTTTCTAGAAAAAAAAATGCTTGTTATTTCCTCAATAGAAAGTGTGCAGAGGAGGAAACTGTAGATTAAAGTACATGCTTATGTAGTTCTGCACTAGCTATTTCTTCCTTTCCTTTCTGATCTTTCTACTTGTTCTTCTTGTTATATTATTTTAAATGTTTTGTTTAAAAAGTAATCACATTGGTGGGTTATAGAATCCCCATTTGCATGGAGGAGTGGAAGAAGAAAATGTTTAAGATAAGAGATACAAAATATAGTAGGTATAAATCTTTGATGGACTAAGCCTTAAAAGATTGAGTTGGTTATACATAATAATAACTAGATTAATGCGAGTTTGAAAAGCTGGAAACACACTGAAAAGTGCTCAGTGTGATTTATCATTCTTATGTAAAGCCATAGTAGTCTTGATTTGGCACATATGGGGACTTTTATCTAAGTACTCATTCTGTGTAAAATGTCATGTGAGGCTGGCTCCACCGTGATGCACTGCTCAAACGGGGCCAGATCCCACTTGGTGAGCTCAGTTTTAATCCCCTCCCCTGTCAGCCTGAAGTACTTTAGCATGCACATGAGTTTGCAGGATGTGTTGAGCTGAGAACTGGATGGGGGAAGAGGACCACCAAGTGACCAGACCATGTGGGGGTGTCCCCGTTTTATCTCCCTCTTGCTTGTGCTCTGTCTTGCTCTCACATGTGTGTGCCTGCACATTATCATGAATTATTAAAGAAAAGTTACTGTGGACCATCAGTTGGTGTAATGGCTATGTCTTTGGACTCCCATGTAGTCAACCATGGTTCGAGTCCTGGACTCGGGACTTATGCCAGGCGTGTGTGCATGTGTGCCCAAGATCCTGAGAGGAGAGTGGAGGAGAAAGGATTGCGGCATGGCCATGCCCCATGTGGATGATTTCTCGCTTTCTGTCTCTCTGTCTCTCTTTGTCTTTCTGACAAGTGCATGCACCCTATAGCAAAACAAAACAAAACAAAACAACAACAAAACTCTCAAAAAATATATAAAAAAAGGATGCATTTTAAAAGAAATGTAGTGATATTTATCTGTAATGCATAAAGAACTCATGTAGAGGATGAAGAACTTTGAGGGTACCTCAAAGAGTTCTTGAAAAAGAAATTACACTTTTTTTTTTTTGGGTGCAAAACACTTTTTGAAATCCATGCATAGTTCTTTCATAGTACACCTTTTACATGAAATTTTTTATTATTTTTTTATTATTTATTTACTTATTTTTTATATACTTTCAATCATATTGTTTGGCTTACAATGAGACCATTTTGATATGTGCACATTTCTCCCCAGACCCGTTGATCAAAATATCTTCAGCAGATAACACCACACCTCCCCATCCCGTCAATGCTCAACCTCTGTATCCCTTCTCCAAATGTCCTTCGTTAGGACCCACTCCTCCACATACACCTCGTCTGACATTCACATCCATCTCTTGTGATTTTTTCAACCGTTAGTCAATCAGTTTCAGTCACAGAGCACAGACATATGGTATAAGTTAAGTGGAGACATACAATATCTCTCCTTCATAGCCTGGCTTGCCTTACTCAGCAGTACATCTTCCATATTCTTCCACTTTCTGTCAAAAGCCAGGGTTCTGTTGGTTTTTATGGCTGAGTAGTATTCCATAGAGTATATGTGCCACAGTTTTTCAATCCATTCCTCCATACGGGGGCATTTGGGTTGGTTCCAAGACTTAGC
>NW_006159912.1:5205119-5209574 GCF_000334495.1 Tupaia belangeri chinensis
CTTCTCCCATCTTTTAATAGGGTTGATCATCTTTTTTCCAAACAGCTTTTTTAGTTCCTTGTGTATTCTGGTTATCAGTCCCTTATCTGATGCAAAATTTACAAAAATATTTTCCCATTCTGAGTGCTGTTGATTCACACTAATTACTGTGTCTTTGGCCATGCAGAAACTTCTTAGTCTGACGTAGTCCCACTTGTCTATTTTGGGGACAATTGACTCTGCTTTGAGGGTCTTCTTTAAGAAGTCCTTTTACATGAATTTTTGAATCCCTCTCCTTTGTGTTATAAATGCAAGTTCAGGGTCCAGCAGGTGGCATGATAGTTAAGGCTCAGACTCTCACATGGCTCACCGCAGTTCAAGTACTGGGCCTTTCTTACTTTCCTCTCTCTCTCTCTCTTTCTCTTTCTCTGTCTCTCTCTGGTGAAATTAAAAAAAAGAGAAAAAGATAATAAATAAAATTAAATAATTGTTAAAAAATGCAAATTCATTCCATTTTCTGTCAGAATGATGTTTCCATCGGAGTAAAGAAAATCATGTTGTTGCCAGGAGATGAATTAGAATAGTGGACTTGTGATACTTACTACAACTTGCTAGAACTTGGGGCTGGTAGGTGGTGTGGTAGTTAAGGGCACTGGACTCCCACATGGCTGACTGTGGAACGAGTACCGGACTTGGTGGTTTGCTCTCTCTTTCTCTCTCTGGTCAAAATTGAAAAATAATGATAATAAAGAAAGTATTCTTTTTAAAAAATTTATTACAAATCATCAAAAAAGTAGGTGGTGTGGAAAAGGAAAGTCCCCAAAAGGACAACAAACTACCCATGTCTAACCTTAGAAATGCATCCTTTGAAAAACAGCACAAAAGAGAATGAATATAAATGTTTCAATGACCTCATGACTATATCTGCATAATAATCATAAATACATAATGGAGAGCAAGAATATGTAACTGTTGCAGGTTTAATAAATAGTTTATTAAGTTATTTATAAATAAATGATACTTTTATTTATCTAAAATGTATTTTCTTGGAAATACCCAGGATGGTGGCATCTAGTATGATATTTTACTCTAGGGCTGTTCCTTAGATCAGCCAAAGAAATAACAAATTCAAATATACTTCATCTTTGTCTCTATATGATTAGCTTATCTTCCCACAGGTGCTTATTTTTATTTCATGCCTTTTTTCCCAACAAAGTAAAAATTTAAAAGTTAAACAAATGTGATATTCTTTATAGGGAGTGTAAGCTAATAAACCATCTTTCTTATGAAAAAGAATTAGAAAATTTGGACAAAATGCAAACAGACAGACACATAAGGGTTGGTATGTATGTTATAATTTCTGGACCAACCAGTAAAAACTTAATATATTGGGACCAGCAGTTAGTGTAATGGCTATGTCGCTGGACTCCCATGTGGTTGACCACGGTTTGCGTCCCAGACCCGGTGACTTAAAACTCACCCCGTGCGCATGTGTGTGTGTGCCCAAGATCCCGAGAAGAGACTGGAGGAGAAAGAATTGCGGCGTGGCCATCCCCCCAGCGGGTGATTTCTCGCTTTCTGTCTCTCTGTCTCTCTCTGTCTGTCTGGCGAGCGCACACGCCCTATAGCAACAAAAACCTCTCCAAAAAAACCCCCAAAAACTTAATATAAAGAAATCTAATCCAAAAGCCCACAGTTAAAATGAAAATTTAATATTAAAAAGAAATAATCCAAAAATAAGAAGAAATCTTAAGAAGAGATATAAACAAAAACAGAGATAGAAAATTAAATCATGTTAGATAGGACTAATTCCAGCCATACTAATAAATATGCTGTGTATTAAATGTGAATGAAATAAAATACCAAATAAAAGTAAGAGATTGGATAAAAAACAGATAGACTTCAACTGTTACCTAAAATATACTCATTTTGAATATAACTATAAAGATACAGAGTAAAAGGTTGAGAAAACACAAACCATTCATGCAGCCAACAAAACAAAGCCAATATAGTGATATTAATATTAGAAACAGTACAATTCAGATTATGGAAAATAACTAAGGTTAAAATGATTTTTCCTGTTAAAAGGGTTAATATCAGCCCCCCCAAAATGGGTAGAGGTTAAGGTGGCTAGATCCCACATAGCAGACAATGGTTAGAGTCCTGTATCTGACTGCTTGAAACTCCTACCGGCTGTATATGTGTGTGTACATGCCCAAAATCTCAAGAGAAGATTGGAGAAGGGATTGTAGCGTGGCCATCCTTTCTGGGGAGTGATTTCTCACTTTCTCTTTCTCTCTCTGGTGAGTGTATGTGCTCTATAGCCAAAACTTAGAAATAAAACAAAAGTTAACATATCAAGAAATATGATTCTTAATCTGAAGCTTACAAAACAACTCTAAAATTTAGGAACTAATATAACTGAGAAAAAATGTATTTGCAATTATACTTGGAAATTTCAGCTTCTACTGAGAACTAGAACAAGTAAGCAGGCAAAAGGGATATTAAAGATCCAGACAATACCATCAACTAACTTAAATACTGACTTTCATAGAGTATTCCAGGTGTTCAAATGTATTAGGTTGTCAGAAAAGTCATGATATATTTTTGTGCATTTTTCTATATATGGGACAAGGTATATCATAGTGTCAGTCATATATAAATGTTTACACATGTAAAGCAACCTTTCCTGTCATAATGAAATTACATTAGCTATAATATCTGGAAAATGTCTTAATACTAGAAACTAAACAATACACCTCTGATTTAACCTCTGAGTTGAAAACAGGCATTTAAAACTGTATGGAAATGAAACTACAGCATGTCAAAATCTGTGAAATTCAGCTAATGCTGGCTTACAGGGAAACTTTTATATATTTATATAGACACTCACTTTGATGAAGAAGGAAATTCCTAAAACTACAATGTAAACTTCTACCTTAGGCTGGCCTTGTGACTTGGTGGTTAAGGAAGCTGTTCGCATGTGCTGCTGACAGACTGTGAGGTTTGAATCCCAGTCTTTCCATCTTGAAAATACACTAGGTGTGAGTGCTGTGCATACCCGATGCCCAACAGGATGGAGAAATGAAGAAGGGATTGTAGTGTGACTGTGTCCTACTGGGGGATGCTTTCTCTCTCCTTCTCTGTCATGAGCATGTATGTCCTCTGGCAGGAAAACAACAACAACAACTAATTCGAAGAAGGAAGTGTTATCAAGCATAAAACAAGGTGAATAAAAGAAATAATAAAAATAGCAGAAATTACAGGGAAAAACCATTTAATTGATACAAAAATAAAAAGTAGATTAAGAAATAGTTAAGTTTTTGTGGAACAGATTTTAGTTCCTTTTACCACACAAATGAAAAAATGTTATGTTAATCTGTATGTAGCTGTATTTATCTCAACATTTTGTAAACCTCAAATGTACCCAACAAAAGATTTTTTAAATGTAAAAAAAGCAGAAATTAATAAAATTAAAAAGAGAAAAATAGAGGAAATAATCCGAAATATATTACTTTGTACACCTAGCTATACCAATCAAGAAAAGAAAAAAAGGGAGAAGACATCCAGTCTTCAATATCCAGAATGAAGAAGTGGGTAATACTAAAACTGCTACAGATATTAAAAATAACTATTTTATTGAATTACAGAAAGTAATTAACAAAGAAGAAATTTCACATTTTAAAAATTAACAAAATTTGAGGGCCAGCAGGTGGCATGGTGGTTGGATTCTGGGCTCCGATACAGCCGACTTTGGTTTGAGTCCTGGACCTGGCAGCTTGCTTTCTCACTTTCCCTCTCTCTTGCTCTATCTATCTCTCTGGTCAAATTTTAAAAAGAGAGAAAAAAAAAAAAGAAAGAAAAATAAATAATAATAATAAATAAATAAAATACTTCTTTTAAAAATTTGACAGAATTTAAGTTAAAATGTTCATGGTATTGATAGTTAAAAATCTCTAATATTAAGCTGAAAATATTTTTATTGGAAAATTCTACTTAATGTTTATGGAAGAATTAATAATACCTTGCAGTTGTTTTTCTATAAAATGACAGAATAAGGATAATTTTCCAGTTCATTTTTTGAGGTCAGCATTACCCTGATACCAAAACCAGACAAACACATTGCTAGAAAAGAAACTAGGTCTGGCCCAGTAGCCTACTGGTTAGGGGAGCTGGATCTCACATGGCTAACCAGGGTTCAAATCCTGGACCGGGTTCAAATCAATCTGACATGTGTCTGTGCATACTCAAAATCTCTATAGGATAGAGAAATGGAGAAGAAAGGGTTGTGATTTGACTGTGCCCACACATTGTGGGGGTGCTTTCTCTCTCTCTTTCTGGCAAGTGCATGTGCCCTCTGGCAATTCAATCAGAAAATAAAAAACTACAATATTCTTTAGGAGCACAAACATAAACATCTTTAACAGCATATTAGCAAATTGTATCCAGCAGCTTTTGTTTTTTTTTTTTTTTTTG
>NW_006159912.1:5209740-5215243 GCF_000334495.1 Tupaia belangeri chinensis
GGGGCCGAGGTCGACTACATGGGAGTCCAGTGACGTAGCCATTACGCTTAACTGCTGGTCCCTCCAGCAGCTTGTAATACATTACTTTGACTAAATTTAGGCTTTCCCAGGAATGTAAGGCTTATTCAGCATTTGATATTAATCACTGTTAAAATTCACTATATTAATAAATAGAAGAACAGCCACATAATCATTTTAATAGATGCAGAAATGCCCTTGGTAGAATTCAGCGGTCACTTATTATAAAAACTCAGCATATTTGATAAAGGACATATATATAAATCTTATAACTAACATCATATTTAGACTGAATGGTTTAACTCTAAGACACAGAGAAAGGCATGACTATTTCTTCTCACCAAACCTGTTTGCCTTAGCAAAGCCACAAAAAAAAAAAAAAGAAAAAAATTTAGAATCGAAAGGAAGAAACCAAACTCTCTATTACTAGACTACATGATTGATTTCAAAGAAAGTTCATATGTGCTACCAAAAAAACCCCCAAAACCCCTACAATTTGCAGGATTTCCAAGTCAACATAAAATTGTCAATTTCAGGACTAGCAATTGGCATAATGGCTATGTTGCTGGACTCCCATGTAGTTGACCAGGGTTTGAGTCCCGGACCCAGTGGCTTAAACTCTCACCGAGTGCATGTGCGTGCGTGCCCAAGATCCCAAGAGGCGAATGGAAGAGAAGGGATTGCGGTGTGGCCGTCCACCTGGAAGGTGATTTCTCACTTTCTGTCTTTCTGTCTCCCTCTGTCAAGCACAAGTGTCCTATAGCAAAAACCTCTCAAAAAAAAAAAAAGAAGTTTCAATAATACCAAAGTCCACAATACTGATGATTGAGTTGATAATCATACTGAGACCATGGAATAACCTAGGGTCAGAGAAATGGAGGAAGAGGATATCCTGGCCAGGCACTTTAGATGAAGAGAAATTCTAATGAGCATCTGTAGGTGAATCCTGTCTCTACACTCAATCTGGACCCTTCTGAAGCTGTATGTCCAGGATTAAACCAGAGTCCATCCAGTTGTCCCCAGAGTGTCCAGTCCTTCTCTGGTTGCCACTAGTCTGGAGAAGGTCTTATCCTCTCCCTCTAATTACGTGGACAGGGATCGGTCAGGCCAAGGTTGGTGGTTGGTGGCCTGTTGTTGGATGATCTTTCCAGACTAGAGAGTGCAACCCGCAACTGCTCAGGGCATCTCTGGTTTGGTGGATAGCGATGTGCAATCAGCAAAGCCACAAAAAAAAAAAAAGAAAAAAATTTAGAATCGAAAGGAAGAAACCAAACTCTCTATTACTAGACTACATGATTGATTTCAAAGAAAGTTCATATGTGCTACCAAAAAAACCCCCAAAACCCCTACAATTTGCAGGATTTCCAAGTCAACATAAAATTGTCAATTTCAGGACTAGCAATTGGCATAATGGCTATGTTGCTGGACTCCCATGTAGTTGACCAGGGTTTGAGTCCCGGACCCAGTGGCTTAAACTCTCACCGAGTGCATGTGCGTGCGTGCCCAAGATCCCAAGAGGCGAATGGAAGAGAAGGGATTGCGGTGTGGCCGTCCACCTGGAAGGTGATTTCTCACTTTCTGTCTTTCTGTCTCCCTCTGTCTTTCTAGCAAGCACACATGCCCTATAGCAAAAACCTTTCTCTCAAAAAGAAAAAAAAAAAAGTCAATTTCATCTCTATATGTTTGCAAAGAAAAATAGATCACTGAAAATTTAAAAACGTTACCATTTATAATCTAAGAAAGTAACTTCAGAGTCAATGTGCTGAATAAGAAAGTGAAGTAAAAAAGTTGAGAAATACGCTGTTTATGGATCAGAGCAGTGGATATTAAGATGCTGGTTATCCTCAAATTGATTTATAGACTTAGCACAATTCCCCAAAAACATTTTAGCTTTTTTTTTTTTTTTTTTTGTGTGGCTTCATAAGAACTGAATCTGTAGATTGAAAGACAAAGTCACAAGAATATGTAAAATAATGTAGAAACGGTCCGAAAAGGAGGATTCACTTACCTAATTTCAAGATGTTCTATAAAGTTATAATAATCAAGAGTGTGGTATTAGTAAAAGGATAGACACAGATATTGATGGATTAGTATAGAACCTCCAAACATAGACCTGTACAGGTATGGCCAATTGGTCATACTGACAATGTGTCAATTCAATAAAGAACAATCTTTTCAAGAAATCTTACAATAGGGAACCAGCAGTTAGCGTAATGGCTATGTCTCTGGACTCCCACGTAGTCGACCGCGGTTCGTGTCCCGCGTCCCGGACCCGGTGGCTTAAAACTCACGCTGAGTGTGTGTGCGTGCGTGCCCAAGATCCCGAGAGGAGAATGGAGGAGAAGGGATTGTGGTGTGACCATCCCCCCGGGGGTTGATTTCTCACTTTCTGTCTCTATGTCTCTCTCTGTCTGTCTGGCGAGTGCACGTGCCCTATAGCAAATACCCCCCCCCAAGAAAAGAAATCTTACAATAATAATTTGGCATCAAATTAAAAAAAGTTAACCTTGTTCAAGACTGCACATTTTATAGGAAAATTAATTCAAAAGAGATGATAGATCTATGTTTGAAACATAAAACTCTGAAACTCTTACAAGGAGTTAGAAAATCTTTGTGACTTTGGATTGAACAAAGCAATCTTAACTATTGACCTCTTTTCAAAGTTAAGAATAAGGCTCTGTGTTCAGTTTCAATAAGCATCATGCCAGAGTAAATAAATGTTTTAAAGTGGTGAGTTATGTGAAGAAATGAGAAGTAGAATCAGTAGATAAATTGTAACTTAAAATTCAAGTTTGGAAGAACTGCAAAATGAGGGAGTAGGTTTTAGTTCTATTGAGACATGTCATGGTCATAATCTTTTTGTAAAACTGTGAACTCTATAAATTCAGGCATATAAAACTTCTGTGTGTTCATCAAAATATCTGTATATCTAATATTTATAGCTTGCTGGTATACTGATGTGTCATTATGCTAGTATTGACTGGAAATAATTTTTTTCTTTTAATTAAAAAAAAATTCTTACAGGGTCCATGTACTAGCCAGAGAGTGAAAGACGGAGGAAGAAGGGGAAGCACCCTCTAATGGAGCATGGTCATGCTGCAATCCCTTTTCCATTTCTCCATCCTGTTGGGATTTGGGCACACATGTATATATGCATGTTTCTCAAGCTTCCAGAGCCTGAATTCAAACCATGGTCAGCCATGTGGGTTCTGTCTTATAACCTTTTGGCCACTGAGGCAGCCCTAATTTTTTTTTATTTTGGAAAGATTCTTATATTCCTGGTAGCTTGTTTTTTCCCCTTTGGAAATATTTTAAAGTTTGAGTATTCTTTGAAAAAGTTCATCAACATACTCATTTTCATTTTTACCTTTTTTTGGTCTTCCAGGAATGCTTCTTGTCACAACAGACACCCTTGGTCATGACTTTCATGTCTTCCAAATTCTGACTCATCCTTGGTCTTCATCACAAAGTGCTGTCCACCATCTATACACTCTTCACAGGGGAGAAACCGAAGCCAAAGTAAGTTATATATATTTTTTAGAAGGTGAAGTGTGTTTGTGTGTGTGTTTGTGTGTGTGTGTGTGTGTGTGTCATACTATATCTAAACTAGCTGGTCATTTATATCACAATGGACCTTAATGTTAGTGAGAAAATTGCTTTCTGTGATGGAATGAATTAGATATTTGAGAAACAATACTCCTTTTAACTCACTAAATACATAAACAATAGATGAACATTTTATTGTTTAAAAATTTTGATGAAACACTTGTTAAATTTATCCTTCTCTTCCTACTCTAAAAGCACTTCTTGCCCTGGAGAAAAACTCTGTCATTTATTTTATATCTATATCTATAGATGTATCTTTTCTAGACGTTTTAATTCTATATATGTAAATAAAGATGTAGTCAATATATACATACATATGCACACATAATATACACAAATAAATACATATTTATTTATACAGAAAATGATTTCATTTCATAGTGGATATGAGTATATGGATGTACTAGAAGTAATTTACAATGGCTGCTGAGAACCAATTATACATGTCTCTACTCACCACTGCATTTAGTGGTACCACACTGGTGGTGTGAAATTCTCCTAGGTAGGAATATTTGATTGTAAAAATTGGCTACAAGTCAGGGCTCTTTTTCCCTCAGAGACTCATTTTTGTATATTTACCTTCAAATTAGTGTACACATGCATGGGCACACATATACGTATATATAATTTACTGAATATATGAGACACCATGCCAAGGTTTTACATATGTTTAATATTATTAATATCAAATAGTAAATGCTGTACATTAGTAGCTCCAAGTCCCAAATGCCTTTTTGTTTTGTAGAGCCAATGCTCTACAAAAGTAAGTTCTGACTTTCTTACTTCTGAGAAGTAAGTTCTGACTTTCTCTGTCTCTGGTGAGCACACACACCCTATAGCAAAAACTAAAAAAGAAAAAGTTTGTTTATTTCCTCACAAAAATGAGAGAGACAGAGATCGAGAGAGAAAGAGGCATTAACATCACTGCAGACTGGGTCTTGATGCTGTGATCCAGCCCCAGCATCTGCCAGACCTGGATCTTGGGCACATATATGCTTGGTATACTCAGTGAGGTCTCAGAATGCAAACCTGGTACCTTCCCATGTGGGTCAGCCTCACAGAGTCTGGTGTTTGACTGTTGCTTCACTGTCTGGCCCATTATTTAACAGTTCTTTTTAGTCCTGTCCTGGCTGTTTTTGTCATTGATGTGGTGTGTCTCATCAGTAACATTTTGGAATTTGGATATTTTAAGCCCTTGATACCTATTATTATTACTACTAATTTTAAGACAGGGCTTTGCCATGTCATGATCCTGCTGCCTCATCCTCCTAGCTGGCACTACAGGTTTTTCTTCCCTCCCTCTGTCCTTTCTTACCTCCTTTAATTCTTTTCTTCCATGAATGAAAAAAGAGATGGCCCAACAGGGTCCTAATGCCACAGTCCACCCCAGCTTCAGCCAGGCTCAGATCTTTGGCACACATGTGCCCAGAGTACTTGGGAAGATCTGCGATTGGGACCTGGAATATTCCCATGTGGATCAGCATCTCATCTCCATTCAGTATTCAGTCCCTTGCTTTTTATTAGACAGGATCTTGTTTGTTGCTCAGACCAGCGTGAACCTCAAGATCTTCCTTCCTCAGTTTTCTTGAGTTGTTATTAGTGGTGCATGCCACCACACCCTACTTTAGGTTGGGACAGGATTCAAACCCTGGCCTCCCATGTGGCCCCAGCCTACAGAACCTAGCACCTTTATAGCGTTGCCACCATGACTAGGCCATTTTTTTAAAAAGAATTATTTAATTTTATTTATCTTATTATTCTTATTCTTATTCTTCTTATTATTATTAAATTTGCTATAGGATGTGTGTGCTCACCAGAGAGACAGAGAAAGAGAGAGAGAGAGAAGAGTGAGAGAGAGAGAGAGAGAGAGAGAGAGAGA
>NW_006159912.1:5215852-5222384 GCF_000334495.1 Tupaia belangeri chinensis
TAATTTAATTTGACCAGAGAGAGAGAGAGAGAGAGAAAGTCAGAAAGCAAGCTGCCAGCTGCCAGATCCGGGACTTGAACTGCAGTCAGTCATGTAAGAGTCTAGCACCTTAACCACTATGCCACCTGCTGGTCCCAACTCCTATATTTGATACTCCTTTTATTTATAATATTTGCTGTTTAATTTATCTGTAAGTCCAGTCTGGAAATAGAAACCTTGCTTAAGTTTTTGGTATTTCTTACCCTTAGAGTAATAACTTACATATCATACATAAATATTTGCTTCTACTAGTGCAATTCCTATATAATAGGTAGAAAAACTGTATAGAAATTATGAAAACGATTTTGCACTAGGACACATTCTATAATTTGGGAGACTGGGAATTTCTAATATCAAGCATCAAGATCTAAGGGCCTTAGGTAGTAACCATAAAATGAATTCTTATAAGACTCTACTGAAAATTATTTTGAACTGATATTGAAAATTTAACATTGAGCATGAAATCTATATGGCATTTCTTTAAGTATTACAAAATCAGGTTATTCAATCTTCTTTCAAGAACTCCAAGGGGTACTTTAATCAGGCAGGGGGAAAAGAAATCAAGTATGTGGATCTCATTATGTTAAATTAAGTTGTTTTGTGGTATATGACTTGAGATACCCTCTGCATCTGACAGTAATTTTCCTCATAAAGCTAAATTCAGTAAGAACAATAGTCCTTGTTTTCGACAATGAGTATAAACCTTACAAGTATTTTGTTAATGTACTTCTGTAATGTCTTATTCAAGCAGATTTAAATCATTTTCATACTTAACACACTAATTTTGGTAAGTGGCAGACTTGCTTTGAAAAATATGTAAATCAGGTAAGTCTCAATTTTCCCCTGTTAGGATAGTTCTGCAAAGTCTTACAGTATGACTAGTATTTTTATTTGTCAAGTGGGAAAGAATCTAGCTATTTAATATTATTTTCTTTTTTCTTTTCTTTTCTTTTTTTTTTTTTTTTTTTTTTTTTTTTAGAGGGTTTTTTTTTTTTTTTGGGTCCGTTGTTTTTTGCTATAGGGCACGTGAGCTTGCCAGAGAGACAGAAAGTGAGAAATCATACCCCAGGGGGAATGGCCATGCTAATCCCTTCTTCTCCATTCTCCTCTCGAGATCTTGGGCACGCATGCACACACACGTGCCAGGCGTGAGTTTAAGCCATCGGGTCCAGGACTCGAACTGTGGTCTCCTACATGGGAGTCCAGCAACATAGCCATTATGCCACCTGCTGGTTCCCTCAAATCTATTTCCAAAGAAATGATCTTGGCAGCCTTTGGCAATTAACGTGTTTTTTTGAAAAGATTATGAAATGTCAATTAATTTGCATTATTGTAAAGCAGTCTTTTGGGCATGCACACATATATGCTGGATCTGGGACTGCAACTGTGGTCAAGTATGTGGGAGTCTGGAGACATAACCATTACACCATCTACTGGTCCCACTATTTAATGTTATTAATTGATACTATTTGAGAGTTATTTCAGAAAAAATGTTTTTAGTGTGAATATATTCCAAATATTACCTAGTTATGCCTGTATTGTTATTCAAATTTAATTGGACTTTCTTTATTTCTATTTGGTAAACCTGAAAAACCTGTGCTTGGCCCTATGTTCATGTGATTTTCTTTAGAGTTTTTTTCTTTCATAAAACATCAGCTTTTTGAGATATAATTCACATACTAGAAAACTCAATCTAAGCATACACTCCTCATTTCTTATTTCCACAGTTCCCCTTTATGCTTGGGAGCTGAGTAGAAGTATGAAACCAAGGGCAAGCTAACTACTTTCTCTACATTTCAAGTTTCTCATCTGTAAAATGGAGTCAATATTTATTTCATAGGGTTTATTGAACACCTATCAGAAAAACATGTACAATGCTTAGCAAAGCATCTGGCAAAGTAAAAAACAAAGAGTCAATCATTGAAATGAGTTATCATTGACTCTTGTTTAATATAGAATAAGAGGGATTGGATTTACCCTCTGGTCTGAAATAAGGAACCCATAAATAGTGGTTTTCTAGACACTGTACATTAGGCATGGATGGGTGGTGATTACCACTCCACTAGAAAGAAGTAACAGGCTCCAAACAAATCTGAAACCCACGAGGGTAGACACTGAATCTTTTTTTTTTTTAAGAGACATTTTTATTATAGGGCACATGCGCTTTCTAGAGAGTCAGAGTAACAGAAAGCAAGAAATCACCCTACAAGGAGATGGTCATGCTGCAATCCCTTCTCCTCCATTCTCCTCTTGGGATCTTGGGCATGCATGCACATGCGCCCAGAGTGTTTTAAGTTCCATGTCCGGGACTTGAACCACAGTCAACTATGTGAAAGTCCAGCGATGTAACCAATACACCATCTGCTGGTCCCCAGACATTGAATCTTAAAACTCCAGAGCAATCTTTCACTCCATTTGTTACCTCCAGGACACACCAAGGGTGTTAGGCCAAGTGCCTCAGGCAGCCTTGGTGTCATGGCTTTCCGAACTCAATCCACCCTTCAACTTCCTTGGTCTGGATCCTTGTGCCTGCAGTTCTTCCAGGCTGGCGTTGCATGTCAGCACTTCTGAGATCTTGAGTGTGGCCCCACCCATGTGGCTCCACTTAGGCACTACTCTAGGTTGAGACTCTGGCACTTCTGACCCTGCACTTCTGCTTTGCATAGCCCTAGGGGCTCTCTCTATAGTTCTGCTCCTGTGACAACTCTCTACGTAGGCCTCCTGATTATCTGAGACATCCTTTGATATCTAGTTGTAGGTCTCCACATCTATTGTGTTTTGGGCACCTGATGAGATACCTACATCTGCCTCCATGATCTGTCTCCTATGTTCAAGAATGACAGCCTTTTTAATTTTAATTGACTTTGCTATAGGGCATGTGTACTTGCTGGAGAAAGAGACACACCCACACACAGAGACAGAAAGTGAGAAGTCACACCCACCCACCCCATTCCCACTCTCCGTGGTGGGGGGAGATAGCCATGCAGCAATCCCTTCTCCTCTTTTCTCCTTTCAGGATTTTGGGCATGCACGCACATGTGCCTGGCGTGAGTTTGAAGCCTCTGGGTCTGCAACTCAAACTGTGGTCAGCCACGTGGGAGTCCAGTGACATAACCATTCCGCCATCTGCTGGTCCCCAAGTGCTAGGTTTTTACTAGTCTGCTTCTCTTAACCCTTTTATCCCAGAACCACTTCTATGTTTTCAGGTATTTGTTATCAGTAACACTCCACTTCTTGAGACCAATTTTCTGCTGTAGTCTTTTGTGTTGCTAATAACAGAAATACTTACATCTGGGCAATTGAACAAAAAAAAAAAAAAAAGAGACTTTATTTTAGGTCACTGTTTTAGAGGGCCAAGGTCAAAGGTCCATGTCTGGTGAGGGTTTTCTTGGTGGTATCCTAGGGCAGCACAAGGCATCACATCAAGAGCTAGAGCAGCACAAGATCATGCATGTCGGCATCTGTGTGTCTGTCTGGTTCCCTCTCTTTAGACACATACCGAGCAGCGCCATGGAGGCCCCACGCTAAATATCCCCAAAGGTCCCATCTTTCAGTGCCATAGTCAGGTTAAGTTTTCCCTTAGTACCTTCAAAATAACACCAAATTGTTTCTGATTTTTGTTTTTGTTTTTTGAGAGGTTTTTGCTATAGGGTGCTTGCACTCTCCAGAAGGACAGAGAGAGAGACAGAGAGAGAGAAAGTGAGAACTCACCCCCCAGGGGGGATGGCCATGCTGCAATCCCTTCTCCTCCCTTCTTCACTCTGGATCCTGGGCACGTACACACACGCGCCCGGCGTGAGTTTAAACCACTTGGTCCAGGACTCAAACCGCGGTCAACTACATGGGAGTCCAACGACATAGCCATTACACCAACTGCAGGTCCCAATACCACCAAATTTTTACACGTAAACTTTTTTTGGATATCCAAACTTACCTAAGTCACCCAAATCTGGCATGATTGAAATTCTGGGATCTGTCCTGGAACAGATTTCTCTCAATGCTGCTATTTCAACCCATAGACTCACAGTTAACATGTTAACCTGAACGTGTTAATGCAAATGAACACTAAGCTGACCCAGCTACATAAATAGCAGATGTTATCTTAAAACAACTATTATAACTATGCTCAATTATATGACCAAAATATGTTTCTGTTAAAGGAAAAGATAGGAAATGTCAGAAGAGAAATAGAAAATATTTTTAAAATGGAAAGCATAGAAGTTAAAAATACAGGGACCAGCAGTTAGTGTAATAGCTATGTTGCTGGACTCCCACGTAGTCGACTGCGGTTCGCGTCCTGGACCTGGTGGCTTAAAACTCACGCCGGGCGCATGTGGGTGCATGCCCAAGATCCCGAGAAGAGAATGGAGGAGAAGGGATTGTGGTGTGGCCATCCCCCTGGGAGGTGATTCCTTGCTTCTGTCTGCCTGTCTCTCTCTGTCTGTCTGGCAAGCGCACACGCCCTATAGCAAAAAAACCTCTTCAAAACAATATTAAAAGTAAAATATTTTATTTTATTAAAAATAAAAATTACAAACTGCATAGTTGTCAGTTCAAGTCCCAGACAATGTGGCTTGAGAAATACATCAGGCATATGTGAGTGCATTCCCAAAATATCTAAAGAAGGGAGAGATGGGTGGTATTGCGGCATGACCATTCACCATGGGGAGATCCTCTTCCTCTTCCTCTCTCTGTCAGTCTTTGACAAGTGCACCACCTCAGCAAAAGAAAGAAAATTGAAATAAATAAATAAATAAAAATGACCTTGATGTATTACCAGCATCATTGATAGAGAGTAAATGAATGTGAAGGAAAGTAGAAATTTCAAAACCAAATGAAAGGTAAGAATAGAAAATAAGTGCCAGCAGGTGGCTTAGTGATGAAAGTGCTGGAATCCCACATGCTGACCATGGTTTGAATCCTGTACCTGGGGGCTTGAAAATCATGCTGGGCGAGGAACCAACACTGGGTGTAATGGCTATGTTGCTGGACTCCCATGTAGTCGCCCATGGTTCGAGTCTCGGACGACCATGGTTTGGACCCGGTGGCTTAAAAGTCACACCGGGTGCGTGTGCGTGCGTGCCCAAGATCCCAAGAGGAGAATGGAGGAGAAGGGATTGCGGCGTGGCCATCCTCCCTGGGGGGTGATTTCTCGCTTTCTGTATCTCTGTCTCTGTCTGTCTGGCGAGCGCATGCGCCCTATAGCAAAAAATCTCTCCAAAAAAAAGAAAAAGAAAATCATGCTGGGTGTGTTTTTGCCCAAAATTTCAGGAGGAGAATGGAAGAGAAGGGATTGAAGCACGGCCATCTCCCCTTGGGAGTGATAGCTCACTTTCCCTCTCACTGTCTCTCTCCGGCATGCACACGTGCCCTATGGCAAAAAGCCTTAAGGGTTAGATAAATAGATCTTTAGCAAAATCATATGAGGCAAATGTATAGTTATCACAGAAGATGAGAGAAAAAAATGTCAGAGAAATATAAAGGTAGAAAACTGCTCACTTTTGTTGAAGGACATAAATTCACATTTTCCAAAAGGTAAGGAAATATAACAGGATTTAGTATAACAACATTCATGTGTAAGTACTTTTCCAGTCAGCTTACTGGAAACCGAAGTAAGAAGCAAAGCTTGAAACAGGCACAGGACAATAATACATTACATAGAAGGAAAATACATGTCAACTGAATATTGACTTATAATTGAAAAGTACAGCAAGTCAGAAAACAGTGGAATAACATGTTTGAAGAACTGAAAGAATAAAGTACTGGCAACGTGAAGTTCACCATCAAGCAAAAATTTTCCCTAAGGGTAAAGAAGCTGTAATGCCAGTACTTCCACAGTAGAAATCTTGCTGACAAGCTATGGCACCAGAAGCAAAATTGGATCTTTAGAAAGAAATGAACAGTATGAGAAATGGTAAATTTTTAAAAGAATTATCTTATTTAACTTTATTCATTTATTTATGTTAATTTGACCAGACAGAGAGAGAGAGAGAGAAAGCAAGCTTCCAGGTCCGGAACTCGAACTGTGGTTGACCATATGGAGCCCTTAACTACCACGCCACCTGCCTGCCCTAAGAAATGGTAAATTTCTTGTTGAGTAGAAAAGATTAATTTTCCCTTTTCTTATTTTGTACAAAATATATGGGAATTAAAAATGATAGCTTTATAGTTTTTGTATACAAGAAATGACAGCTTTATTTTAGGGGATGATATTGCTCAGACAGGTAACACAGGTGACAGTGGTAGCACCAAGGATTAAAGGTGCTGAATGGAGGCACGTGTATGGAGGTATGCTTTTCAGAGTTGCCAATGCTGCTGTTCATTAAAAGCCAGTACTTCAATTAAAATGGAATATGAAGACATGTTTGATGAATTTAGAAGAAGGCAGAAGTGGAAGGACAAGGCACAGAAAAAGAAGGGGTAAACAGAATGAATATTAAGTGATTCATCGAAGTCCAGCCATATGTTGGAGCGGCTGGGGGGGTGTTCGGGG
>NW_006159912.1:5223578-5243557 GCF_000334495.1 Tupaia belangeri chinensis
GAACCAACAGTTGGTGTAATGGCTATGTTGCTGGACTCCCACATAGTCGACCATGGTTTGGACCCGGTGGCTTAAAAGTCACACCGGGTGCGTGTGCGTGCGTGCCCAAGATCCCAAGAGGAGAATGGAGGAGAAGGGATTGCGGCGTGGCCATCCTCCCTGGGGGGTGATTTCTCGCTTTCTGTATCTCTGTCTCTGTCTGTCTGGCGAGCGCATGCGCCCTATAGCAAAAAATCTCTCCAAAAAAAAGAAAAAGAAAATCATGCTGGGTGTGTTTTTGCCCAAAATTTCAGGAGGAGAATGGAAGAGAAGGGATTGAAGCACGGCCATCTCCCCTTGGGAGTGATAGCTCACTTTCCCTCTCACTGTCTCTCTCCGGCATGCACACGTGCCCTATGGCAAAAAGCCTTAAGGGTTAGATAAATAGATCTTTAGCAAAATCATATGAGGCAAATGTATAGTTATCACAGAAGATGAGAGAAAAAAATGTCAGAGAAATATAAAGGTAGAAAACTGCTCACTTTTGTTGAAGGACATAAATTCACATTTTCCAAAAGGTAAGGAAATATAACAGGATTTAGTATAACAACATTCATGTGTAAGTACTTTTCCAGTCAGCTTACTGGAAACCGAAGTAAGAAGCAAAGCTTGAAACAGGCACAGGACAATAATACATTACATAGAAGGAAAATACATGTCAACTGAATATTGACTTATAATTGAAAAGTACAGCAAGTCAGAAAACAGTGGAATAACATGTTTGAAGAACTGAAAGAATAAAGTACTGGCAACGTGAAGTTCACCATCAAGCAAAAATTTTCCCTAAGGGTAAAGAAGCTGTAATGCCAGTACTTCCACAGTAGAAATCTTGCTGACAAGCTATGGCACCAGAAGCAAAATTGGATCTTTAGAAAGAAATGAACAGTATGAGAAATGGTAAATTTTTAAAAGAATTATCTTATTTAACTTTATTCATTTATTTATGTTAATTTGACCAGACAGAGAGAGAGAGAGAGAAAGCAAGCTTCCAGGTCCGGAACTCGAATTGTGGTTGACCATATGGAGCCCTTAACTACCACGCCACCTGCCTGCCCTAAGAAATGGTAAATTTCTTGTTGAGTAGAAAAGATTAATTTTCCCTTTTCTTATTTTGTACAAAATATATGGGAATTAAAAATGATAGCTTTATAGTTTTTGTATACAAGAAATGACAGCTTTATTTTAGGGGATGATATTGCTCAGACAGGTAACACAGGTGACAGTGGTAGCACCAAGGATTAAAGGTGCTGAATGGAGGCACGTGTATGGAGGTATGCTTTTCAGAGTTGCCAATGCTGCTGTTCATTAAAAGCCAGTACTTCAATTAAAATGGAATATGAAGACATGTTTGATGAATTTAGAAGAAGGCAGAAGTGGAAGGACAAGGCACAGAAAAAGAAGGGGTAAACAGAATGAATATTAAGTGATTCATCGAAGTCCAGCCATATGTTGGAGCGGCTGGGGGGGGGGTGGGGGGGGGGGGGGGGATTGGCGGTAGGGCATCGTTGTGTGACGTGGAGCCGTACGAGAAGCCCAGGTGTGGATGGCCTGAACACACTTGGAGGACTTGCCTGCCTCTGTAATCCTGGCTGCCTGGGAGGCGAGGGGAGGATTGCTGTGTGGCTAAGACATTGTCAAGGATACCTTTTTCTCTCTCTTTTGCTTGTTCACCCATCCATTGTCTCTTGTGCTCATAAAAGAGAGAAATAAAATAAATGGAAAAATTCAGCCCAATAAATACATTAAGTATTAATGTTCTCCAATTTAAAGGAAGAAATTTCTTATAAGAGATTCACTTAGAATATAGACACTTCAATATTATGATAGTAAGTGGATATAAAGAGCTATCTCATGCAAACAATAAACCTAAGAGTGTTGGAATATTTGGCTATACTAATATCAAGTCAGATAGCCTAAGATAAAGCCTGCTGGGGCCAAATAATTGCAAAGTGGTAAAATATGACACTTTTGTGAGGCTGACCCTCATGGGAAGGTTTTGGGTTTGTGTCTGGAGACTTCCCTAAGTACTAATGTCATGCATGTACCCATAATCTGGGGCTGGCTGTGGGTAGATCATATGAACAAGATACTGTTGGGGGTACTGTCTCTTCTTGTTTTTTATTTTTTCCCTCTTTTTTATTTTTATTTTTATTTTTTTAAGAGGTTTTTGCCATAGGGAACTTGTACTCACTGGAGAGAGAGACAGAGACAGAGGGAAATGGAGAAATCACCTCATAGGGAATGGCCACACTGCAATCCTTTCTCCTCCATTCTCCTCCCAGGATCTTGGGCACTTTCATACATGTGCCTGGCATGAATTTCAAACCACTGGGTTCAGGATTCCAAACGTGGTGAGCTATGTGTAAGTCCAGCAATGTAACCGTTATTCCATCTGCTGGCCCCTCGTCTCTATCTCTTTCTCTCAGGGAAAAAAACAAATAAATAAACATAATAAGAAGTAGCTTATCAGTAGTCAAATTATCAGAGATATTTAAATGTATATACACCTAAAACTGAATTTCAAAATAGATTAAACATGTGTCAACATAATTAATAGTATGAACAATCAAGTTTACAATCAGAACTGGTAATTTTAATACCACTCTTCTCAAGATTTGGTAGAATAGAGAAAAAGACCTAAATTATCAGAACAACACTATCAACTAGTTGTCCAGTAGATAAGTAACTAACTTCAACAACTACACAATACATATTCTTCTTAATGATTACATTTTGTATACTTTGGCTATTAGACAATGGATAATAGAGGAGACTGAAGCCACAGGCAGGTATTTATTATTGAAGGACTTGGTTGGCAATCACATTGCAGTACTGGACACTGCAGGCTTGCTCCTCAGCAGCTTGATTCCAGCTAGCCCTGTTTGCAAATGGATTCTCACTTTGGGCACAATGACCTAGATTGTTCAATTAGCTGCTGTGATTTGTTTGCATAGCTCATGGCCCCAATTAAAGGCATCTACAATCAGCTGGTATGTAGGCTTCCTAGTGACACACAAGACCATTGGCCAGGCTATAGGTACCTGGCTAAAAGTCAGTGAAAATAAAACATTTGTGTAGTGTTTTGTGATATAGGATTCAGCTATCTTTTTCTTTAACTTGGTTAGATAATAAGAAATCTGTGATTCAGCATTCCCTGTGGTCTCTATACTGAACTCTGCTATTGTTGCACAAAAGCATCCCTAGATGATATGTAAACAAAGGGGCATGGTTGGCCAATAGTCATAGTTTGCCTAACCCTGAGTTAAAGTGGCTATGGCTCTTATCACTGTCATGTGTTGATGGCTTCTTTCTTCAGTTGGCCTTCCAGAGTCATTCTTGGGGGTCATATAGCTGCCATGACCCTGTGGATGCAATTCATTTTCATCTTAGCTGAGCCCTCAGTGAATCAGGCCCAGGCATTTAAAAGAAGCTCTGTGAATCCAGGGCCTGTTGAGCCAGTGGCATTGCTTCAGGCCATGAAATAGGAGATTGGTATAAAACCCAAGATGCCAGGCTGACTGCACTCTGGAATATATCATCTCTATTTGAATAGCACTAGTTCCTGTTGGCCCATCCCACCTTGGTCATCCTCCCAAAGAGGGTCTGGAAATTCTCAAGGCCTCCATGGATCAGTTGTTCAGTTACTTTAGAATTTAGTAGCAAGTTAATAGCTGCCATAAGAAAGGGAGTGCACTTGGTCGTGGTTTCAGGCAGGGGGCGATGTTGCACTGGGAGAACACCTTAAAGTACTTTAGCAGCTAGTAAGTCTTTACCTACAATAAACGTTTCCCTCCTGGGATTGTGTGTTGTTTGTGGTGTATAACATGGGGAGGAACAGGAAGCCTGTTCTGGTCTGTTGTGCACTTGTCCTACTGTCACCTCAATGTACGTGGCTGTGGATACCTCTGACACAAGCAATCAAATCAGTCATGTAAGCCATTAATAGCAGTTATTGTCCATCAACCAGAGCTACGGTAATAGTACCCTGAGTGGGGCAAAAGGGTCCCATTCTTTTATACCCTATTCTAGTGTGTTTTTTCTCCCTATGAAAACCAGACTAAGTCATTTAATGTGTACCTGTCAGTCGCCCCAGTGGCAACTGCCATGTGATAACACTATTCTCTATGTGACAGGGAAGGCTAGCCTGTTGATATGGTTAGGTACAGCCAGGTGTGTTGGCCTTTTTTGCACATGAGTGGTGCCATAGTTGGTACCTGTTATACCCGCATGAGCCATGGTGCTCCTTCCCAGCATCCAGTAAATGTCTGAGCACAGCAGGAAATTCTTCTTCTCTGTCCTTTCTCCTCTCCCCCAACACTGCCAGCTGTCACTCTGCAGTTCCATTGCATTTTTGGCTACCCCTTATCCTCATCACGTTAAGGCTGCAGGCCTATGAGCATTGTGCTGCCCTTTTAGCAAAGATTAGTAACACTTTTTCTTAAATGATTGTAGATTCATAGACACTCATAAAAATACTACTAAAAGATTCCCAGTGCACTTTTCTTGGTTTTCCCTGATGGTAACATTTAGTAGAAATATATTACAAGGATATTGACATTGATACAATACACCAATTTTCAGATTTTACCATTTTTTATGCATTTGCATATGCGTATTCAGTTTTACACAATTTTTTTTGAGAGGTTTTTTTTTTTTCCTATAGGATGTGTGCACTCGCCAGAAAGAGAGACAGAAACAGAAAGCAAGAAATCACCCCCCAGGGGGGATGGCCACGCCACAATCCCTTCTCCTCCATTCTCCTCTCAGGATCATGGGCATGCATGCACACGTGCTCGGAGTGAGTTTAAGCCACCCAGTCCAGGACTCGAACCGTGGTCAACTACATGGGCGTCCAGGGACATAGCCATTATGCTAGCTGCTGGTCCCAGTTTTATACAGATTTTATCACACTGTAACTTTCTGTCTTTACCACTACCTTGAAGATATGGAGCGACTTCCACATGCTGTCCTTTTATCACCAGAACCATCTCCCACGGTTTATTTAAACAGGCACCTGTTAAAGGACATCTGCACTATCTGCAGGTCTTGTCTATTGTGAATATGTTATGTGAACATAATTTTTATATCTTTGGCATAGATGCCTGAGAGTAGAATTACATGCTTAGTTTTTTTTGTTGTTGTTTGTTTTTCCCTTCCATTTTTTCAAATTCACTATAGGGCACATGTGCTCACCAAAGATAGAGAACGAGAAAGAGAGCGAGAGAAAGACAGAAAGCATGCCCCAGAAGGGATGAACACGTCACAACCCCTTCTCTTCCATTTTTCCTCCAGGGATTTTGGGTACTCACGCGCATGTGTCCAATGTGTTTGCCAAGCCACCAGGTACTGTACTCCAAATTGTGTAGTCCGCCATGTGGAATCCAGCCGCCTCAACCACCATGTCACCTGACTGGCCCTACATACTTAGTTTTGTAAGAGCTCCACACAGAGTAGAAGTTTTCACTTTTGCTGAGACCAGTTTTCCCTTTTGGGATACTAGTTCTTTTGTGGATACCAGCCCTTTGCAAGGTAAGTGGTTTGCAGTCTCCCATACTGGCCCATATCTTGTGTTTTTATCCTTTTGGCATAGGCTTGCACAGAGGAAAAAAAAATTAATTTGATGATTTTCAATCTATCAGATTTTTAAATGTATAGTTCTTTTGGTGTTAAGCCAAGTAGTGTTGCCAAACACGCATTCCTGTGTGTTTTTCTAAGTTTTACTATTTTGCATTTTACATTATCAGAGCATAGTAGTATCATTAAAAGGGCTGTGAAGTCTTCTTTACTACACTGTTTTCTGAGAGGAAATTTTATCAGCTATAGAGTTATTCAGAGACTCTGTGTCAAATTGATTGAATTTGGTAGTTTGTGTTTTTTGAGGATTTAGTCTATCTTTTTAAGTCGCAAATTTATTTGAATACAATTGTTCATAGCATTGCTTCAGTATCTGTTTAATGACTGCTGAATCTGTAACAAAGTATTCCCTATTTTATTCCTGATATTCATGATTTTTGTCTTCTGTTTTATCTTGCTTATCAATTTTAATAATTTTTTGAGTAGGTATTTTTTCTTTGTACATTTTTCTCTTGTTTTTCAGTTTCAATAATTTTTGCTTTGATCTTTATTATTTTCTTCCTTCTTTTCTTGATATATTTTTTGAAAGATTTTTGCAATAAGGCACATGTGCTCGCTGCAGACAGAGAGAGACAGAGAAACAGAAAGCAAGAAATCACCTCCAAGGGATATGGCCAGGCTGCAGTCCCGCCTCCTCCATTCTCCTCTTGGAGTTTTGGGCATGCATGCACACATGCCTGGCATGAGTTTCAAGCTGCCGGTTGAGGACTTGAACTGCAGTCGACCATATGGGAGTCTAGCACCTTAACCATTATGCCACCTGCTGCCTCTGAGCTTTCTTTGAATTTTCTTGGTTCTTTTTTATTTCTCCTAATTTTAGGCAAGTAGGAACCTAAATTAATGATTTAATTCCCATTTTACCACCTAATAGTATATTTCCTCCCTACTGTTGTGTAAGCCTCATCTCACATATTTTGATATCTTACATTTTCATTTACTTCTATCTTATTATTCTCTTTGAGTACTTTTGTCTTCAACCCATGGATTATTTAGCAATGTGTTATTTGATTACATACGATGTATTTAGGGATTTTTCCTGCCATCTTTCCATTAGTGACTTCTAGTTTGATTACATTATGGTCAGAGAACATATACTGTCCATGATTTCATTTTTTTTGGTGAAGGTAATTTTTTAAAGGGAGTGAAAAAAACTCATAATTACTGTGAGCCTCTGCGTACTATTTTTTATACTAGGCATTTTTAAAAAAATTATTGACTGATAATTTATTTAAACTTCAAAACATATTTTGGGGCTAGTGTATTTATATCTCCAGCTTAAGACAAATGTGGTTAGAATTCAGACTTTATATCTTCTCTATTTTGTAATGGTCTTATCTTTAGAACACCTTACCTGTCTTTCTCCTTTTATCCCTATGTTTTTCTGCTTCTATTTGACTTCATTTTCTTTTTCTATCTTTTCATGATTGGTATGTACACTTACCAGTCCAAGAAAAGGTAACGTAAAATTCTCATTTGGATCTCTGGTAAAGTCTGTTCAGGATTTTAAATAAATCAATAAATAGATCAATCGATCAGTCTCCATGAATTCATCATAGTTTATCAACAACAACAAATAATAATTCTGCCTACTTGGGAGGGAGACATTTTATTACTGTAGTTAGTTGTGAAGAATATTATCATCTTTGTGTCTTACATAGTGGTATCTCCATCTCACTGGTATAATATTAGCTGGTCAAGAAAGCCATGGCAAATTTTTGTCTGTTTTTCTATGCAGAAATGCATCATGACTTTCCTGACAACTCAATAGTAACTGACAATTCTAGAGCTTAGGATGTTCCAGGTAGCGTTCTTCACCAAAATACTATGAGGTGGCTACTCTTCCTGTGCTTATTTTATGGATGACAAGTGGTATTATGTTATGTTACACAACACAGTTCTTTGTTTAAAAGTTCAGTTTTTCTTTATTCTCTTGAAAAAGGATAAAGGGGGCTGGCAGGTGATGTGGTTGGGGCGCTGGACTCCTACATGGCTGACCATAGTTTGAGTCCTGGACCTGGCAGCTTGCTTTCTCACTTTACCTTTCTCTCTCTGTCTCTCTTGGGTCATATTAAGATATAATAATAACAAATAAAGTTAAATAAATAATTCTTTAAAAAAAAAAAGAAAAAGGATAAAGGAGCAGCAGAAGTAATGATACTGCCATTTCCCCCCTCTTTCTGCTTCAATACTGATCCCATTGTATTAGTTCATTTGTTGATTTCTGGTACTGAGAAAGTATAAAACAGAATTACTTGTTATTTTACTGTAAATATTTACTAAAGAAATAAATGAGTGAGAGGAATTGACAGGGGGCAGGAGTAGGGAGATGAGCTGGAGGATGACGTGAATTATCCTTCTTTACACACTGCTCCATTCTAAGTAATGAAAACTTTTATTGTCATTAACCTTGGTACAGTTGCTTAGAAATACAGCATTCTTAATGAAAGTGTTTTTATTGATTCAGAAGGATAAAAATTGTTGAAATATGTGGCTGGGAAATTTCTGGAACTTGTATATTAATTCTTACGGAAATAATTCTCCCTTTACATTTCTGTGTTTTTATTAGACATAACATCATCTGTGACTTGGATCTTGGCAAGTTAATGATTGCTATATGGCCGTTGTCTTTATAGATTGGATTGCCATTTTCATAGACTCTAAAAATTTAGTATTCTTTGTGTTGAGTGTTCTTAATCCAAGTACTCTGCTTTCTTTTTTAATAAAGTTGGAAAGGGAAGTTTTCTTTTTTAATAGAGTTGAAATGGAGTTGTTATTTGAATCATTAAGCATATTTTGCTACAGAAACAAAACCACATTTAACCATGGTTTAAAAAATTAGGGTTTATTTTTATCATGATTCAAGAAGTCTGCTACTGATTTTTGTACAATTGCTCACTGATGTTGCTGACCTTTGTTTTTATTTTTTATTTTTTAGTGGTGGAGGGGTGTGTGTGTGTGTGTGTGTGTGTGTGTGTGTGTGTGTGTGGTGTTTTAGAAAGGTGTGTCACAGTCTTTCTGTATCAGTCTCCCAAAAGTTAGGGCTATAGGCATATGCCCACACCCTGACTTTTTTTTTTCTTTTTTTCTTTTTAGGAGAGATTTTTGCTATAGGGCGTGTGTGCTCTCTGGAGAGACAAATAGAGACCTCTAGACAGAAAAGGAGAAATCAAATCCTAGGGGGATGGCCATGCCACAGTCTCTTCTCCATTCTCTTCCTGGGATTTTGGGCACAAATGTACACACACCCAGCATGAGTTTCAAGCCTCCAGGTTCAGGACTCAAACTGTGGTCAGCCATGTGGGAATCCAGAGACTTACACAAAACCATTACACTCTCTGCTGGTTCCCACCCTGACTTTTTATCTGAGCTGGGAATTTAACCCACTCTCCTGTGTCATCTCAGCTTGCCAGTGTCACCTTGTGCCACTGTGGTTATACCACTTCCTTGGGCTTCATCTCAGAATTCAAGGCAATGAAAGGAGAAGAATGGCAGCATCAGCGATGTTAATTTCATTTATCAGGAAAGCTGATCCTTTCCCAGAATCCTGCAATCCTGCAGCAGCCACCTGCTTTTATCTGAGGGGTCATAAGTGTATCAGCACTGGCTGTGGGCACATGGTAAGCCTCTGAGCAGGTCAGGTGAGGGAGTAACACTGGAGATTGGTGCTGGATATGCCCTCAGGACTTAGACTAATCATCACCACAGTCAAGGTGTAGAGCATCTTCTTATCTCAGAAACTTTCCTCCTCCCTCACTGCTCTGCCTGCTGCTGCCATAGGCAACCATTGCTATGACCACATTGTTGTTATGTTTTTAAATAATTTTTCTTTTATATGATCAGTTATTTAATTAGGTTCTTGACAAAAAATTTGGAACACCAATTTGTGAGGATAAACTCCATTTGTCAGGGCAGACATGGATCCCACGTAGCCCTGGAGCTGAGGAACAGCTTTGGCTTTTGGTAAAAGTTGCGAGTCCACAGGTTTCTGATCAACCTTGCACTGCTCTGAATCTCGTATTTCTCCTTCTCTGTGTCGAAGATCTCACCTTCCTGGTGTCTGGGCTTCTGCAGTTTCTTTTTCTTGAAATAAGCATTGGTAAGGTGCTTTGGGGTTTTTACTTTGCTAATATCAATTTTCATGGAGGTGGCAATGACAAATTTCTGGTGTGTTCTGTTCAGTGGAAATCGATTGAGAACCAGCGGTTTAGTTACAAGTAGCAAGCCACAGCTCAGCTGCTTCAGGGAAACCACTCTCTTGCCTCTGTGGCGTCCAGTGAGGATGATCAGAATGGTCCCAGGAGTGATGCTGGCTCGCAGCTTTCTCACATGCTGATTGAATGGTGTTTTGCCGTGGCTCAGCAGCTTTTGAGGCACAGCTTCAGTAGGATAATACCTAGGCATTTTGCTCAGTTTAACCACCCGGGTACCACCATTCTTGTCTCCACCAACTGGTTTTGTGATAGTCGCAAGAACCGTCTTATTTTTCTTGAAAAAGAAGGCATGGTGGTTAAGCTGTTGGATTCCAACATAGCTGACCACTGTTTGAGTCCTGGACCTAGTGGCTTGCTTTCTCACTTTCCCTCTCTCTCTCTGGTCAGATTAAAAAATGATAATAACTGGGACCGGCAGGTGGTGTGGTGGTAAGGGGTACTGGGCTCCCACATGGCCAACTGTGGTTCAAGTCCTGGATCTGGTGGCTTACTTTCTCACTTTCTGTCTGTCTCTCTCTCTCTCAATATCTTTTGTTCTGACCCTCTCTGGTCAAATTAAAAAAATAAGTAAATAAATTAATAAAGTTAAATAATTCAAAAGTAATAACAAATGGAATTAAATAAACACAATTCTTTTGTTTAAAAAAAAGAAATTTTATTTTCCATGCGAGTATATGTCTGTTGTGTTAGATTTTAGTTGTCTCAGGTATTCCATTTTTGAATTCTCGAATCATTGAAATATTTTTAAATGATTGATAGATTCCCTCCAAAATGTATAAATCAGAATTAACTACAATAAGACTATGTGTTTTATGGAACACATAATTTAGTATTAGCTTTCTAGAGGCCTAATTGGTTTCTGATGGTCAAATTATGTATCATTACAATTGGGAATCAAGTGTGAGATGGTATAAATGTGCCGAGTAATGCAAGAAGCATTTAAAGAATGGTTAATTGTATAACCTAACATAAATTTGCAAACATTTAATGAAATACTCTTTTGGGACCAGCAGTTAGTATAATGGCTATGTTGCTGGACTCCCATGTAGTGGACCACGGTTTGAGTCCCGGACCTGGTGGCTTAAACTCTTGCTGTGCGTATGTGCATGCGTGCCCAAGATCCCGAGAGGAGAATGGAGAAGGGACTGCAGTGTGGTCATTCCCCACGGGGGGTGATTTCTTGCTTTCTCTCTCTCTGTGTCTCTCTGTCTTGGGGGGGGCATCCCCCCCATAACAAAAAACCCCCAAAAAAAAAAAAAAAAAAGGATAAATACTCTTTTATTGAGGTGTTGGAAAATTCACAATGCATTTCAGCATAGAAAAATATCATAGCTTTCCTAGTGACCCAATATTTGTGTCTCTTTAGTTAAGAACTCTGACTTTGGATCTTTAGAATCTCTAGATTAATAATAGTGTCCTAATGAGGATTCCTAGACTAAATTAGGTACTGTTTGTTTTAACTTTTCTTCTAAGGCCATACTTTTATGTTGGATGGAACGAAACTTAATAAGAACATCTGCTTATACCTTTTATCCACATTATGTTCAAATCGCTTGTTTAATCCAAGCCCAGATGTGAAGAGAGCCGAGACAGGCCCACATACAATAGTATTTCATGCTTCCTAGCACCTGCTTATCTTCCTTTGAGCCCAGGACAGCAGAGGCATCTCCGAGGACTAAGAGACTATTAAACAAAACCACAGGCTGTACAAGGAGGCTATGGAATTTCCCTTTTGGCAAACAAGCTAGTTAGTGTTTCTTTTATTTTTTTATTATAGCAGCTTTACTGAGGCATAATTCACATACATGAAGTTTATTATATTATAATGTGGAAGTCAGTGGTTTTTATTATATTCATGGAATACATTGGTCACTACTATCCCATTCCAGAACATTTTCATCACCCCCAAATAAACCTGGTACCAATTAACTGTCCATTCCCCTCTTCTCAGCCCTTGGCAATTACTAGTCCTTTTTCTGTATCGATGTGCTCGTTCTGTACATAGAGTCATACAATATAGACTTCGAGGTGTGACTTATTTCACTTTGCATAATATTTCAAAGCACATCCATTTTTAAAATTAATTTATTATTTTTATTATTTTTAATTTGGAGAGAAAGCGAGAAAAAGCAAAAATGAGAAAGCAAGCTTCCAGGTTCAGGACTTGAACCACAGTTGACCATTTGGGAGTCCAGTACCTTAAACACCACTCCACCTGCCGTCCCTAAAGTGCATCAGTTTTTAATCATGATTGAAAACTTCATCCCTTTTTATGGCTGAATAATATTTCATTGTGTAGAAATATCATACTTTGCTTATCAGAGATTTGGGGCTCTTAGGAATATGGTTGTGAATTTTTGTGTACATTTTTGTTTGAACACATGTTTTCAGTTCTCTGAGGTATCTAGGAATGAAACTGCTGAGTCATATGTCAACCTCATGTTTAGCTTTTGAACTATTTTCTCTATGGCTACATCATTGACATTTCCCCCAAAGATCAATAAGGTTTTTAAGTTCTGTACATTCTCACTAATACTTTTTATTGCCTGTCTTTTTTACTCTAGCCATTCTTGTGGGTGTGAAGTGCTGTCATTTTGGTGTTTTTGTCATTGTTTTTGTTTTAATTTGCTGTAGGGGAGAGAGAAAGAGACATCTACCCCTACAGGGCCCTTGCCATGGTGCTCTCATTTCCCTAGCCTCCCAGCCAGCTAGGAGCACAGGCATGGGAGGGCATGCCCAGGGTGTCGAGGTTCATTTGGGAACCAAACTTGGACTCCCCATGAAGTCCAGTATCACACAGCAGTACCCCACTGCCTGTGCCATAGTGCTAAGCCTTTTGCTTTTTTGTTTGTTCTTTCATTTGCTATAAGCCATGTGCACTTTCTGGAGAGAGGCAGAGAATCAAAGTGAGAAATCATCCTCCAAGGAGGATGGCCACACTGTAGTCCCTTCTCCTCCATTCTCCTCTCAGGATCTTGGGCATGGACACACATGTGCCTAGTATGTTTTTCAAGCTGCTAGGTCTGGGACCTGAACCATGCTGTCAGCCATGTGGAATCTAACAGCCTTAATTTTTGTGCCACCTGCTTGTTTTTGCTTATTTTTAATTGGGTTCTTTGTCTATATATTCTTGAGTAGCAGGTTATTTCTGTATTCTGGATAATCTTTATCAGATAAATTATTTGCACATATTTTCTCGCATTTGGTGGTTTGTCTTTTTACTTCGATAGTATCCTTTAATTCTCATAAGTTTTTTATGGTAGAGAAGTATAATTTATCTACTTTGTTTTGTGTTGCATACAGGTGATTTGAATTAAGACTCAAGGTACTGTGTAGTAATCTGGTGAACAGATGCTAATTGGTATCAGTGAAAACAGAGACATTTCAACAGAATTGGAATGTATTTTTATGTTAAAAATGATGATAATAGTAAGCAATTTGCATAGTGATCATGAAGGCTCTTTATGTTAATTCAATAAATTAACAACCCTATGAAATTTACATTGTTACTGTTGAAAATGATAACCTAAAGGCACATAGTTAAATGTTCCCATGGCCATATAGCAGGCAAGTGGTGTATATGTATTTACTTTGATATTCTGCCTTTAGATCAAGCTTATAATAATATGGAAAATTTTATATTTTTAGTGCTACTTCCATGTGTGTTCACAGTTTTTTATAATATTGCTTTTAGATTATTTTCCCTTTCATATTGGTATTATTAATCGAATCTGATGTAAAGTCGTTTGTGCATGCACATGTGTATTTATATGACATATATAAATGGACATACATTCATTTATGCATGTGGTGATAGTAGGAAAAAATATGTCTCAAAATATTGAGGAATAGTTGTCTCTTAGCTGTGGAATTTATATGTGTGTGGTTTTGTCTTTTAACTACTTTTCTGTAATATCCATGTGGTGTTGTATTAACAAGTACCTTGATCTCTGTGGTCTTATATTTCTAACTTGTGCCACACATTCTCCTGCAAAGGCTTTCTGTACAGTGTTTTCCTTCTGTTTTGTGGAGAATAGCTACTATAGCAATACCATGTACGAACATGATTTTGTCTTACCATTTTTTGATATAGACTTTAGATTTCCAAGGCCTTTTTTACAAAAACTATTTATTTATTTGATTCCATTTGTTATTATTATTATTTTTTTCAATGTGACCAGAGAGAGACAGAGAGAGAGAAAGGGAAAGTGAGAAAGCAAGCCGCCAGGTCTAGGACTGGAACCACAGTCAGCCATGTGGGAATCCAGCGCCCTTAACTACCATGCCACCTGCCAGCCCATTTTCTACTTGAGGTCTTTGACACTTTGGCAAGTCTACAGTCTACACTGGTCAGCATAATGATAATATAAAATGAGTCAGTAAACTATGGTCCATGGGCCAAATTTGGCCCTTTAGCTGTATATATAGTTGTATTCATGAGTATGTATTTTATTGTGAGAGGGCACATGCACTTGATAGAGAGAGAAAAAAGAGAAAGTACCTTCCCAGCCCCTGCTGTTGGAGCCTGGTCATGCCACAATCCTTTTTCCTCCATTTCTGTATCCCAGCAGGATCCTGGGCATGCATGCACAAATGTTTGGTGTGTTTTTCAAGCTGGGTTTCTAACTGGTCGGTCATTTGGGATTACCTCCTTGTGTCCCTGTGCGTAGTGCTTACCTGCTGTGCTTTGGGGCTGACCCAAGTATGATTTTCATAGTTGTATTACAGTCCAGTAACCAGTAACATAGTTTTGGTCCTTAACTAGGCCAAATATTATGTCCCACCCAAAAGAATTTGATTTTTCTCCTTAGAATTATATTACTAGAAACATACTTAGTTATTATTACTTTATTTTGAATTACATCAATAACATTGTGTTAAAATTTTTTTGTTATTATAATTACCTACATAATATCCTTGATTTTATCCCCTTGCCTGAAAAGACTAAAATTTTACTACTTGGCCTGTTACTCAAAAAGGTTGCCAACTCCATTTGTAAAAGAAACCTGTACTTGGTTCATGTCTACAGCATTCGTTACTTCAGTTTTACAGTATTTTGAAATGTGACCAACTGCAAACATACGTAGTGTGTCCCTTGTTATCCAAATCTGCTAGTTTCCCAAGTTCAGAATAGTAAGTAGTGGGTGTTTTTTTAAAAAATAATCTAAATGTGTTTGTTTCCTAAATTTGAGAGCAGGAATTTGGATAGTGATAGGTATGCATACTTTCTTTATTTCTTAAAAGAGAAATGGCGTACATATGCTCACTGGAAAGACAGAGAGAGAGAGAGACAGAGAGAGAGAGAGAGAGAGAGACAGAAAGCAAGAAATCACCCCCAGGAGGGATGGCTATGCTGCAATCCCTTCTTGTCCATTCTCCTTTCATGATTTTGGGCACGCATGTACATGCACCAGGCATGAGTTTCAAGCATGCAAGCCTAGGACTTGAACCACAATCAGCCGTGTGAGAGTCCAGTGATATAACCATTATGCCATCTGCTGGTCCCTGCATACTTTTTTTTTTTTTTAACTTCAATTTATCACAAGTCCCTATTCTGTACTAGTGAAAGTTACTCGTCATCATACTTAGTACCTCAGACCTAAATCAGGAGTACAACTCAGATAACTCTCCTATTTTAGGAAGAGAAAATGTTAAGTAGAAATAGCATTCCCAAATTGATGTCCAGAAATCATGAAGATAATGTCATCATTTTATTACCACAGTTCCATTTCTAAAATTAAAAAAAAGAATAATATGTGAAAACTGCCCAGCTAGTCTGATAATACCAACAGTTATGTCATCTTCCATTCTGTTGATAGATGACTTGTTATCCCTTGTAATGTTATTTAAAGGATTTTAAACTTCCTTGAGTGGCCTTGGCAGCTAGTATCTTTAGCAACTCTTCTGTGCTCATTTATGTATGTTGTTATGTCTTCAAGGTCAGAGAGCAGAATCACTTCACTAATAGCAGTTTCCTAAGTGAGCATTAGGTGGATTCTGTCCTTCTGCCTTGATAGTGACTGTTATTATAACAACACCTCATATCACAAGAGTGCCTACTTGTCCCCCCCCTTTTTTTTGCCTCCCTCGCCCACCCCGAGCTTTCTTTTAAAAATTATTTTCCCAGTTAAAAAAAATTATACTAACTTTTTAAACTTTTATTTCATGTAAACTACCCTTCTTAGAATCTTGCATATTTCTGGGAAAGGTGATTAATGCTGGTTGATCTGTTGCTGCTGTTGAGTAGACATCTTCCTGTCTGATGCCCACTTACACCTCTTTTTATCTTTCTAAACTATTCTCTAAAGTAGACTTACTCAAGGGTACTTAATTATTACTTTCATCTTCCATCACTTTTCAACTGTGTTCAGTGTAATCCTTCCCTGCAGTTCATTTTAAAACAAGGACTAGCTTCTTGTAGGACTGTTGTCAATCCTCTACAAGTATTCTGAAGCTGAAGGAAACTTCTTTCACTTGATAGACCAGAAAGTGATCTCGATTATAAATATTTTGGGACAGGGTTTCAGATAACATGGTTCAGTTGCACTGTGGATAGGACAGAAGGTGTTTCTTCTTTATGTGTTTGATTTTGGAATGTAGAAATACTTTTGATATTATGATACTAAGTTCTTCTGGTACTTTATCTCTCTTCTTTTGCTCTTGCTATTCACACTATTCTTTATGTTGCCCTCCCCTTTCTTATTACTTTTCTAACTTTCACTTTTTCTTTTGATAGGATACCCAATCCATACAGAAAAGTCAGGTAACTTGAAAGTCATGATGGGCAAGCTACAGAGGTTAAGCACTTCTGGAGTAACTTTTTTTATCTGAGTTGGTGAAATTGTTGGGACTTAAATTTGTGTGTTTCAGAGTAGTCTTTAACTATAACAATGTATCATTTGGTTATTTTACAGTAACAAGATAGGCAAGCATGTGGTTGAATTTTGGGTTTGTGCATGCACTATGTTTTTCTAGTAGTAATCTAATAATGAAGCATCTTGTCTTCATGAATAAGACTCAAATTTCCTTTCTATTTAAAAAGTTCCATTTTCTTTTAGAAACTTGTACTTTTTGTTTTTAAGCTAATTTATTAATTCCTTCCATGAGCAAGAGAGACACAGAGAGAGGGTGTCCGGAAAATGGTTACCGTGAGCTGGCTTCGTGGTGCTGTGGTTTCTCTTGAGCAGTACATTACCTCCGAACCATGGAACCTGGCTCATGGAGTGTGTACGCTTAGTGTATGATAAGTGTCATACAAATTAGTGACTACGTTTCCCTTGATCAGGTTTGTGGCTGCCACTTGTTTTGAAAATAAAGTGATTTTTTTTTTGTAGTTGTTTTTTAAGAGAAGTTTTTGCTATAGGATTCGTACACTTGCTGGAAAGACAGAGAGAGCCATAAAGACAGAAAGTGAGAAATCACTCCCCAGGGGGGATGGCCCTGCTGCAGTCTCCTCTCCTCCATTCTCCTCTCGGAATCTTGGGCAAGCACTCACACATGCCTGGCATTGAGTTAAGCCACCAAGTCCAAGACTCAAACTGTGGTCGACTACATGGGAGTCCAGCAACGTAACCATTATGCCATCTGCTAGTCCCCAAAATAAGGTGTTTTTGAAGATAGTTACACTTACTCATTTTCATATTTCCTCAGGCTGCTTTGACAGCATGAAGGTGTAGTTATCTAGTTGAAAGAGACAGCAGAGACCTTGCATCTAGCAAAGCGATAAGATCCTTTGTTGAAAATGCTTACCAACCACTGTAGACACATGAGTGTTGGTTCATGTCTGTATGTTGTTACATTGTCTTAACAAGTGAGACCTTCTTTTTCAGGGGTCTCACTTTTCTTCAGGGTCTTACCCCCTGACTTTTCTTTTTTTAAAAAGTTATTTATTTATCTATTTATCATAATAATCTTGTTTATATTATATTGAATCACATATAACTTTACAGTGTATTACATTTCTTTTTCCAGAAGGAATACCACACATACCAGTCAATACAGAGATATTAAAATCCCCATTTCATCATCCAATAGCTTTTCATTTTTTTCCCGATTATTATTCCAATTATTTTTTAAAATAGTCAGTCACCATTTATCATTTTGCTTATAAAAAGACTTTACCCAACATGAAATACTTCTCAGACCAATCCAGTTGAGAATACTATACATGTTACCATCAACAGGCAATAAACCATATCTGTGTCCTACTAATGTCATGCCTCTCTATTTGTTCTTTTGCTATCTTTCTCTATCCTCTTCTCTTCTCCTCCCCATTCCACACTGTCTCATCATTGTTAACTATTTTCACTGCTTTTATGTCCTCCAATATTTCGATCTCTACCATAAAGTATGGATAGTCAGTATGTATTAAGTGGATACATACTTACATACAGTATCTTTCTTTCATATCTTGACTTACTTCACTCAGCAATAGATCCTCCATATCCGACCACTTTCTATTAAATGCCAGGGTCTTGTTGTTTTTTATGGCTGAGTAGTATTCCGTAGAGTATATGTGCCACACTTTTTCCATCCATTCATTTGTTTGTGGACATTTGGGTTGGTTCCATGTCTTTGCAATAGTGAATAATAAAAATATGGAACGCTTCACGAATTTGCATGTCATCCTTGCCCAGGGACCATGCTAATCTTCTCTGTATCATTCCTATTTTAGTATATGTGCTGCTGAAGTGAGCACCCCCTGACTAATTTTTCTACAGCTGTCATCAGCCCTACCACATATCCATTCCACTATATTTCACTCAAAGAGCTATCTTCCCAAAACTGAAATCTTGAGTGCTATTTCTTTAATAATATCCAATCACCCTTTTTTGCTATAGGGGATGTGGGGCTCACCAGAGAGCCGGAGAGAGACAGTGAGACAGAAAGTAAGAAATCATCCCCCACGGGGAGTAGCCATGATGCAGTCTTCCTTCTCCTCCATTCTCCTCTTGGTGTTCTGGGCACGCATGCGTATGTGCCTGGCATGAGTTTTAAGCTGCTAGGTCCGGGACTCAAACCTAGTCAACTACGTGGGAGTTCAGTGCATAACAGTTGTGCCATCTGCTTGTCCCCCAGTCACCTTTTACTATGGCTTCTGCTGACTGTCGTGGAGCTTCTGACATACTGAAGTACTTGTCTACTATTTTTATCTTACTGCCATATATTTATATCTAAAATAGAGTATCTAATTATATATAAGTTGAAGTGTCTTTTTTCTTTGTAAGAATATTCTACTTTAAACCTCAATTCGAAGGCCAACCCGAGGCATAGTGGTTAAGGAAGCTGGATCCCGTATGGCCTACAGCATAACTGACGTCCCAGAACCTGTGGCTTGAGAAACATGTCTGCATGTGTACATGCATGTCCAAAGTCCCAAAAGGAGGGGGAAAATAGAGAAGGGATTGTGGCATAATCATTCTCAGTGGAGTGGTGTTTTTTTACTTTTCATTTCTCTCTCTTGCTCTTTCTGGGTGAGATATCCACACCTTTGGCAAACAAAACAAAACAAACAAACAAACAAACAAACAAACAAAAGCCCTTAATTCCAGAATCAAGGCTGATTTTGATAATGTTTTGACGATCATTCCTTATGTTCTACCTTCATCATCTTTTGTTAAAAGATGTGAAAACTTGCTCTTAGAAGCAGAATTCTAGGACCAGTGGATGGCGTGGTGGTTAAGGCACTGGAGTTCCACATGGTCAGTCATAGTTTGAGTCCGAGACCTGGGGGCTTGCAGTTTGCAGTGGACACATATGTGGGTGTGCCCCAAATCTTGAGAGCAGAATGGAGGAGAAGGGATTATGGCATAGCCATATCCCCCCCCGGGGGGGGGGGGATTTCTCACTTTCTCTGTGTCTCTGGCAAGTGCACATGCCCTACAGAAAACAACCTCTCTAAAGTTAAAAAAAAAAAAAAAGACAAAACAGTTCCTGTTTTCCTTCCATTTTGTTGCCACTGTGCCATGTACATAAGAGTTACTCCATTTATTATATATGTTGATACTTTTCTTTTTTTTTTTTTTTTTTTTTTTTGGGAGAGGTTATTTTTTTGCTATAGGGCGCACGCGCTCACCAGACAAATGGAGAGGCAGA
>NW_006159912.1:5243572-5244043 GCF_000334495.1 Tupaia belangeri chinensis
CCCCCCCCCGGGGGGGATGGCCACGCCGCAATCCCTTCTCCTCCATTCTCCTCTCGGGTTCTTGCGCACGGACACACGCGCCTGGCATGAGTTTAAGCCATCGGGACCAGGACGTGAACTGCAGTTGACTACGTGGGAGTCCAGCGACAGCCATTACGCTAACTGCTGGTCCCTGTTGATACTTTTCTTATGTCTATATCTCTTTTTTTTTTTTTTAATTTTTATTTTCTACATTAATTCACTATATACCATCACAATACACCAATGAATTTTCCATCCAAAATACACTGTGCATTGGTTCAATCAAGCACATCAACATACGTGTTCTCAGCAAATAATTTTCCAATTCTTACATCCTGCATACCTTGCCCTTTGTCTTGCCATCCCTGATTCCCCATCCCCCACCCTCTGCTATGTCCCATCTTCCTCCTCCATTGTCCCTGGCATCCATGGTTGCCCTCCATGCCTTCC
>NW_006159912.1:5244781-5250551 GCF_000334495.1 Tupaia belangeri chinensis
TGCGGCTTCACCTTGCTGGCCCGGAGGCCACACGTCCGCCCCGGAGAGGGGGTGGGGGGCGCCCGCTGCCGCCTTGGCGCGGGGCCCGGGGGGGCTGCAGGGCCCAGGAGGGCCGGTGGCAGCCTTGGCGCAGGGCTGGGAGGGCCCGCGCAGGACCCGCCACCCTACATCTCTTACTAGATTGTGAGCACAAAGATTATTTGTTTGCCTCTTTGTTTTTAGTGCTTAGTATGGTGTCCATTGAAAATTTGTTGAGTGAATTACTGAATTAGTAACTTTGTCTACTTTATACAGTGTGTTTCTTGATTTTTATTGACTACATATATTGGAAACCAAAAACTTCTAGAAAAATAAGCCTGATTCATATGTTTCAGGAGTAGGATAAAATAGCCTAGGTCCTGTTTTCTTTTCTTTTCTTTTTTTCTTTTTTTTTTTTTTTTTGAGAGATTTTTGCTATAGGGGGCGTTGCCAGACAGAGAGAGACATAGAGACAGAAAGTGAGAAATCACCCCCCAGGGGATGGTCACGCCACAATCCCTTCTCCTCCATTCTCCTCTTGGGATCTTGGGCACGCACGCACACGCACCCGGCGTGAGTTTTACGCCACTGGGTCCGGGACACGAACCACGGTCAACTACTTGGGAGTCCAGCGACATAGCCATTACACTAACTTCTGGTTCCCAGGTCCTGTTTTCTTACTTGACTCTCTGCAACCAGCGGATAGCTGCTACTTTAAATTTTGTTAAATCTCTGACATGATGTTGTAATCATCATTCATTATGAAATTCATCTATAGAATACAGTTTTTAATTTGCATCCTGCTCTTTGGTAATTTCAGGAATGAGGCGGCCCATTCTACTCACGTTTGGTGATAATGTGTGTTACTTTTAGATCTATCCAGATAGTTTCAACCCTTTTTGTATCTTACCTCTTTTTTAGGTACAAGACATCTGCTTCAGCCATGACTGTCGCTGGGTTGTGGTTAGTACCCTCCGGGGGACTTCCCACGTTTTCCCCATCAACCCGTATGGTGGCCAGCCTTGCGTTCGTACACATATGTCACCACGAGTAGTGAATCGCATGAGCCGTTTCCAGAAAAGTGCCGGACTGGAAGAGATTGAACAAGAACTGACATCTAAGCAAGGAGGTCGCTGTAGCCCTGTTCCAGGTCTATCAAGCAGCCCTTCTGGCTCTCCCCTACATGGTAAACCTAACTTTTTCTCTCTCTCTACTGCACTCTTTAGTCTTCTTCCTTTTATCTTAATTTTAAAGATCTAGAATAAAATAAAATGCTTATAGTCCACTTGTATAAAGGCAAAAGTCTTAGGCTTATTTGAGACATTCTTCTTTAGTACGTTGTTTGATAAAATGAAGCCAGTATAGTAACGGTGAGCATTGCCATACTATTTTAAGTCCTTAAGTTTTTCAGTGTTTAAGGGATATTTGATATCATTGTTATGGAATATAAAATTTGAGGGTTTTTTTTTTTTTTTTAGCAGTAGAGAACTGAACCTCATACCTGTGTATCTGAGGACATTCTGTCTTTAATGGGCCGGTACTACATAGTTTTTTAAGAACATTGATTTGGGGAACCAGCAGTTAGTGTAATGGCTATGTCGCTGGATTCCCACGTAGTCGACCGCGGTTCACGTCCTGGACCCGGTGGCTTAAAACTCACGCCGGACGCGTGTGCGTGCGTGCCCAAGATTCTGAGAGGAGAATGGAGGAGAAGGTATTGCGGCGTGATCATCCCCTCTGGGGGGTGATTTCTCGCTTTCTGTCTCTCTGTCTTTCTCTGTCTGGCGAGCGTATGCACCCTGTAACAAAAACCTCTCAAAAAAGAGAAAAGAAAAAAAAAGAAACATTGATTTGTAGGGGCATAGTCATATGTATTTTAAGTACAGCAGCATGTACGTTTCATTTAAAAATATACATCTGTGGAATTTCTACCAAAATGTTTGAGGAAAAACAAAAAAAGACATATTTTAGTAATTTATTTTAGAGGGTATAGTAGTATAACATCCTAGTCAATAAATGGAGTGTTAGGGGCCAGCAGGAGGTGTAGTCTTGTGGCACTGGACTTCCACATGTCGACTCTGGTTTGAGTTCTGGACCTGATGGCTTGAAACTCAGGCCGAGTGTGTGTGTATACGTGCCCAAATTCCTGAGAGGAGGATAGAAGAGAAGGGACTGGGTTTGGTCATCACCCCAGGGGGTGATTTCTCACTTTATCTCTCTCTGTGTCTCTGGTGACATGCCCTGAGTAAAAATCTATCCATAAATAAATAAATAAATGGAACCTTAGCAGAATCCCCTTTTTGTGTCCCTTCTTTGAAACATTTAACTACAATTCTGACTTTTTTTATTCTTATTTTTTTCCCTTATTTTAAAAAATAGTTCTGCTGTTAAGGAAGTACCCTGAAACACTGTCGTGTGCCTTTTACATAAATGGGGTGACATAGTGTGTATGTTTAGCTTCCTAAACGTTATATTCTTGGGATCCTTTCATGTTGTCGTAGGTAGATTCAGTTCATTTCTTCCTATGGTCCTGTACAAATATGCTTGTACTTATTTATCCTCCTTTCTACTACATTTTATCTGCATTCGTGTGCTTTTCAATTTGGGATTATTATATATCATAATGCAATGAAAAAATTTCTATTTGATTCATGTTGTAAGTGTATACTTTTTTTAGTGGAAATTCTGGGTCATAATGAATGTGAATCTTTTTTTTTCCCCAGAGGTTTTGCCATAGGGCGCGTGCGCTCGCCAGAACGACAAAGAGAGACAGAGAGACAAGAAAGCGAGAAATCATCCCCAGGGGGGATGGCCACACCACAATCCCTTCTCCTCTATTCTCCTCTCAGGATTTTGGGCATGCACGCATGCACACGTGCCTGGCATGAGTTTAAGCCACCACATCTGGGACTTGAACTGCAGTTGACTACATGGGAGTCCAGTGACATAGCCATTACTCCCACTGCTGGTCCTGTGAATGTGAATCTTAACTTTGGTAGGTAACACCAAAGTAATTGTACCACTTCATTCCCACCATAATGACCGAAAACTGTTGACATTATGTGACTTTTTCTAGACAATTGTAGATTTTCCTCAAAAGATGACCATTTTAGTTGTTCACTATTGGAGATTTTTAAAGAGAGATTATACTTATCATAGGAAATAATCTTTGTTTTTAAAATTGAGCTAAAATTAGCATGAAATTAAATTAACCATTTGAATATTTCATTTAGGACATATGCATTGTAATGCAATCACTGTCTTTATCTACTTCCAAAATATTTTTCTCACTCCAAAAATCACATTTTGTTTTAAAGAATTATTTAATTTTATTCATCATTATTTTTAACTTAACCAGAAAGCAACAGAGAGAGACAAAGAGAGAGGTGGGAAAGTGAGAAAGCAAGCCACCAGGTCTAGGACTCTTAACTGTGGTTGGCCATGTGGGAGTCTAGCACATTAGCCACTATGCCCCCTGCTAGTCCCAAGTCACATATTCTTCATGCAGTGACTCCCCTTTCACCTTTTCCTGAAGCTCCTAGTAATCACCACTCTACTTTATATCTCTATAGACGCAGGTGTTCTAGATATTTAATATGATACTCTTACAATATGTGACATTTTATTCCTGGTTTCTTTAATTTTTAATAATTTTTTAAATAATGTTTTTGAGATTCATCCACATTATTTTATGTATTAGTACTTCATTCCTTTTTATGGGCTGAATTATATTGTTGTATGAATATACTGTAATTTATCCATTCATTCATTAATGGTCATTTGGGTTGTGTTTCTATCTTTTGGCTATTTTGAATAATGCTCTTATGAATTTGTATGTGCATGCGTTTGTACTTCTTTGCAATTCTTTTGGCTATGTATAGCCATCCTTCTTTGTTTTAGCTTCTGTACCGACCACATTACATGTTCTTTTGTAGTACCTGATCAATTCCAGATGTACACAAGGGGATTTCAAGATGTTTATGGAAAATTGGAATTAAAGTATGAGTTTGTTTTAGTACAAAAACAAAATTAAAATCCATGCAAAGTTTTTAAATAATAAACATTTTCCATAAATTTTTGAAGACTCCTTGTATATTCTATAGGAAATTTTAAGTTAGACTAAAAAATATATAAGTTCATGGTATTTTGAGGAGAGCCTCTGTAACTCAAAAAAGTAGGATCTGTATTTTCTCCTGAGATCAGATTTTATATCTTTCCTCTATTATTTATATAAGAATAGTTGTTATTCATGTGTTTAACTTAACTAGTGACCCACAAACTCCAGGGTTAAAAAGGTTTTAGAATGAGTCCTAGATGAAAATAGTCATTTAAAAATATTTTAAATTAAAAAATAATTTTAAGGGAACCAGCAGTTAGCGTAATGGCTATGTCGCTGGACACCCACGTAGTCGACCGCAGTTCGTGTCCTGGACCCGGTGGCTTAAAACTCACGCCGGGCACGTGTGCATGCGTGCCCAAGATCCCGAGAGGAGAATGGAGGAGAAGGGATTGCGGCGTGACCATCCCCTCTGGGGGGTGATTTCTCGCTTTCTGTCTCTATGTCTCTCTCTGTCTGTCTGGCGAGCGCACGCGCCCTACAGTGAAAATCTCTGCCCCCCCCCAAAAAAAAAGGAAAAAAAATTAATACAAATTTTTGTTAAAAAATTTAAGATTAGTGGACCAGCGGGTGGCATAGTGGTTAAGTTGCTGAACACTCCCACATAGCTGACTACAGTTCAAGTCCTGGACCTGGTGGCTTGCTTTCTCACTTTCTCTCGCTCTCTCTCCCTGTTGTTCTCTTGTCAAATTAAAATAAATGAATGGATAAATAAAATTAAAATGAATAATTCTTAAAAAAATCTTTAAAAAATTTAAGATTAGAAATCTATGAGACATTGATAATTTTGGGCCATTTGGAGGAAATTTTACTTCTCAGTTATTAGGTAGAGTTTTTGGTGTGATTTTTTTTTTTTTTTTTGTATGTTTAGGTGTATAAATATAAACCCCCTGGGGCCAGCAGGTTACATGGTCATTTAGGTGCCACACTCCTGCATGGCCAACCACAATTTGAATTCTGGACTTGGTGGCTTGCAAGTCATGCATGGCACATGGGCATGCTTGCCCCAAGTCCTGAGAGGAGAGGAGAGGTGAAGGCATTGTGGCATGGCCATTCCCCCCAGGAGGTGATTTCTCACTTTCCCACTTTCTGTGCTCTTTGTTGAGTGCACACACTCTATGGCAAACACCAAAAACTAACTAAATAAATTAGGAAGACAAAAATATGGAATTCCAAAAAATATGTATGTATATGTATGCCTCCCTTTTTAAGACTTTTCTCTTCATGTTGATGTTTTTTCTTAAATTTCACCAAGGACTTACTGCATAGAAATTCAGGTTGTACGTGGGACAGCTAGCTCAGTAAGAGAAATATAGCACACGTGTATTAGTAGCAGAATTAAGCAATTAGTAGCAGAATTATAGCAATTACAGGGACCAGCAGTTGGTGTAATGTCTATGTCGCTGGACTCCCATATAGTCAACCATGGTTCGAGTCCCAGACCCGGTGACTTAAACTCATGCTGGGCACATGTGCATGCATGACCAAGATCCCAAGAGGAGAATGGAGAAAGGATTGTGGCATGGCCATCCCCCCTTGGGGGTGATTTCTCACTTTCTGTCTCTCTGTCTCTCTCTGTCATTCAGGCAAGCACATATGTCCTGTAGCAAAAACCTCTCCAAAAAAAAAAAAAAA
>NW_006159912.1:5253193-5284761 GCF_000334495.1 Tupaia belangeri chinensis
CATTTGTCCCTTAGTAAAAACCCCTCCAAAAAAAAAAAAAAAGCAATTAAAGGGGCCAACAGGTGATGTGGTGATTAAAGCACTAGACTCCTCCATGGCCAACCATGATTGAGTCCTGAACCTGGTGTCTTAAAACTCACTCCAGGCATGTTTGCATGCATGTCCAAAATCATTAGAGAATTGATAGTGTTGTGGCCATTCCCTCTGGGGAGTGATTTTTCCCTTTCCCTCTCTCTGTCTCTCCAGCAAGCATTCACATGTTATAATAACAAAAATCTCTTTAAAAAAAAAAAGATGAAATTACAGTCCCTACATTTGTACATCTTAAGAAGATATTCTTTCAGTGTCTTTTTTTCCTTCCTATTCTTTTTTTTTTTTTTTTTTTTAAAGTAGGCAACCCAAGTATCAGGTTCTGTGCTAGGCTATGTGTGCAGTGTATACAAAAAAATTAAGGTTATCCCTTGCCCTAATATATCTTTTATTCTAAGGGAAAAGATAGATATGAAGTGACTGTAAACAAATACCTTTCAATATATCTTTCTTGACACACTTACAAAGTGCCAGTCAAGGAAGGATTTTGTCATTTGTAAGAGGACAGTGGTTGAATAATAACAGTAGATTTCTGAGTCAAATGTACTTTTATTGCTCAGCTTTCTTGCTTTCATAGCTCTCCTCAGATTCCATGCCATTTGACAGTACTTTGGTACTTATGATTCTCATTTGAAAGCAAGGGATTCTAGGAGGCATTTTCTTCCTGATTATGTCTCAAATTTTTACCATGCTAGAATTTCATCCCATTGCCCTGTATAGTTTTCCAGCATGGACATAGACAGTAGATTGATGGTCATTTTTCTTTTCTTTCTTTTTTTTTTTTTTGATATCCTACATGTCAAAACAAAATGGGCATTGTTGTGGCTTAGTTCTAAAAATGATGTATTTACAGTTTGTGTGGATAAACAGTCTGATGCTGGTTAAAAACAATGTAAACCTTTAAACAGGGAGGGATTCATCTTGAAAATGAATCATGTCTTGGCGGTAATACTGTTGTTTGTCTGTGCTCTTTTTAGCAACGTAAAGGAAACTGTTAAATAACAGTTGATATAGGGGTATTTCCTTTTTACTCTTTAGAGCCAATTCAGTTTAGTTTAGAAGTATTTGTATATATATTTCCCTTTCTTTTTTTAACATTCTAGAAGATGTTTATTTATTTGAAATATATTATTTTAAAATATTTCTTTCATTTCCTATATTGTTGCCTGGACATTAATGTAGATGAGGAAGAGTTAACTCGAGATCCATTAACAGGGATAGGAAAAAAATGATATCTTTATAATCACTGTAACCCAAAGTAAGTATTTCCTTTTATTATGAATATAGAAAAACACATGATAATGTTAGCAGTAGTTGTGATCTTGTTACCAATAGCAAATGCAGATGTTTTCATATTATATTACATAGCTATTTTAAGTGTCTTAAAGTCTATTTATTTATTTATTTATTTGAGATTTTTATTATAGGGCTTGTGTGCGCACCAGAGAGACAGAAAGTGAGAAATCACCCCCCAGGGGGATGGCCATATACAATCCCTTCTCCCCTCTCCTCTTGGAATCTTGGAGACACATGCACACACACCCAGCATCAGTTTCAAGCTGCTGGGTCTGGGATTCAAACCGTGGTTGGGTACGCAGGAGTCTAGTGCCTTAACCACTATACCACCTGCTGGCTCCCCAGTGTCTTAAAATTTAAATATATTTTGAAATCTTTATCACTGCTTTGAAATTATTATATATAATTACTTCTTTTATTATAAATTTATTACCCATATTACTGTACTATAACTTTGCTTTTATTATGTGGATAACTGCACCAACTGCGGTTTGATTCCCAGACCTGGAGGCTTGCTTTCTCGCTTTCCCTTTCTCTCTCTCTCTCTCTCTCGCTGTCTCTGTCTGATCAAATTAAAAAATTATAATAACAAATTGAACTAAATAAACAAATAATTCTTAAAAAATATAATTAGAAAAAAACAAATTTACTTTATGTCCCTTATTTCCTACTTTGTGTTCTGTCCTACCACACTTAGATTTCTGACCATTCCTTGAACTATATGTATTACTTTTTTGCTAGCTTTACTGTTTACATAGTTTACTTGAAATAATTATTAACCTCTCTTAATATCTACTAAACTTTAAGCTAAAATATTCCTTCCTCTCATCAGCCTTCTTTTGATGTTGTACCATCTGTGTCTACTTTAGTATTGGTATCCTCTGCATCCTTTTACGATTTTATAATATGAGAATTATTCATTGACATTTCTATGTCTCCTCTTAGGTAGACCTTTATGAAGCCGAATTCTTCTTTGCGTTTGCATTTGCATCTCGACACCTCATGGAGTAGTTGGCAAAACATATACTCCAAGGTGTTCAAAACATCTCTAGAAGTTGTTCTAAGAAAAAGAATTTAGATTTAAATCCTTACTTGCCAGACTGAAGAGTTTTTCATTCATGGTTAATTTTATTTTCATTTTCACCAACTGTAAGGTATACCCATTTGTTCAACAACTGTTAATTAGTGTTTATTCAGTCTAGGCACTGTTGTGAATTTTAGGAATACAGGGAAAATTCTCGGAAAGAAGGAAAACGGTCCAGTTTCCATGGAGTTATGTAGAAAATAAAGAAAGGAGTGAAAATAGGGAATGCCTAGAGGGGATAACAATTTGAAATTAGTGCTCTTTACTTAGGCCTTAGTGAGACAACGATATTTAAGCAAGACATGATGGCAGTAAGGGAGAAAGGAATACAGATAGGAACAACCAGTGTGAAACCCTGAGATGGGAATGTGCCTGGAGCATTTAGTTAGGAGAGGAATGTGTCTGGAGGGTTGAGTGGTGTGTCTGAGCAGTGTGCAAGGTGTGGAATGGGTGGTGGCTAAGCAAGGGAATGTGCCCCTATCGTGCTTGCCTTTGTCTTTTACTCAGGAAGAGCTGAGGATGGTTTTGAGAATAAGAGTGGCATAACAATACTGTATTTTGACAGTATCATTTTGGGAATCCATATAGAGAATGGACAGTCTGTAGGTGGATAAGGATGGAGATCTACGGGACCAGCAGTTGGCATAATGGCTATGTTGCAGGACTCCCATGTAGTAGACTACGGGTCTACTCCTGGACCCAGTGGCTTAAACTCACACCAGGCATGTGCGCGTGCGTGCCCAAGATCCCGAAAAGAGAATGGAGAAGAGATTGTGGCATGGTCATCCCCCCGGGGGGGGTGATTTCTCACTTTCTGTCTCTCAAGTTCATTTTACCTGTATCCTTTTTTTTTTACCCCCCTGCTAACAAAAAAAAAAAAAAAAAAAAAAAAAAAAAAAAAAAAAAAAAAAAAAGGAGATCTAGTGAGATCCATTAAGAGAGTCTTAACAGAAATTCGGGCAAGAGAAACTTGAGGCTTGAGTAGCTTGTTCAGTGTGAAGATTGTGCAGTCACTGGATCCTTGATATATTTTTTATGAGAGGGCCACCCTTTATGGGTCAAGGTGACTAGTAATGCATTTGGCCTAAATGGAAGGATGAAGTTACTATCAATTGAAATGAGTAAAACATGAATAAAGAAGATTTGGGAATAGGGATAGGATCAGGAGTTTTGAACATGTTAAATATGTCTTTTTGACTTCCTAGAAATGTTAGGTAGGTCGTTGATTATATGGGTCTGGAGTTTGAAAAGCATTTGTTTATGTCTCATGTAAATTTAATTATTTGCCCTGCTTTCCAGCTTCAGCACACTATTCCTACAATTGAATAATTTCCCCTAGTTTTTCAGACATACATACGGTCAACTCCATCTGGCAAGTCTGGGTAATATACTTTCTCCTTTACAGAAATCACATTTATGTACTTATTATTTCTGTATACCCTTTGTCTGTCTTGATTGCTTACTGCTTTCTACCTAGTTTTGAGGATCTATTTTACCAAGCTGTTAAATTTCTTGTTTTGGCAGTTGGAGGATCTGGAGAATCTACCCTGGGGATAAATTCTGTCCTCCACAACTTCCTAACTTTGTAACCTTAGATAGATTATTCAATCTACCTTTGCCTCATTTTTCTATCTATAAAATGGGGATAATAATACTACCAACCTCACAGAGTTACTGCGAAGATCAGAGCACCTTGAATAGTGTTGGGCCGCACCAATATTTAAGATCAGCTGCTATCATTGTTATCATTCTTAGTACTATAGTACTACTGTTCATGTGGGAATATATAAATCTGACTGATTTTTGGATAGTGACTTTTTTCCAGAAAACAGAAAAAATGAATAATTCACTGAATAGCAAGTGATTTCAATATAATTGTGAACTTATTCTGAACAGGCATTTTAGGTATTCTTGAGTTCGCCTTTTTTCTTTTTAAGTTTTTTTCTTTTCTTATCTTTTTTTTTTCTTTTCTTTCCTTCTTTTTTTTTTTTTTTTTTTGTCATAGGATGCATGTGCTTGCCAGAGAGAGACAGAGACAGAGGGAAAGTGAGAAATCACCCCTCAGGAGAGAGACGCACTGTAATCTCCTGTCCCCCATTCTCCTCTTGGGATTTCTGGCACTCATGTACATGTGCCCAGTATGATTTTCAAGCTGTCAGGTCTGTGACTTGAACCTAGGTTGGCCATGTGGGAAACAAGTGCCTTAACCACCATGCCAAATGCCAGCTCCGAGCTCAGTATTTGTAAGTTAACTTACGATAGCGTTTCTGAAATGAGTGGAGACACCAATACAAAACCAGAATTGCTGGTAGTAGTATTTTGTGACTTTAATCTTCCTTGTACATTTTAAATCTTTTTATTATTATTATTATTATTTTGGAGAGGTTTTCGCTATAGGGCGCGTGCGCTCGCCAGACAGACAGAGAGAGACAGAGAGATAAAAAGCAAGAAATCACCCCCCGGGGGGGATGGTCACGCCGCAATCCCTTCTCCTCCATTCTCCTCTCGGGATCTTGGGCACACACGCACACGCGCCCGGCGTGAGTTTTAAGACACCGGGTCCAAGCTGCAACCCCAGTCAACTACTTGGGAGTCCAGCGACATAGCCATTACGCTAACTGCTGGTCCCAAATCTTTTTATTATTTTTAATTTGCCAGAGGGTATGTGTGCTAACCAGAGAGAGAAGGAGAAGGAGGAAACAACCCCCCAGTGGTTGTAGTCATACCTTAGTCCCATCTCCATTTTTCCATCCTGTTGGGACATGGGGCACACATGCCCAGAGTGTTTTTCAAACTGCTGAGGGCAGGATTGAAACAGGATTTGAACAGTGGTTGGCCACCTGGGATGAGGCTCCCTTAATCACTAGGCCACAGAGATACTTTACACATCTTAATTCTCTATCCATTAGAAAGTATTGTTCATTCAGTGATTTCTCCTATTCTTGAGCCTTTGGCATTTCTTCATGTTGAAAATTTGTTTTCCATTTTATGTTCAGGATTATAGAGTTCACCATGTTACAGGACTTGTAAGGAATTAATTTTGTTTCTGCTATTTCCATTGAGTTAACAGAGGGATCTTGGATAACTTTGGCAGTCGCCTTGAGTTTTTGAAGTGTCTTCTTTCCCATTAGCTTATTCTTCTTTGGACAAGAGTCATCTTTGAGTCACAGCTTTTGGCATTAGAATTCCAGATTCTGGTTTTTGCTAATGAAGTCGTTGGTAAGACTAAAACCTTTGGCAGAGGCCTCTGATCTTTCTCATTTGGAGCCTCTATATTTCAGTAAGCTACTCTTTAAAAATTAGAGTAGTATCACTTTCCTTTTTAGCATCTCTGTGAGGCATTCTTTTTACCAGTCAGAGACTCTGTTTATAGCTTCATTTGATGGTTTGTTGTAATTATTTACTCTCGCTGATCAGTAGTTTTCTTGAATACAGACCACATTACAATTGTAAATGCGAAGCAACCACACATTTCAGCCTTATATAGTTCCACCTACTTCAGAGAATCAATAATAATATGATATTTCTTGACTTTTCTTTCCACATGACTTGTGGATCGAAGTTTCCATGTGTATGTTTTAATTTTTGCCAAGAAAAAGCAATCATGTGCACTGTAGCTCTGCTTTAAATTTTATGCCTCATATGACATAGAGTAAACAAATGGTACATACATGTTAAATGCAGAAAACTATTCTTTTAGGGTATCTTAGTTTAGTACCTGGATTTTATAGTTCCATATACTTTATTGTTTTATGTCATACACTTTTTTGTTTCTAATTTGTTTTCAAATCTAACATTTTCCTGGGGAATTTATTTTCCTCTCAGTTCTTTTCCAGAGTGTTTTTCAAACTGCTGAGGGCAGGATTGAAACAGGATTTGAACAGTGGTTGGCCACCTGGGATGAGGCTCCCTTAATCACTAGGCCACAGAGATACTTTACACATCTTAATTCTCTATCCATTAGAAAGTATTGTTCATTCAGTGATTTCTCCTATTCTTGAGCCTTTGGCATTTCTTCATGTTGAAAATTTGTTTTCCATTTTATGTTCAGGATTATAGAGTTCACCATGTTACAGGACTTGTAAGGAATTAATTTTGTTTCTGCTATTTCCATTGAGTTAACAGAGGGATCTTGGATAACTTTGGCAGTCGTCTTGAGTTTTTGAAGTGTCTTCTTTCCCATTAGCTTATTCTTCTTTGGAAAAAGAGTCATCTTTGAGTCACAGCTTTTGGCATTAGAATTCCAGATTCTGGTTTTTGCTAATGAAGTCGTTGGTAAGACTAAAACCTTTGGCAGAGGCCTCTGATCTTTCTCATTTGGAGCCTCTATATTTCAGTAAGCTACTCTTTAAAAATTAGAGTAGTATCACTTTCCTTTTTAGCATCTCTGTGAGGCATTCTTTTTACCAGTCAGAGACTCTGTTTATAGCTTCATTTGATGGTTTGTTGTAATTATTTACTCTCGCTGATCAGTAGTTTTCTTGAATACAGACCACATTACAATTGTAAATGCGAAGCAACCACACATTTCAGCCTTATATAGTTCCACCTACTTCAGAGAATCAATAATAATATGATATTTCTTGACTTTTCTTTCCACATGACTTGTGGATCGAAGTTTCCATGTGTATGTTTTAATTTTTGCCAAGAAAAAGCAATCATGTGCACTGTAGCTCTGCTTTAAATTTTATGCCTCATATGACATAGAGTAAACAAATGGTACATACATGTTAAATGCAGAAAACTATTCTTTTAGGGTATCTTAGTTTAGTACCTGGATTTTATAGTTCCATATACTTTATTGTTTTATGTCATACACTTTTTTGTTTCTAATTTGTTTTCAAATCTAACATTTTCCTGGGGAATTTATTTTCCTCTCAGTTCTTTTTTCATCCTTTTAAAAAATGTTACTGTAACATTATGCAAGTTTTGAGATTTACTGTACATCAGAATTTTACATATTTTGTTTTCATTTCATTTTTTGTAGTTTCTCAGAGAGAACAGATGACTTCTTTTAAGAAAATGTATAGAAAAGAGCAACCTTGGGGCCTGTAGCTGGAGTGGTGGCTAAGGGCACTGGACTCCCACATGGTTGACTGTGGTTTGAGTCCTGGACCTGGCAGCTTGCTCTTTCACTTTCCCTCTCTCTCTCTTTCTCTCTCACTTTGTTCCTCTCTGGTCAAATTAAAATAAATAAATAAAGTTAAATAAAATAATTCTTTCAGGGAAAAAAAAGGCAACTTTATAATACCTTTCTGAAAACATGAAGCTTTCATTTAAGAATCACTAACTGAAGAAACTGTTAAATAAATTTTGTATAATTATTACCATTAAATTGCTTTTGTTTTCTAAAACAGTTTTGGATTCCAAGTAAAATTGAGAGGAAATCATAGATAGTTTTTAAGGAAAATAATATTAACTGTGGAGTATCTTCCGAACTCCAGATATTCTATTGCCTATAAATTATACAGTAAAGTTTGTTCTACCAAAAAATTGAATTTTTTTTTTGACAGAGGGTTTTTTTTTTTTTTTCTTGAGAGTGTAAAAAAAGGGATGTTCAGAGGAGATGGCCATGCTGCAGTCCCTTCTCTATTCTCCTCCAGGGATTTTGGGCACGCATGCATACGCTCCCTGCATGTTTCAAGCTGACAGGTCCAGAATCAAACTACGGCTGTCTACATGGGAGTCCAGCGATGTAACCATATGCCATCTGCTGGCCCCAAAACTATTTAAAAATTTTTCAAAACTCTAATAAAATATTTTTTTACTTTTGTGTATTTCACTTGGGATATGCTACTTTTTTGTGCCTGTAAATTTGCCTTTGAAATAAATGTCAGACAGTGTAGCCAGTCCTTAAAGGTAACCCAGAATTTCTTGTTTTACTACATATGAAACATTTTTTCTTTTTTGTGTATTTTTTTACATTGAAAAATCATAAACTCCAGATTTCAATTTAGTTGTATTTTTAAAATAGGAAATGAGACATACCTCTAGAGGGCAATATTTTCTCACCTTTTCTTCCATTGTATCCAGCCATATGCCTGGGATACTGTTGATTCTGATGCCTCATGGCTCCTCTTCTTTTTTATGATACTTTCTATAATTTATTCATCAATGACTTCTTAGAAATTTGATTCTGAAAATACATTTCTACCAATTAATACCCTTTTTGCGTATTCCATCCAGATACCTAGCTTGTGTGATTGAATTCTGATAGTTGAATATAGGTGACTTTTTTAGTTATATCTTTTGAGTAAGTAGTGTCAGTTTGTTTTACAAATGTCTTCTTTTGACTTTTTGTGTATTGTTATTCAGATACTTGGTATCTGTGTACTTACTGGCACAAGTGTGTTTAAATTTCACTATTAAGGCACTGGCACGAGAGTGTTTAAATTTCACTATTAAGGCATGGAGGACTATTAGAATTAATAGTTAATTTCTTCTTTTTTCCTATTAACATTGTTTGCACATTTATTTTTGTTTACCTTTTAAATAATTCAAAAATTTTTAATCAAAGAAATAGGTACATTTACTATTTAAATAACATCATGATTTTAAAATGAGTAGAAGGCACTTTCCTGTCCTGTCCTCTGGACCCTCAGGTATTTTCTCCCGGAGACCATTTCTTTCAACTCGTCATAGTTTCCTGTCTGTTATTTTCTTTTTTGCCCCTTTATGGAAATCCTATTAGTTCAATAATGGATCATCCTACACTAAACCCCTAACTTCCTTATCTGTGAATATTTTCTACATTTTTTGGTCTCTTTTTCAACTTTCTGAGTGTCTCCTACCTTATCTTCCAATCTCATTGCATTTTATTTCTGCAACATATTATATGTTTTTTCACATTAAAAAGTTATCACATTAAAAAATTATCACATTACTTACTTTTTTCTTTCTCCCTCCATTTTCCCCTCCTTCTTTCTTGTTTAATCGGGAATGTGTGGAAAAAAAAAAAAAAAAGAAGAAGAAAAGGAGGGAGGGAGAGAATAGTGAAGTCATGGAAGTCATGTTGTGATCCCCCTGCTGCAGCCTTAGTTAACTAGGCTCACTAGGATCACAGGTACCTGACATCACACCCACCTGTTTCAGGTTGGTCCAAGAACTGAATCTGGCCCTGTCATTTTGTTTGCTTGTTCTTTGTACTATCTTCCTTTCTTCTGAGTTCCTTTTTCAGTCTTTTTTTTTTTTTTTGGTTCGTTTGTTTCTTTGTTTTGAGTCTTATCTTTCATGGTAAGGATCTCAACCCTCGTTACATATTTTATTGAACTGGATACATTTTAAAATGCTGATGCCAGATATGCAAATGACACTGAGTTAATGGTTGGACATTGTATTCACGTACTAAAAAGTTACACTGTACCTGATAAATATGTACAATTATATTGTGCCTGTTTCTTAAAAAAGCCAGAAGATGGGCCAGAAGATGGCGTGGTAGTTGGGGGTACAGAACTCCCACATGGCCGACCACAGTTCAAATCCTGGAACTGGCAGCTTATTCTCTCACTTTCCTTCTCTCTCACTCACTCTCTCTCACTCTGTCCCTCTCTGATCAAAATAAAATAAATACATACATAAATAAATAAGAATAAATACAGTTAGATAAAGTAATCCTTAATAAAAAGCCATAGGAAATTTTTCTTTTAAATGCTAATTGCTATGGTCCCATCAGACTGATTAAACCAAAATAATGACTACAAAAGTCTGAGAATTCTTGACTGATCATTGGCTGATTATTCTTATTTAAATTTTATTATTTATCAATTAATTTCTATTTTATTGTTTTATTTTTATTTTGTTAATTAAAAAATAAACACTACAGAGCCAGCTGGAACCTGTCTGAACGTGGCACACCAACTTTTAGATCCCAGTGTGCCGTGGGGTAGGACGGGCCGTGTTAGGACATCCCTGATAGTCACTGTGCATAGATCCTTTCACTTACACTCATCAGTTTCCCAAACAGGAATTCTTATAACCTCTGTTTAAGGTGTGGGTGAGGTAGTGAACACATTCAGCAATAAACTTAAATATTGACTCTCAGGGAGTCGAAGAAGTAACATTTTAATCATTAAAATAGTAAAGAGTGGATTTGGAAAATCTACGTACATGTTAGTGTTGCCTGCCTTTTCCAGTGAGGGTGGCAATTCAATAAGAAATTCTGATCTGGGTCTATGGAAATATAAATATTTTTATGGAAATCTGGAGATGGGAATTTTTAAGTAAATAAATGTGAAAAGTACTTATCCAAATGAAGAAGTGCAAATTGGATGGAATAACTAATTTGGAAAAGAGATTGAATATTCATTTCTTTAGGTACTTATCAAAAGGAAGAGCTGAAATATTTTTTCAGAATTTTTTTTGAGAACATTTAGAGGGAGAAGAGAATAGTTAGCTTTCTTATTGTATGTGTGTATATATATATATGTAGAATATATATATATATATTCTACATATATATATATATTCTAGTAACCAGTATCTCAATGATTGACCCAAATGAACTGACTTAGAAATTGTTACACTTGAGAAAAGCAGACATAAGTAATTTTGAAATTAAGTCTGAGCAGAAAGTAGAAATCTATAGGTTAAAAATTAGTAAACTAAAAAAGAGTAAGGAACTGGTATCAGGGTTATGCCAGTCTAAGAAATGGAAAGTATGATCATTCTTACCATAACAGGGTCAGTGACATTTTGCATTTGGAGGAGGATGAGAAAAGGAAAAGGATTTAAGGTTCATTGAAAGAGTTATTAACATTGGATGATGTGTTTTTGCAGGTGAGAATATTGAAGCTTGAATGAGGCACAAGAGAGAAACTATTTCATAATGGGCAGAGGGGGGTTAACATGGGCACTGTTGTTGTTGGCAGCCTCAGAAGAGATGGGGCATTCCATTTTTCAATGTTAAATACCATCTCTTGTAGGGAATGCTAATAGATATTCAATAATATTTCTGTCTTGTTTGGGAGTGGATTGAAATGTGTCCACATTTGATAAAATCATGAATAAGGAAAAACATAAGATGATAGAACTGATAGATGAATATTGTTTTCTGGCAGTGATCCAGCTGATTAAGAAAAAGTGTTTTGGCTACAGCAGAGAATTATGGGGAAAGAAGAGGCATTAATTCTCAGGTGCAGTGTGACAAAGGATGGTCATGCTATCATTTCTCTTAATGATTCTTCCTCTCAAGGATTTTCTGTAAAAGGAGTTTTTATGTATACAGGTAAATTCACAGGTATACTTTTGGAAAAGTAAATTTAGAAGACAAGGCCTTGAACTATTAACATCCGTAAGGTGCACTACATTTGATTTCTCTCTCTTTAATTTTTGCTGAATAATTCTTTCACAAATTGTCACTAATTAAAGCAGCTAAATTGAGTTTCCTGTTTTTCCCTGAGCAGAATATATAAGCATATTTCAGTAGAAACATAGTTAAATATTTTAAAGCTGGAAATAAAATATATGTGAATATAAAATGTCTTCTCTTCCCTGTTGTCAAAAATGCTGATTTGGCCCTTTTGCGTTGTACTCCCATCTTTGTATGGCTGTTAAAAATCTGTTGCTCTTTCCCATCTGAAGGAAGTGCATCTTTGACACTTCTCATGACCTGAGTCATGATGCTGAAGTAGAGCCAGAAAATATCCTTAACAGTCATGGGTAAAAGAAGCCGCTGTTAAGAGTGGGGAAGGAGGGGGAGGTTGCTGTGAGGTGAAGAAAGTCTTTGCTATTTTGGTTTATATGTTTTTGATTGTTTGGAAAGTTGCTTACGTTTTACTGCTATACTTGTTACTCAGTAGAAAACACTCTGATTTTAAAATGTAATTGTTCCTTAAGAATTTAGTGTTTAATGTAGTGGAAAAAGAGAAGTTCTACACATGTTAAATCGTTTTGAATTTTTCTGGTGTAAAATACAAAAACCACTTTGAATCTCACAATTAATTCAATACTTCATCTTTTTACAGAGTGTTTACTTTTACTTTAGAATCAACTTCTGATACTTTTGCATGTTATATATACACCAGTTTAAGTAACAGTAATATCTGGATCCATTAGATAGTATTCTTTATTTTTTCTTTGAACAGTATTTCTGTATGATCTGTTCATTTGATAGAAAATTCATCGTAAAATAAAGATGGAAGAGTTGAATATGGAATATATTTTCAAGAAATAATTTTTGTTTCTTTTTTGTTTTGTTTTGTTTTGCTATAGGGCGTGTGCACTTACTGGAGAGAGAGAGAAGAAAGTGAGAAATTACCCCCAAAGAGGGATGGCCACACCAAAATCTCTTCTCTTCCACTTCTCCTCTTGGGATTTTGGACACGCAAGCACATATGTGGCGTGATTCTCAAGCCACTAGATCTGGGACTTGAACTGTGAAGCTGGCCATTTGGGATCCAGTGCGTTAACCTCTATGCCACCTGTTGGCCCCCAAGAAATAATTTTAATGAGGATTTATGCTTTGCTTCATTTCACCCTGAATTTAGTCTAAGCAGTGTTTCAATTATAGGGTTTTAATCTGGATATTTTTTAAACTCTTAACAAATTTCTTGTTTTGGGCCAGCCAGTAGGATGGTAGGTAAAGTGGCTGGATCTCGTATGGCTGACTCCACAGCTATAGTCCCAGACCTGCCTGCTTGAGGATCATGCTAGGCAGGTGTACATGCATGGCCAAAATTCTGAAAGGAGAATAGATTATGACAGAGTCATCCCCTCGGGGAGGAGGCGGGTGATTTCTCACTTTTCTTCTCTCTCTCTCTCTCAAGTTTCTCTCTCTATCTGGAAAGCGCCCTGTAGTGAAAAACACACAAAAAAATTTTTCGTTCATAAGTTCCAAGCACTGTATTTGACCTTGATTCATAGGAGTGGAAAATCTTGAGCATGCTTTAACATGATTCTTTTAGGAGTAGTTTGAATCTTAGGATAAAAAGTCCAAGATCTTTTTCCTCTTGCTATTCTTGCATTGCAGAACTTGTTTTGTCCCCTCTAGTGTTTCATGTAGTATGTTTACTGTTTGGGTTTGTTTTTTATTGTTGTATGAGTATCACACTGCAGTCCTGATATTTAAAATGAATTAGTGGGCCGGCAAGTGGCGTGGTATTTAAGGTGCTGGATTCCCAAGTGGCTGACAGCAGTTCGATTCCTGGACCTGGTGGCTGGCTTTCTCTCTTTCCTTCTCTGTCTCTCTCTGGTCAAATTGAAGAATAATAAATAAATGAAGAAATTTAATTTAAAAAATAAAGTGACTTATACATTACTAAACTTCTTAAATATTAAGAGCACTGTCTGTTAATAAACTTCTTTCATCTAAGAATCTTGGGCTGCTTTAAGAATGATGAACTAACATAATGAGCTTCCCATTTTTAGAGAGGAGATTTTGTTCATTCCCTTATAAATTGAGCTGAACGTGTGATTGAGACTAAATTGTATGAAGACTTTTCAGAATTTTTATTCAGTACCAAGCTTCACAGCAACTTTATTTTTCCCCTTTAGTATTCTTGCATCTTATAAGCGTCGTTTCTAAATTTTTGGTCTTTTAGCCTTTTCTGGACTTATTTTGCCTCCTAATTTTTTGACATTCCTTATTCTAGGAATACTTTAATACCTTTTGGAAGTAGAATAGAATTTTGTTTGTTCATTTGTTTTTTTGGAGAGGTATTTTACTATAGGGCACATGTACTCACCCAATTTATAAATGTATTGAATTTATTTTAGCTTTCAGGAAAGAAAAATACTTAAATTTACATGTATCATAGCCATCACTCTAAGAAAATACACAGGTGAGAATGTGTTCAGAATAGCAAAAAGTACTTAGCAAATTATTTGTTGGATCATTTATTTATGTAATTATTTATATCTATATATATGTGTGTGTGTGTGTGTGTGTGTGTGTGTGTGTGTATACACAATTAGTGCAACTTCAAGTCTCCTGAAAGTGAAGTTTTAATTCAACTGACATTTAGTAAGCACGAATGCTGTGTTCCATGCATGCCACTCTGTATGTAATGGGAAGAAGTGGGAGAGTATCATTAATAACTTCATTCCCATCTTCAGAAAACAGTGGATTCTTGCTTTTAAATCCATCATACGGGAGGTTTCTCTTATTTTCTTCCCACCCTTTCCCATTACCTATAATAACACTTATGGTGACATGAATGATTTATTTGGTAAAAGCAACAAGTGCTTCTGATTGACATGCATGAAATTTTTTAGTGTTTTACAATCTATCTATTGCCTCCAGTAAAAAGTATAGGCAAAGACAAATCAATGCCCAGTCGGAATTGTCCTGAACATTTTGTCTTTAATTATGTCAGCTAAGTTGCTTATTGTGTATCTATCTATATCTACTTATCTATAATTCATTTTCTTTTAATTGTGTGTTCTACTCTCCCTGGCTCCTGTGAACAAGCATTGCTTCCGCCCAGTTTGGTATGTGGGTCAGAAGGCACTGTTTCTCACCAGGGTGCTGCTGTTTCCTTTTCCTACTTGAGTACATTACAGATTATACTGGAACATGCCTGAGAAAAGGTCAAAAAGGAGGGTGAAAGTACTGGGACGGCAGCTGGGAAGCTTGTCATTCTCATCTAGGAAAGGGGAAGAGAGGGCGCGCGAGATGCGCACGCGCGCACACTCTCACTCTCTGACTCTCATCCCAACCAAAACCAGCCAGCATGCAGGAAATTCCCATTTACACAGGATACTTTTTGTATTTTCTGAGAGGACTTTATTTGGTTTCGATTAAATAATTATTGAGACTTCAGATGAGAAAGCTTTCATGTTAACTTAGATGGCAGGTAAGAGCAGAGCAGTGTTTTTAACTTTTTGGAGCCCAGTTTTTCAATGATTGTTTCAAAACAAGCTACCGTTGTACTATTTTGACAGAGTCAAGAAGTCAGAGCTTTTCAACTACATAATTAACTCAGTTAAATTCCTTGGTATATTTTGGATTTTTATCCCCGTTACCCAGAGCAGGATATTAAAAGCAGACCAAAAGCTTTGGTCTTCTGTGGGAAGTAAAATGCACCCGAAGAGCCCCAAAGCATTCAGTTTTTATTTTGGCAAGAAGTAGAAAATAGAACATCTACATGATGTCCTATGTCTATTACTTTTGTCATAGAGGACAAAGGTAAAGGAAATATTTAGAAATAGGCTGTAACTGTAGAATTTTCTTATAAGGGGTTCCAGGGAGTCACATTGATATTGGATTTGATGTGCTTCATGTACATTTGTTCATTTTTTAACATTTCTCAGAAGGCACATGCACTTGCCAGAGAGAGACAAAAAGAAAGTGAGAGGGAGAGAGCATCTCCCAGTGGGATGTGGTCATGGTGCAATCTCTTCTCCATTTCTCCATCCCATCAGAATTTTGGGCATGCACATACACACACCTGGCATGTTTTTCAAGCTGTAGGGATGGATTTGAACCATGTGGTTGGCTATATGGGATTCTACTTCCTGGTCCAGTAGGCCACAAGATCAGCCAGTGTGCTTCATTAATCGAAATTTCAAAAAGCAAGAGTTCAAAGTAGCAGTTGAAGGGCACTCTTTGGGAGATGTATCTCTCAGGGCAATAGCGAATCTTTTGGATGAGTATATAGAGAGATGGCAAGAACAGAATTTGGTATAACTGTAGGAGTTTAGTATACTGAATTATAGGAAAGTTTTCATTGTAGACCTTTAGAATGATAGAGTGCCTAAAGTGAATAAGGTGTCCACAGAAAAGAATGAAAACAAGAGGTGATGTGCAGACATCCTAGTAACAGTGCTCTCACGTAGAAGAACCATTACTACAGCCTCGTGACCCTTTGCTCTTTTGTGAATGCATCTTTACCATTTCTCTATCCCCATATCCCTTAAAACAACAAAGGGCAATGCTCCTTTATCCATTTGGTCCACTTTATTTTTCATAGTCCTTAGTTACTCACATCTTCTGTTTTAAAAGACTTTGTTTTGTTTTGTTTTGTTTTTTTGGAGAGGTTTTTTTTTTCGCTATAGGGTGCATGCGCTCGCCAGACAGACAGAAAGAGACATAGAGACAGAACGCGAGAAATCACCCCCCAGGGGGGGATGGTCACACCACAATCCCTTCTCCTCCATTCTCCTCTTGGGATCTTGGGCACGCACGCACCCGCGCCCGGCGTGAGTTTTAAGCCACCGGGTCTGGGACGCGAACCATGGTCGACTACATGGGAGTCCAGCGACATAGCCGTTACGCTAACTGCTGGTTCCCAGTTTTAAAAGGCTTTGATGCTCCCACTCCCATTCGCAACAACCTGTAGCTTGTGCTTCTAGAAACCAACAATCTTTTCTGTGTATTACTTATCTGCTATACTCTTTAAGGTACTTTGTGATCTACTTTTGTCTGTTGATTGTTAAATTTTATTATAACTGGCTATGTTCTTCCTGGTTCACAATATGATAGGATAGTAGGTGTATAATTCATCCTTAGTTTCCCTCTTTGCCTCTGTAAGTACACACACACATACATACACACAGATACACTGACATTCCCTTTAATGTCTGGTGTACTCTGAAATGGTTGCAGTTTCAGGGTCCTGCTGGCTTCAGAAATTTTGTGCCGTTGGCAGTGTGCCACATTCACATGTTCTCACATCACTGCGTTCAGAAGCTAAGAATACCAGCCTGGCAGCTTCTGCACAGAGGGTAAAGATAAAACAGAAAGGCGTCTAGCTTTGCAGCCACATTACCTGGGAGTTGTTGCTGATGTCTTTTCCACAAATGTCCGAGTTTGTCAAAGCCCAGTAAATCTTGGAAAGTTTATTTTCCTTGTAGCATCTGTGTTTTATAATGGGTCTTTTAATTTGTTTTTACTTTGTCTGTAGGGATTTCTTTTGTCCGGAGTTTTCAGACTCTGTCTTTCTTTCTTTCTTTTTTTTTTTTTTCCTGTGGAAGTGAGTTCGTTAATGATGACTGGTTTGGGAATATGCCTCTCTGCAAAGCTGACCGACAAGCTGTTCCTCCAGTGCAGCAACAAAGCCCATTGTTATTTTCTTGTTCACTTTTATCCTCAACTTAATCCATTTTTCCTCTGTTATAAAATGTCTTGGAAAACATAATTTTGGACAAGGGGTAAATAAGGTGTTATTTTGAAGTGAGCAAAACTTTTAGCAAGTAGATCATTTCGTGTCAATCTCGTATGTGCAAACAGTGGTACCATGTGTTAGTATAGAGTGGAGAGTTCTTGTTCCCCAAAGTTCAAGGTACCTGCAGATATTCTTTATGTAAAAAGTAGCAAAAAAAAAAAAAGAATATGAAGTTGTTTTTATAATTTTTTCCCAAATTGCATACTTGTTCAGGATAAACACAGAAAGTCAGTGGTTGAACCCCAAATTTAACCGTTCTGGTATAGTGCTTTTATGATAACATTTAAAACAGTACTAACAGTAAACAAACAACTGAAAACATCAAAACCAAAATACTTTAAACTTCTAGGGATGTTTTTATAATTTTGATTTTTACATAATCTTTCTATACCAAGTAGAATTCCTCTTTTAATTTATTGAGAAACCATTTTATTGGAACTTGGGATTTTTTTTTCCCCCTAAAAGAACTCTGTCTATCGTGGGGACTGGTAAACCTCTAAAGGATCAAAGCTCTAGTGGATTTGGATAAAGACCCAAAAGCCTGAAAGCTTATGCAAGTTTATCCATATAGAGTAAGCCTAAAAAACTGGGATGAGAGTCTTAGAAGAGCTTATTTTCTCATGAGATTTTTGGGACTTCCTCTGTCTGGTTGTGCCAGAAATACTGTGAGAATATCTATTCTCATGGCATTTGTCACTTACAGGTCTTGTCCCAGTTGGAATTTGAAAGTATAATCGTCTGTGAAATATCTTAAGACTTCATGAAGCTTGCTACTAAAACTGTAATTAAACAACCTCTATTCTTTTTATTGTATTTAATTAATAAAGAAAAAAAGAAAACAGTTTACTTACAAAGAGTTAGTGAAAAAGAAAGCTAGCATTTATGTAGTGACTCTCTTCATAGATCTCAGATAGTTTTCATTTTATTATTTCTATCATATATATTCCTGAGATGTGGAGCAAATAATAGAGATAGACTTTATATATGTCCGAGATAGATACTATAGGCTTCTTCTTGCTGCACCTCATTTTACTAGGAGCCTTGAGGTTTAATGAAACATCTTGACTTGGAAATTTATGCTTAATATAACCACAGTAAAGTATCTAAGGGTTTATTCTTAAAGTTATCAAGTCTAGACCTAGCCCAGTCAATATGACACTAAGCATAATAACTAAAGCCATGGGTCCCAGTCATTGACTGTTTTCCGAATCATTTTGAGTTCCCCCACCCCAAATTATTTTTTCTATAACTCATAGGTCTATGATTTTCTCTTATTCTTGGATTTGGAGAAAAATATTTTTTTTTCTTTATTTATTCACTGAACATTTTTTGAGCTATTAACAAGTAAGTAAAGTGAGCTACTCCCTCTACTTTGGAGGAGTTTTCAATCTTGTGGTGGATAAATATGGAAATGTGTTAGGATCTAGTGAAATTTTCAAAGAAAATCTATGACAGAGACATGGTAAAAAGTTATTCGTAAGATTTTAAGAATAGAACAGGGAAGTAAGGATCACTGCACGGTTTAGTATATTTGCTGTATTGTTTTTCATGGTTATTATTCACCTGTAGATCATTACATGTTAACTACTGAGAATTCTGGTCTAAGCTGTCCAATTCTCTCTCTCTCTCTCTTTTTTTTTTTTTTACACTAACTCCTGATGTCATTATTTATATACTCTCATCCTTTATTTTCTATTAGAAAGCAAAATAAGATTTAGTTTTTTTCCTCTGTACTTAAAACGTTAACTTTCTTTCCCTTTTACATACAAATTTATTAGCTTGTTTTTTTCCGTTTTTCATTTTTTGTTAATATGCCTTTCTGCAGCATTGTGTTATAAACTCTTTGAAAGTTCCTTTGATTAATTTATCCAGGGTTTAATGCCAATAATCCTCCAGAATTGTAAAGTGAAAGAATGAATGTTGAATGAAACCTTTGCTCGTTGTAATGATCTAATCTTGTCAATGTCTTCTCTTTTTTTAAAGAATTATTTATTTTTTATTTTATTTATTATTGTTATTAGTATTTAATTCACCAGAGAGGAACAGAGAATGAGAGAAAGAGAGGGAGAGAGAGAGAAAGTGAGAAAGCAAGCCACCAAGTCTGCGACTCAGATCGTCGTCGGCCATGTGGGAGTCCAGTGCCTTCACCACTGCACTATCTGCCAGCCCCATCAATGTCTTCTTTACAATCCCCGTCCTTAAATCTTTGTTTTAAATCCATTACCATGATCATTCCCCATCAACCAGTCCCTTTGTTTATCCCTTACGATATGACTTTTCTACCTCTCTTGAAGCTACCATGTTGAAAATTCTAGTTAGTAGTTTTTTCCTCTGAGTTTGCCTTCCTTATTGACCATTTTATTAACATATTTATTTTTTAAACCATGAATATATTGGGTTGTCATAAAAGTCATGATGCATTTTTGCATAGGAAAGCATAGGCCCAATAAATTGCTTGATATATCCAGTAATGTGTAACAGACACTACTACCCCTGTGACATGACATGGAATAAAAGCTACACAACTTTATTCTCTCATGTATTCTAGGTTTCAGAGACTACATCATAAACACAGATATCAAGAGTTAAAGACCACAAACACTGGGGTATGATGTAAAAATACAGTAACAGGCTGAGAAGGATAGGTTTGATGTGCCCATATGCTATTCTTTGGTTGTGCTTTATCCTGGTGAGAAAGTGAAGCATTTCAGTCATGGCTAGCTAGACCACAAGATTTGAAATTGCGCAGTGAGTTATTCATTTTTGCAGACCCCTCCTCTTATCTGTAAAGTTCAATGACTTCAACATCTATACTGTTTGCTTGCTGAAAAACGTACATAAGTTTCTACTCCTCTGCCTCAGTTGAAAGGTCCTCCTAAAATGGAAATAATTTATCCTCTTAACTGCTTTGCATTATTATCTGCTACAGTTCGGGATTCCTCACTACTGTTCACATAACGACATTCCTTTACACCCCTCTTCCTCCATGCCTAGAATATTTCTGGTCTCCTACTCTTATCCCTATTTTGCACATTTTTCAAAGTCTAGGTCATATTCCATGTGCTCCATGAGCCCTTTTCTCTCTTTTTCTTTTCTTTTTCTTTCTTTTTTTCTAGAGGGAGATTTTTGCTGTAGGGCCCGTGTGCTTGCATGTGAAAGATATATTGCATGTGTGCATGAGAAAGTGAGAAATCACCCCCTAGTGGGATGGCCACACCACAGTCCCTTCTTCTGCATTCTCCTCTCGGGATTTCAGGCATGCATGCACATGCACCTGGTGTGAGTTTTAAGCTATTGGGTCCAGGACTCAAACCTCAGCCAACTACGTGGGAGTCCAGTGATGTAACCATTGCACCATCTGCTGGTCCCTATTGCCTTAATTTAAATTGGTAAAATTTGCATGTGTGTTTACTAAGCTATCATTTTTAAAATATCCTACTTATTATTAACCATAAATGGAGCTAGATAATTTTTATGAAAATCAACAAGAAGTCCAACCAGTGGTGTGGTATTTGGGGCAGCTGGATCCCACATGGCCAATAATGTGGTTCTAGTTCTGGACCAGGCAGCTTGAAAAGTGTAGGGGGCATGTGTGGGTGTGTCCCCAAAATCCTGAGAGGAGAAGGGATTGAGGCAAGGCCATCTGTTTTGTAAAGTGGGTGCCTTATAGCAAATAAATAAATAAAATAAAATAAAAAAACAGTGATTTAAAATCATCATGTGTTCAGTAAGATGTTTTCTGTATAACTTGTTGGCTATAAACATTCTTTTTGCAACAAAGAAAATGAGATAATTATTATGAAGTTTCTCTGTAAGTCCATGAATCAGTAAGACTCACTAGAAAACTACAGTAATTAGGAAAACATGGTATTGGTAAAAGGATAGTTACACAAATCAATGGAATAGAATCTAGAAATAAACATGTACATATATGAGTCATTTAAATTTTTTTTTTTTAAATTTCCAGAGGTTGCATTCATTTACTAGAGAGAAACAGGGGGAGAAGGAGAAAATACTCAGTTGAGCATGGTCATTCTGCAATCTCTTCTCCATCCTGTTAGGATTTTGGGTGTACATGAACAAATGCTCAGTGTGTTGTCAAGTTGCCAGGGACAGTATTTGAACTGTGGTCAGCCATGTGGGAGATGGCTTTATTAATCAGGAGGCCATGATGTTGGCCTAGTCAACTCATTTTTGACACAAATAGAAAGATAACTAATTTAGAAAGGATCATCTCTTTAACAAATGGTGGAACAATTGGCATGTTTTTTTTTCTTCTATTGGCTATGAGGTGCATGTACTCACCAGAGAGAGACAGAGAGATAGTGAAAGAGAGAGGGAAAGTGAGATACTACCCTCAAGAGGGATGGCCACACCATAATCCTGTCTCCTCCATTTCCTTCTAGGATTTTGGGCACGCATGCACATGCATCTAGTGTGTTTTTCAGGTTCCCAGGTTGAAAGCTCAAACTGTTCAGTTGGCCATGTGGGATCCAGCTGCCTTAATCACCATGCCACCAGCTGACCCTGGATATCTATTTTTTAAACAATGAACACAGTGAACCTAAACCCTCATTTTATATACACGAGTTAACTAAAAATAAATCAGTCTTTTCTTGCCCTGTCTATTCATAATCATACTTGAGGTTCTAGTCAAGGCAACCAGCTAATAAAGGCAATTGAAGGCATGTAGATCTTATAGACAGAAATACAGCTAGCTCTCTTTTGTAGATGTTAAAGGTATAACAGATCCTAAGGATTCCATAGGAAATTTTTTAAGCAAAAAGCCGCATTCAACAAAGCTGTAGGATCCAAGGTCAGTGTACATAAATTAGGTTTATTTTCTATCTGCTGTCAATGGGCAATCTGAAAGTGAAAATAAGAAAACAATTTTATACCAAAGTTACATCAACAAAGAATGAAATGTCAGCCGTTGTGGTGCAGTGGTCATGCATTGCTCCATGATGTTGGGGCCACGTGGGAGGGTCCTGACTTCCTGCCCCGTGTCTCCCATGTCAGATGTGTGTGAGTGTGCCTGTGATCCCAGCAGGGTGAGGGTTTGATTGAGTTGAGGGAACCTCTTTGGATAGTGTGCTACTTTCTCTCTTTCCTTCTTATGGAATAAATAAATGAACTTAAAAAATAAAGAATAAAATATTTGTAGCAAATTAACCAAATTATAAAACTTCTACCCTAAAACCTACAAAACAACATTAAAAGCAATAAAAGAATATCTAAATAAATGGAATGGCACTTCTGGTGCTTGTGTTAGTAGACTCAATAGTGTTAAGTTGATAGTGCTCCCGAGGCCAGCAGGTGGCATGGTGGCACTGGAATCGCATGTGACCAACTGTGGTTCGAGCCCCAGACCTGGTGGCTATCTTTCTCACATTCTCTCTTGCTTTCTCTTTCTCACTCTGTCCCTTTCTGGTCAAATTTAAATAAAGAAATAAAGTTAAAATAATATAAATAATTTTTTTTTTAAAAAAAGACAATGCTCCCTAAATTGATCTAGAAATTCAACAGGCCATCAAAAGCCCAGCTAAATTTCTATTGTTGTTGTTGTTTTTTCAGAAATTGTTGGCAAATTTTGTTATCTGTAGTGACCTATCCTAAAAGAGCAGCAGCCTGGGCTCGAGCCTATAGGTTAGAAGAACTGGAGCCTACACTGACTATGTGGTTTGAATCCTGGCTCTGGTGGCTGGAAATCATGCCCAGTGTATGTGTATGTGTGTGCCTAAAACTCTGTCAGAGTGGAGAAATGGATAAAGGATTTCAGCATAACCATGCCCTATTGGGGGTGCTTTCTCTCCCTTCCTCTTTCTCTCTCTGTCTCTCAGTGTCTCCATCTTTTCCTGGTGAGTGTGCATACCCTCAGGCAATTAAAAACAGAAAAGTGATGAACCACATTGACTGTTTTTAGAAAGATAAGCAATTTAACCCTGTTCCTAAAACTGAAAGTATTGTTTATAAATCCACTCGTACTTGGTATACTTGAATACTCTTAGTTCCTTCCCATCCGTACATGTAACTAAAAGTGTTTGAAGTCAACTCTGCCTTGGATTCTTTTTTTCCTTGTCTCTCTCTTTTTTTTTTAAATACCCATCCATTTCCCTCATGAGAGACAGACTGAGAGAAACAGAGCAACCAGTACCTTCAACAGTCCTGCACTGTGAATCCCCATCCCTTTTCCTTGCCTCCTAGTCTGCCAGGATCAGAGCTGTATGCTTGTGCCCTACATGTACAGGGTCAACCGAGGAAGCAACCCATCACATGGCCTCCAGTGTTGAAGAGCACTGTGCCACAGTAGCTGGGCCTGATACCTTTCTTAAATGATTATTATTTATTTTTTTTGGAGAGATTTTCGCTATAGGGCGCATGCGCTTGCCAGACAGAGAAAGACATAGAGACAGAAAGTGAGAAATCACCCCCCAGGGGGGATGTCACGCCACAATCCCTTCTCCTCCATTTTCCTCTCGGAATCTTGGGCACGCACACACATGCGCCCGGCATGAGTTTTAAGCCACCGAGTCCGGGACGCGAACTGCGGTCAACTACATGGGAGTCCAACGACATAGCCATTACGCTAACTGCTGGTTCCCTTAAATGATTATTGGGGTCAGTGAAACCCCTATCAGATAGGGATGCTTTCCTTGGTGATGTTTTTCTTTATTTTTTCTTGGTAGGGAAACTGAACAGCCAAGACTCCTACAACAATTTTACCAACAACAACCCTGGCAACCCTCGGCTTTCTCCTCTCCCCAGCTTGATGGTAGTAATGCCTCTTGCCCAAATCAAGCAGCCAATGACGTTGGGGACCATCACTAAGCGAACAGGGTAAGACCTCAGGGTTGATGCTTTTGAAACAGCTGTTTTACAGGGTTAAATGAGTAAAAATAAAACATGCTCTTTCTTTGTATGGTTTTGATTATGGTCTTCATTTCTAGCCCATGTGAGACTTAATAGCAGCAGAGTAAGTACGAAGTATAGAACTCACACAGACATACACACAACCATGTACAAGCACACATCAATAGAAAAACACAGCAGTGACAAGTTGTGAAAACTAGAATTGGCTAATAAAAACCAGGCCTGTCTACTCAGTCATACTTGCTGCCATGTGGCTTTGCCTGCCACTACGGTTTCATTTTCTTGGCCATTGCAGATGCGATTGGAATTTAAAATGACTACCAAATTTTGACAGACACAGTACTAAGGAGAGAATTTAGACAACAGCCCTGTTTCTAATATTTGAAAATTCATCTTTTGAGTTGTCAGAAAAGTCATGACACATTTTTACATAGAAAAACACAGAGAAATGCATCGTGACTTTTCCAACAACCCAATACATAGAGGTGTAATTTACTTTTAATAATCTGACAGTGTCAGAACAATGTGATGTTATAGGTAGTATTTGAAAGCCAGAGTCCCAAAATTTGAGATTTCTTTAGGAAAGGTAATTAACCTCTTGAGAGATTTTGATGATTCCCTTTATTTCTTTGTGCTTATTTTAGCTATTTAATTTTTTTTTGTTAGGAATATAACATTATCACTTTGTGTTCCTGAGAAATAAACTACAGTGTCTATGATACTGTTAGATAATTTTATCTTAACAATAAAAGTCCATTTTGTACCAGAAAATATATGCTCGTGGGCAAATTTCTTGTTTTCCTCAATAAGTAATCCTGAAATTTAACATAATTTGACATGGAACAGCTATTTCAAAATTCTATACTAAAGTAGTCCTACCTGTCTTGGCCCAACCTTCAGTATCTTTCCAGTAAAAGGAATAGGTTACATTGCTTTGCTGCTCTGTCAGTATATGTTAATATTGTCGTGCTAGGTGTAAAGTGTTTGCAGAGGTCACATTTGTGAGAAGAAATGATATTCTTAGGGATGAGGCCTCTGAGCTCTAGGTATCACTATAACATAGGAATTAATCCTCTAAGTGGAGTGGTGTTTGCATAGCATGTAATTCTAGTGCTGTATGTAGGCCAAAACTGAATTTGTGTTATATGAATGGAACACAATGGGAAAAGTACAGTACACCTATACCCCAAGTCAGACATTTTATGGTAGTGATCATTTGGCCTGTAAGTCTTTTGATTACTTTTAGCTTTTTAACTTCTATGTTCAATAGCAGAGTAATTTTAAATTGAATTTCTGTTTTTCTTCCTCTGTTAATTTCTTTAAAATAAATTAAAATAATGACTATGAATAGTGAAGCAGTTATGTCTTTATATTCATGGCTAGCTTTTCTTTTTCATCATATGACATCATATTCCCAAGGTGTAAAAACAAATAAAAATAAGACTAAATTTTGAATCATAATTTTCCAGTTCTTTTTTCACGTACTAAAGTCAGTCAGAACATAATTATACCATCTTGATTCATCCCAGCATTAATCAGTTCAACAAAGGACTTATATATTTTGTCAATCTCTCCTGAGTCTAAGTGAAGCCATCCTCCAAATTGTTCTGCTGGGATTTAATTTTATTTTCAGAATGAGAAGAATATAAAAAGAAGGTTCAAAATACTCAGAGTTGTGAAAGCTTATTCATAGTTAACTTAAATAAGAGCTGTATTGTTAGAATTAGCTTTCTTTTTCTAAAGAGGTTTTCCAAATATACCTCTAGGATAGTAATCAAAGTTTTATGCATATTAATACAATGATATATCAGAATTTAATTAAATATATTTTTTGGAAGAGGTGGAAAATGAGTCTAATTGTGTGTATAGTCCAAATTTTCAGAATAGCAGGATAGTATCTTTCTGTTTCTCTCTCTCTCTTGCTACCTTCTTTCTTTCTACCCTAAGGTGGATAGAAAGTATCAGTCATCTGTTGTCTTCCTGTGCTACTGCACTGTATTAACTTAGATGAATTCTCTATGTGTCCTTTTCTTTTTAAAAATGTTCCCACAATTCTGATTTTTAGATCATGTATGCTTTGATTTTGGCTCCCATGCATTACAGTCTAGTAATTATTAATGAAGTATTGTGAATCTGAGTTATTTATGTGCTCCAAAATTAATGTTGGTATAAAACACTTGTACTAAATGGTTATCTAGGCTTAGTTTCTTAATTTTTAAACCATTTTATTTATGCCAAATTAAAAATATTTCAGCATGTCTTTTATTGAAGCATTTAGAGAGAATAATTCATACTTATCCCACAATGACTATTTGGTTTTAACTTTTCTGATGTAACTTCCAATATGTAAAAACATTGCAAGACCAGACACCAGGAGGTGGTGCAGTGGTGCCGTGACTGTACTTACATGGCAGAGGATCAGGGTCCCAGCCCAGGACCTCCCAGAGATACTGTGCTGGCTTTGCTTGCCCGTGATACACACTGAGACTGGGATGAAGTCCTGTGGGAGTGTCTGTTTCTTTTTCTCATTGAAGAAATAAATAAGTAAAAACTTCTAAGAATGTTTCAAGATTATTAAAAAGAATTCCTGTACTATACTCAAATTTCCCAAATGTTATACAGCTTAACTTTTTTATTTTTTTATTTATATTCTCTCACTCTTTCTGTATACACATTGACATATAATGTTTTCCTGTTGTTTCCAATATTAATTTTTTCTTATCTCTGCATGCTTCATTGTGTAATTTATTTTTTTAAAAGAATTATTTCTTTTATTTCATTTTAAATTTTTATTACTTTTTAATTCACAAGAGAGAGACAAAGTGATAAAGCAAGTTTCCTTGTCCAGGACTCGAACCATGGTCGACCATGTGGGAGTCTAGTGCCTTAACCACCACACCACCTGCCAACCTCTTCATTGTCTAATTTCTAAAGGCAAAGGCATTCTCTTAAAACAGTTTTCATTGTTTTGTTTTGTTTTGTTAATGCCAGAGGATGTGTGCACCTACTAGAGAGAGAAAGTGGCTCCCAGTGGGATGTGGTCACACCCTAGTCCTTTCCCTTTATCATGTCAGGATCATAGGCTGGTGTACACAGCCAACATGTTTTTCAATCCACTGAGGCTGAGATTTGAACCACAGCCTGCCATGTGGAACCTGGCTCCCTCAATATAGCTTCTAACCACTGCACTACAGAGCCAGCCCAGTTTTGTTTTGTTTAATTCCACATAATTGTTGTCTGTGATGAATTTTCTACTTGTGGCAGAGTTTTAGTACACTGTGAATTACCCAGCCAATAATTCTGTTTTCCCCTCCCCACTAACTATTCTTTTTATCCCTTTCTGTTATAGAATATAGAGGCTGACAAATATTTTGATGGTAGGGGTCTTGGCTTACACTTGTCCGTGGCTGGACTATAAAATCAATACCCTTAAGCCACCTTCTGAAGAACTTTTTGATTAAATTCAGAAATTGTTATTGTAACTTTCCCTATCATTCTTTTATTTTACGTTACTTGAACATTTAGTTAGAGTTTTCATAATATAGTTTCTGATTCTGTCTTAACATTTAATATTTTCATTAAAATATGTGTATTTTGCTATGTCAGAGTATTAATATTTGATTTTTGATGAAAAATATAGTCTCTAAATTTTCATTTTTAGTATATGCTGAGTTTTGAAGAGAATCTCATTCTGTCAGATTTCATCTTATTAGATTTTAAAGTATTTATTTATTTCACTACTTTTTTTTTTTTCTCTGAACAGTTCTCAAGACTGCTGTTGGCTAACTAGCACTGATTATTTTCAGTTTTACTGTATGTACTGAGAAATTTGATTACCACATCAGTGTTACCAGGGTGTTGAGCAAATGGGTTTTCATATTTTAGGTCTCTTTTCACTTTGAAATTCTAATGTATTCAAATTTTATTCGTATGAAACTCATTTTGTAGTATTTTTAAAAGAAAATTGACAAGTAGTATTCAACCTGGATTATGTAGAAGGAGAACACAGAGCTGACCCATTTATAGGCACGTAAATTCTATGACTACCTCCAATATGCCAGATAATACACTTAGTATGAGGATATGAGGGGACTTCAGAAAGTTAATGGAAAAAGGGAAATAAACTGCAAATTTATTTTGGTGCCAAAAAAAAAAAAATGGAAACCTCTACATTTTTTTTTATAAGATGGCTTTTTTCATGGACTTTTTGAAGTTTCTTTCTTATGCTTATTTATGTTAGCTTACTTTTCATTTATTCCATGTCCTAGATATTTTGCATCAAGGGATAAAATAACTGTCAAAGTTGCATTTCTAAAGCAAAAATTTCTGGGAATTTCCTGGGATCCAATATTTAAATACTCAAATTGAGATAGAAGCCTCAACCTAAACCTTCGGGGAACAGAACGTGTGTTTACCATATTTAACATCTGCTTCCTTATTTTTGCAAATACATATCCCTGAAAGCCTATGCAGTATCAGGGACCATCTGTCTCACTCCAAGACATACATGGGGCCAGTAGAACTACAAATGGCAAAAGACAGATGTATTTACACCTCCATGTTCAGTACCTTGAAGCAGTACTTGGAGGAAATAAGGCCTGTTTTGGCAACAGCTGTTACTTAACTCTATAATGGTATGCATTGATGAAGGCTAAGTAAGTGTTAGAAATTATTTGGCTTCAACAATCAACCATTCAAACAGAATCCATTGTCTTTCAGGCTAATACTGGCGGATTAAGAACCCAGTTTACCATATCCATTGTGTTCTTATACAGGTAGAACATCCCTAATCTGAAAATCCAGAATCTGAACTGCTCCAAAATCTAGAACTTTTTTTTTCAAAGTCCAGAACTTTTTTGTCTTTAGCAAGACACTACTAGTAGAAAATTCCACACCTGATCTCCTGTGACAGGTTGTAGTCAGAGTACTGTAATACCAAAGTAGTATATAAAATTACTTACAGGTTATATGTGACATAAGGTGTAATGTAAATGAATTTTATATTTAGATTTGGGATCCATTCCCAAGATATCTCATAATGTATGTGCAAATATTTCAAAAAATGAAAAGGTCCCAAATAAAAAACTCTGGTCTAAACTTTCCAGATAAGGGATACTTAACCAGTATAAAATTAAGAATAGCTCTTCTATTCTATTAAAAGTAAAACTAGGGTTCAGGCAGTGTGTAGAGGTAATAAATCTTGAACCACCTGGGAAAGGTCCAGGGTTTGTATCCTGGGACCTCCCTGAGCATACTATGTGTGTACATGTATGCCCAAGGTTGGGACCAACTGAGAGCACTGGAGGTAGACTGCAGCAGGAGGACCCTGTAGGAATACCTCTATGTTTTTGTCTTTCTGGAAGAAATAAATAAATAAACTTTTTTTTTTTTTAAGGGGAAACTCTGTGGTAGGGGATTGCTCCATGTTTTGGGTGCTAGTTTTCTTGTTGCCTTTTTTTTTTTTTTTTTTAATTTCTCTTTTTGGAGAAGTTTTTGCTACAGGGCGTGTGCACTCACCAGAAAGACAGAGAGAGACAGAGAGACAGAAAGTGAGAAATCACCCCCCAGGGGGAATGGACATACCACAGTCCCTTCTCCTCCATTCTCCTCTTGGGATCTTGGGCATGCACGCACACACACCGGTGTGAGTTTAAGCCACCAGATCCAAGACTCGAACTGCAGTTGACTACATGGGAGTCCAGCCACATAGCCATTATGCCAACTGCTGGTCCCTCTCTTGTTGCCTTTTTAAGAAAGATTTTTGTTATAGGATGTATGCGCTCACCAGAGTGACTGAAAGAGGTGGGGGAGAGAGAGAGAGCAAGAGAGAGAGAGAATAATCACATTCTCTTCCTGGGATATCTTGGGCACACCCACATGTGCCCAGTGTGAGTTTTAGTCTCTGGTCAGGACTAGAACCATAGTCGGCCGTGTGGAAGTCCAGCTACGTGATCATTGTGCTGTCTACTGGTCCCAGATGCTACGTTTTACAGTAGGGATTTATTAGCAGCATTTCATAGATGTTTGGTTGAAATAATGAATCAAATGAAAGATAAAGTTGTTAAAATGCTTTCTATGCAAGAATTTACAAAACAGAAAATTTTTTATCTGTATAATTTTATCTCCTTTAAATGTATGCTACATATATATCAGTCTCTCTATATAAAACTATATATGTAAACATAAATGTTCGTTATATTGTGGGCACAAGCAGAGAATAGCCAATTTCAGAAAATGGTCAATGTTTCTTGGTAATAAGAAATGTAAAAACTGAGAATGAAGTTACTTCCTTGTTCTTACCTAGGTGATCATTTTCAGGGAGGTAAATATTTCATGATTTGCTCTTTCGTAAGTTTCATTTTCCTTATAGAAATTGCTTCCCATTTCGCTCCCCCCGTTCATCTGTATATTTATTCATTCATTTCTTTGTGAGTAATTAGATGTAGGTATTAGGAATCTTGGGCCCAACCCTGTAGTAGAAGTAGTATAGGTAATGTAGTAGAAAATTACAAGTAAGCCATCTGAAGTCCTAGGTTTTCATTGTGGTTCTGCCGCCTACTACTAGTGCGTTCTAGGCAAGTGTCTTCATCTAAGAAAGAAAAGTTTATATATGTGGATTATAATTTTACAGGGCTTACTAGATAGGAGTTCCTGCCCGTTCTTCGATGCTCACTACTTCATTTTAAAGCCTCACTCACTATTGAGCAGCCCTAGGCCAATACAGAGGACTAGTCCAATTTAGAAAATATAGATGTTTGTTCTGACCTTAGAAACATTTAATAGCATTTATCTGAACATCACCAGTTGATATTTGTAGACCAAATCTTCCATCAGGTCTGGCTATGTGAAAAAATAATATTAGCATAAAGTAGGCTTCGAAGAAGTTTTGTTTCTTATTTTCATTCAGTTAGGTTCACCTTGGCTCATTTAGATAGTTTGAGCTGATCCTGACACCTTACAAGCAAGCACCTTTCCTCTCTCTCTCTCTCTGTCTCTCTCTCTCTCTGTCTGTCTCTCTCTCTCTCTCTCTCTATATATATATATATAGATAGATGATAGATAGATATTATACACACACACACACACATATATGTATATATGTATATATGTGTGTGTGTGTGTGTATA
>NW_006159912.1:5284792-5299981 GCF_000334495.1 Tupaia belangeri chinensis
GAGAGGAAAAGTGAGAAGTCACCACCCCCCCCCCAGGGTAATGGCCATGCCACAATCCCTTCTCCATTTTCCTCTTGGGCCTCTGGTTCTGAGACTCGAACCACAATCAACCATGCAGGAATCCAGCACCTTAATCACCACACTACCTGCTGGTCTCCACTATGTGATATATTAAAAGGCAGCAGTTATATCTTTTTAGAGAATTTTTGACATTATTTATGCTATGATAGTCTCTACAGCAAAAATGGCAGAATTTGAACATTGTGTTTCTCTAATAAAAATATTTTACTTCTTCTGTTTGTACTTTTTTCCTTGGAAGGGGGGTGCTGTATATTTGTGTGTGGTATTCCTAACAAGGAGCTGTGACTACAGGTACATGCCACCAAGCTTGGGTCTTTGCATTTGTAATTAAAATTTGCAAGTCGAATATATCTTGAAAATGACATTTCTCTGTTTCAGCCTTATTTTGCCCTATAGATCAGTGTTTTGAAAACCAACAGGGCCACAGGTCTCTTTGGTAGTGAGCCGTTAGAATCAGTGAAAAATTCAAAGTAAAGATCGAAAAGGGCACTAGGAATAATCTACTCATATACATGTGCTAAAGTTGCAGCTTAAATGAACGCACACAGACTATAGGTGTCAGGAAAATCCCTAGGATTTATTTTTGAAGAATAATGACTTCACATCATTCTGATGTCTGTTATATGGCAGTGCCCTGACACATGATCATTTGATAAATAGAATTTATGTAGAGTATGTTTATAGAATTCGTCTCTTAGACTCTAGGTACTTTGATGGTGATTGAACAGAACCATTATTAATATCTTTTAGCATTAGAATCAGTTTATAGTGGATTTGAGCATGTTCAAGTGCAATCTAGTTTTACTTTTTTCTCACGATTTAAAAAAATCTTTCCATTTATCTCATTTTCAGCTAGTAAGGAAGACCTGAGTCTTTGTGATACTGTGTGACAATCAACAAAATGATTCAGAATTTTATGACTTGTGGCATTAATGGCATGTTACAAAACCCAGCTCCTTTCTATCTTCTGACTCTCTAGTACTAACTTTTTAAAACAAATATTTCTTGGTGCTCTACAAATAAGTCTATAGTAAATATTTCTGGATTTTCAGTCTCTGACCAGTTCTTCCTAAGGTTTTTCTATCAGAATTCAGTTTGTGAATTAAACAGTTTTTATATATGGCAGGATTGTTAAGCCAGCTAAAACTTAGTGATTATAAAACATTAATTCTTCCTGAATATAGTAGTTAGAGTTGCCTATGTAAATTAACAATCTTTAGTTAATTAAACAATTTTTAAATTCTGATATACCTCCCAACTCATCCTCTTTCCACTTTTCCCCACTCTCATCACACTCCAATGCGAAACTACAGCTGTGGACTCTCAGAAGGGAGAAAAGAAAGTCACAGCTGGATCATGGACTCGTATTTTCATTCTTTTGCTACTGAGGAAAGATGAAGCAGGTACATTTCAAAAGAACAGCTGACACTGCCCATACAGAGTCAGTAATTACGTCAGCCACCATACTTGGAAGTTTGTGGATCTTCTTTCACGTGTACGTGGCAGAGATCCATTTTGTGGGACTGCACAAGAAGGGAGTGACTGTAGACAGGATCCGTGCCAAGCATACGTTCTAAACCAGGTTCTCACCCTCTTCTTTCTGCTTGAGCTATGCTAACCAGAGGATCCTTATTTGATTGAAGTAGGCCTTATTGGTAACACATTACTGCCTGGAAAGGAAAATCTCGGCAATGTCTTTTTAAAGTTTCTGCATCATTTGTTTAGCCAACATGTCTCCTTGTATATAAGGAAACTTAAACCTGGAAGATATATTTACTGATTCTATAGGTGGGAAATATCAGGTGGTCTGTTGAAATGCAGAGACCTGGAGGTTTTGTTTTATTTTTGATTGTTTGTTTTTTTGGTGTTCTTGAAGAAATTTCTTATGTCATCAGTGAACAAGGAAAAACTTGAAAATTCTTTAAATAGCCCATGCTTTGATATTTGGAGTTAGGAGAGTATTCATAATAGGTATAGCATATACTGAAAAGCAACTTGAGCTTGGACGTTCCAAATACTCTATGAGAATCATATGAACTCTTTGGTTATTTCAGATGTGCTCCCACTGAAGTGAAATTCAGAGAAGTTAGGGAACCAACAGATGGTATCATGATTATGTCACTGGACTCCCACGTAGTCCACCATGGTTTGAGTCCTGGATCCAGTGGCTTAGAACTCATGCTGAGCACGTGTGTGTGCATGCACAAAATCCCCAGAAGAGACTGGAAAAGAAGGGATTGCGGCACGGCCATCCCCCATGGGGGGTGATTTCTTGCTTTCTGTCTCTCTGTCCCTCCAGTGAGTGCATGCATCTTTATAGCAAAAACATCTCTTTGAGAGAGAGAGAGAGAGAGAGAAGTTAGATCTTGTATGCCAGTAAAAACCACTTTATTTTAGAGGTACTTGTGGGCATACTGAAATTGATTCACACTTCCATTTTCTGATCATTTCTGCATGGGATCACTGTCACTATTAAGTTGGACTCTTCAAGTGGCCTCAGTTATTTAATCTGTGTTTTTAACATAATTAATCAGTTGTGAAATCAGAGAAGGGGAATTTAACCAACTTTTTTTTCTCTAATGAAATAGGATAGAATAAAGTGCTATTTTGCTAATGGCTCTGCAGACCAGCAGTACTGGCATTACCTGGGAACTTGATAATAGAGAATCTCAGACCCCAGTCAGACCTTCAGTGTCAGAGCTTTATCCGCAGCATACACATCTATCTGCTTTGTCACAAAATCTCAGAATTACTGTTTACAAAATATGGAAATAGGCAATAGGACAAATCAATGAAATAAAAAACACATTCATTAAATTGGTATTTCAATCTTACTTGTGTGTGTGTCATGAACATACTAGCTTGTACCTTACAATGTGGGTCACAGTCAAAAAAGTGTTATGTACGCTATTTTAATCGTGGTTGATAACATCATATCTCTGGTTGTGTTCTTACCACTAACTAATTATGAGAGTGCTATCCTTGCTGAGCATTGTCAACATTTCTAACGTTTCTTTTTACTTTCCAATGTCTTATTTTTTCCTTCTGCCTCACTTTCTTCTACTTACTGCCTCTTCCATGTCTCTTGTTTACTTCTTTGTGTCTGATGTACTCCAAGCCTCAGAATTGCACTCACTGTTAGAAAACCATTTTCCTTAAGTTTCAGTTTATGGTCAAATAGACTCAATTAATTGGGAAATTAATGCTAATTAGTAGAATATTTTATGTATTCCTCGTACCAGATTTAAAGAAGGACATATGCAATGTGCTTTCTTTTTGCATTTATTTCTTCAAAATGTCAGATGCTAACCTTATTTCCTGGAATGTGACCAAAACCAATTTTTAGTTCTATTTACTGCAAATAAAAATATGTGCTTTCTTTCTGTGGCTCTGAGACACCAATGCACCAATGGATAGCAAATGCTGTCATATCAATTTTTTTTTTTTTGCTATCATTAGCTCATTTTAAACATTTCAGGTCAGACAACAATACATTGGTTGCTACTGATCTCACTCTTTTGTGATTATTCCATTAACTTGTACTTTATTTAAAAGGGCTTCAGCACTGAATTGCATTTTATTTTGACTTAGAAATGCTGTAGGTGTGCTCTAGAAAAGGGGGAGAAATAGAAAATTTTGAAATTCCTAACTGAAAATTAAGAGCCTTATGACTACACATCATTCTGTTTATTGGTTTTTATCAGAATGTGGGATTACAAATGAGTACTAATTTTGTAGTTATTTTTATCCATACTCTATAACAGTATGATGTTCATGTGTTTGTTGACATTAAATGAGTTTTCCTAATTTTTTGTGCATTTTCCCCCCTTTTCCATGAAGGCCTTATCTCTTTGGAGCGGGATGTTTTTCCATAAAAGCTCCATGGTGAGTTCCAGTTCAGTCCCGCATGCCTAATTCATTTGCTGTACTCTGAAAAAGTAACTCTGTTTTGTAGCTTTGTTTTCAGTTGCATGGCCTGATCACAGAGAGATGAACCAAATTAATAATTTGTAGTTGGGACATGAATGTTGATATTTAAACTTTAAAAAAGTTTTCTTGATTTCATTTTGTTCCTTGTAAAGTTTTTTTTTAAAGAAACAAATGAATATTTTGAAAAAAGAAAACCAAAGCACTGTCTCATAATTACAGTTATTACAATCGAAATTACAAGACAAAGGCTAACACATGTTTAAAGCTTTGAGTAATATAATGATAGAAGTTCTCTGGATATCATGCTTAATATTTGAGGACATGATTTATTTTGAAATATGAATATATTTAAAGTATACCAAAATGCACCATAAAGTTTTTATTACATTTTATGTAGTCCTAAAGGGATATCAGTCAGTTCTGTCTGGGGACTAGTTTAGGTATTTAAGGAGCTATGTGATGAGGAAATGTGTATTTCACATGAAAATTCTCAATTTATTTTGAACGATTTACACCTGTGAGTAACATCATAGATTGCAGCTTTGTCAGTATTAGATATGACTATCACAGAAAAAAGAGTATATTTAATGCTTTTATGTAATGATTTAAAATAAGTTATAGCAAAAATCTGACATAAAATGTTTAGATGTTGAGTCAATGCTCCAGAATCAGACTGCCTAGGTGTTAAATTCCCAGCTCACATACTTACTAGTTATATGTTTTTAGGTGATATTCTAAAAACTCTGTTTCTTGTTTATCTGGTAAATGAAATCAGCAGCAGCACCTACCTCATGGGTTCATTAAATATATTAAATGAATTGAAAAAATATATATACATGTATGTAAGTAAGTGTCTGGTGTGTAGTAAATGCTCAGTGTTAGCTGCTATTACACTATTTGTGTTCTAGTTTAAAGGAAAAATATTGTGTTTGAAAACAGGTTTCTTTAAATTAGATCTTTTTTTAATTTGAGGAATGTGTGAGCCAAAAGAAAGTCTTGGGAAATGTTAGCAATATCTATTTTACTCATTTAATTAGAATGCCTCAAAGAGTGTTATCCCTATCTATGTAACTGTCATAATTACCACGGGGAGTTGTTCTGTCCCATTATTCTTGAAAACACATTTCGACCTTTTTCTCTTGGATAGAAAGAAGTTTAAATAGTTCCTTAAGGTTGAATTATTTGATATAATTTCAGTGTTAATATGCAACAGGAACATCTGAAAATATCATTGTTATCTAAGAATGGGTAACATAAAACAAATCACAGAATGTTTCTCTATGAAATGCAGCATCATAATTAGGACACAGTTTGCAAAACTATTCTAAATAAATTCAGGATATACGTAAATGTAAATCTCTTGGAAGTTGATTTTCGTTTTGTTAACCACATTTCTTCTAAAACCAAAGAAGATACGTGGATCTTTCTTAAGAGCTTATCATGAAAAGTGAATTTTAAATACCACATTCATATAACAGAATTTCTTTGTAGACTGAACTTAGAATTAAAGAATGAGTTTAGAATAAGTTTCTCATTCTAAGTACAAAGGAAAGAGCTTTAGTATGTTAATAAAGATTGAAGTTTTCTCATAGAAGTAAAAATGGAGTAACAAATGTTGTATGTTAAACAAGAAAAGTCCATTCCTTCAACAACTTATGTGCTCCTCACATTTAAGCAAAAGCACTTGTCAACCAGAAATGATTTGGGGTTGAAACAAGATTAAAAGAGCCAGATTAAAGAAAGGGATATATGAAATATAGTAGACTTCTAAATCATGGCCTGTCTTTTAGAAGACTGCTTTGTGGTCTGTTTGATGCCATCGTTAGCTCACAAGAACCTCGTTTTTAGTCACTTATACTAGACTAAAAGGTCCTCCTTTAAAATGCGTTAGTTTACCAGTGGTGCATGTTTTTTCCATTAAGATCTTAATGAAACCTCAAATTAAGGCAGCAAAATGAATATAAATTTGACAACTTCTTCCATGTTGTTTATAAGAGCTCCTTTGTTTTAATAGGTTTTACTATTTTTCCATGATATTTAGCCTTCAACCTGAGAATGTTTTTTATTTATTGTTCTGAAATAAAACATTATGCCAAATAAATATGTTTATTGTACTTCCAGTTGTAGGGTAATATATGTATTTTAGATGGAAATGAAATTTTTATAATTCTTCTTAAAATGAAATATAAATTTCTTGTGAAATTTTTTATTGGTTTCAGGTTGCAGCATTTATACTTAGCTAGGTTTTGCTTTTGGTATATCAGGATTTCTGTGAATTTTTTAATCTTCATGAAATTGGTTTAGTTTTTAAAATTTATACATTTTCAGGTGAGTCAGTTTAAAAAGTATCTTTATGTTTAATAACAAATAAGCTTGTAACAAGGAAACTATGCAGGCCATTTTTGGTATTTTAGTCACTTTAGACTTCCCTGGTATTATGTGTCCTGTGGGTTAATTTAACTAGGATATTTAGATTTGAATAACCATGTAAAATAATGCATGGATAACATCCATTTTTAAATATAAAAAGTTAAGAGAAATAATTTTAGCATGAATTTTTAAACTTGCTTTCACTATTACAAATAGTTAACAGTATTTATTGCACTCTTAGCATACACTTAGTATTGTATTTAAGCTACTGTTATTTTGGAATTGCTTATCAAAAAATATACATAACAGATGGCCAATAAGTAGTCCATATTGATATCCCTCACTCGTAAAGTCTTTATATAATATTAATTTTAAAGAATTACAATATACATATGTCAAGTTACATTTAACATTTTAATTCTATTCTATGATTATATAATTTATCTAAACAAATGTTCTCATGAGAATTTTTTTTAATTTACAGTTTCACTTTTTGTAGTATTTATATGGAGAAGAGAATAGTTTCTTACCTGCCAAGTTTACATAAATCTGTTAAGACATTTAAGAATGATTTTAGATCAAATAGAATAATTTTAGATAGATTATCTTTAGTGATTTAGAATGAAATAATTTCTATTCCCCCTCTTAGGTCTTATTTTAGAAAATAAAATTGAGAATGAGAGAAAACTACATTTCTTTTAATGGCTTAATCATAATGAAAAATATACATTGTTTTTTCTTTTTTAATAGTCTTTACACCACTTATAATTCTTACATTAACACTGTGTTTTACATTTACACTCTAACGTGAATGGTTCCTTTACCTTTTAGAAAATGAAAGAGGTAGTGCTCCTATCTCACGTTAGCTCCTCGCATGTTTCTGAACAAGGCACTGGGCCACATCGTTGCCGATCACGGCGTCCACAGATACCCCACACGCATCTTATTCTGGTGTACCTGGGGAAACCATCTACATTGGGATCCTCATCCTAGAATTCTTAAGGTTATCATTGGAGTTTTGTTTTTGTTTTTGTTTTTGTTTGCCTTTGAGTGTGGACAGAAAACAGGCAAGAGAAATTCAATATCTTAATCTGACCAAATTACAAATACAGAAGGAGCCAAAGGGAGAGGAAAGGATAACTTCAACTGCCTTTGTAAATATTTTTATGTCTTTAGTAATGTTAATATCCCAACAGTTTCTTATGGTGGCAGTGACAGTGATTATCATGCTATGATTAGGTAGCTAAGCCTTTGTTCAGAAGAAATGGCAGAATTAAACTCCTCTGATTTTTTACTGTGCAATCTATCTTGGGTTTTTGTTTGCATGTTCTTTCTCTTTTGATAATGTTCATTTATGTGAGGATTAGTCAATGTGTTGTTTTGTGATCATTGTTTTCCCTGAAATGGTGAAAGTTAGGTTGGTTGAATTTTTGTGTTTTGCTCAAAAGTTAAGTCAATTTTTTCTTTATTTTGAACATAGAATTATTTATGAAATTATAATAGGAGTAAAGGATAGGGGGCTATCTTAGAAAGGATTCTGTCAGGACTGTCAGTATATTTTTTTTCTCCTGTGTAATCATTTGAAAAAATGAATGAGGCCTAGGTGCATGGGAGGCCTGGGTTCAGTTTCTGGGTTGACCTGAACATGCTGGGTGTGACACCTGTGTGAAGATGTAATCCTAGCTAATTGGGAGGCTGGAGCACAAGGATTGTGACATAGAGAGGCCCTGTCAAAAATGCCTATCTATGGCTCTTTCTCATTCTCTCTGATAAAGGGAAAAGCAGTTGGATGAGTTTACATAATAATAGTTAAACTTCTGGGCACATAAATAAATGTTTTAAATCTTTGTGTTTTTTTTTAAAGAATTACTTTATCTAACTCTATTTATTTTTAAATTAATTAATTAGTTAATTTTTAATTTGACCTGAGAGGGAGGGAGGGAGAAGGAGAGAGAGAGAGAGATCAAGCTGCCAGGTCCGGGACTCGAACCACAGTCGGCCATGTGGGAGTCCAGCGCACTTAACCACCATGCTGCTCGCCAGCCCCTATATCTATGTATTATTAAGTTAATAAATTATAAATAAATGAGAGACGGTTTCTAGACATTAGAGGAACTCTCTTTTAAATTTGAAAATATTTTGTAATGGGATTTGTTATAACTCCTTTCAGAGAAGAAAGCAAGAAAGCAAAAAAGATTTTCTATAAGGATTGGTTCACCAGTGTGTAAATTTATTATATATGATTTGTAAGTCCAGCAGTTTTCCATTCCATTCACATATGAATCATGTTACAATGTTTCATCTTTCCCTCAAGAAGAAGTTATTTTGCAATAGAAATATTCTGGGTAATTTTGGAAAAATTCATGCCTGGTATGTCACGGACATGCATTAGTCAGAAAACCGTTCTACCTCTACTATATATTGCTGGATTTATTCACTTTAAAATTTAGGATGAGAGGCAAATTGAGCTGCTAACTTTGAGCATATCACATAGAAAATATAAGAGATCTTTAAGAAGTTAGTGGAAAATGTGTATTATGGAAAAACTGCACGAATTTAAAATTTTTTCTACACCTGAATAAGCTCTCCCTCAATTTCATTTTTCCACTAACTCTTTGAAGTTCCTTCATTCTTTTTAAATAGCCTTTGCAGTAGATTATTTCTTGTTTTTATATCCCTCTAATCTTATTTATACATATATATTTCTGTATTTCTATTTTGCTTTAAATACCACAGTTATTCCAGATATATCGCGTTGTCAGGAAAATCATGACACATTTTTACATAGAAAAACCCAGTGACTTTCCTGATGACCTAACAGAATGATGATAGTGATAACTCGATATTAATGTATTCACTCCATATGCTCCATACCCAGTGCACAACACTATGTCATGTAGTAGCAAGTTATTCTCAGAGATCAAAACTATTTTGGTTCCTCATTAAACCGAAACCTTTACTAATGGAATTTATTAAAGTCCTATCAGAAAAATAATTAGAATTAATCAAATATAAGCATAAAAATAATAATGCTTGGAACCACCAGTTGGCATAATGTCTATGTTGCTGAACTCCCATGTAGTCAACTGTGGTTCAAGTCCTGGACCTGGTGGCTTAAACTCACGCCAGGCATGTGTGCGTGCGTGCCCAAGATCCTGAGAGGAGAATGTAGGAGAAGGGATTGTGGTGTGGCCATTCTCTCTGGGGAGTGATTTCTCGCTTTTTGTCTCTCTGTCTCTCTCTGTCTTTCTGGTGAGCACATGCACCATATAGCAAAAACCTCTCCAAAATAATAATAATAATAATGCTTGACAAAAATTAAACTTACTTTTAACCTAAAATATTTATTTTCTATAGGATATAATGTAAAATTACATTATGTGGTGCTTTTTACTTATGTGTTCCAAACCTGTATTATGTAACTTAGAGAAATACAAAAAAATACTAACTTGCAACAGGGGTTGATTAGATTTTAAGCTAATAAACATATAGAATATATTTTTGTGTGTTCGAAGTCTTCATTGATGTTCTGTCATTTTTCTAATCAATATCTTGTTGAAGTCTAAATTAATGTTCTGTCATTTTTCTAATCAATATCTTGTTATAAAGGTGGCCATTTGGTTCAGTAGCAACTATTTTTACATATGCTTAGGATGTATGTAGAGGAGCCATATTTTTTTCTTAAGAAGTGGTTTACTCATTACTTACATGATTTAAAAACAGCAACAATCATGGAAATATTATCTAGTCATTTAGAAAAATCCTTAAAGTTTTTTTTTTTTTGTGCATCATAATATCACTGTTCCAGTATGGTGGTTCTAGTAAAAGCACATAGCCACATGATCGCAAATAACTTTAAAAAAATTCTAGGGTCAGTCCCACAACCTACTGGTTAAGGAAGCCAGATCCCAAATGGCCAACCAGAGCTTAAATCCTGGCATGGGCAACTTGGGAAATGTGCTGGGTATGTGTGCATGTGTGTGACCCAGATGCTGACAGGATGGAGACATGGAAGAGGAGCAACTATGGCGTGACCATGCACCATTGGGGAGTGCTTTCTCTCTCTCTCTCTCTCTCTGGCGAGTCCAAGTACTCTGTAGCAATTTAAAAAAAAATTAGAATAGTTTTATCTCTCCTCTTTGCCTGGCCTTCCAAAGCCCTTAAAAGGTTAAAAATGACCAATACTACTTTAAAGAAGCCAGAAACAGGAGTTGTCAGCTCAGTGATAGTACTTTAATGGTGGAAATAAAAAATTTGAAGGAAAACTTATATTTTAAGTAATGCAACAGACTGCACCATAACGTGAAAGAACAGTCCTTATGCCAGGGACCTAGATATGAAAGTGGTCAAGTCTATGGTAGAATGAAACTTTCCTTTCTGGAGCCTTCTCTTTTGAGTTGTGGCACATGCAGCTATGAAGAAGTGGAACTGCAGGAGGGACCAGCATTTAGCATGATGGCTATGTTGCTGGACTCCCACGTAGTCGACCACGGTTCAAGTCCTGGACCTGGTGGCTTAAAACTCACGCCGGGCGCATGTGCATGCGTGCCCAAGATCCCGAGAGGAGAACAGAGGAGAAGGGATTGCGGCGTGGCCATCCCCCCCCGGGGGGTGATTTCTCACTTTCTATCTGTCTCTCTCTGTCTGTCTGTCTGGCAAGCGCACACGCCCTATAGCATAAACCTCTCCAAAATAAATAAATAAATAAAAGGGGTGGGAACTGCAGAACTAGATTCTTTTCCTCAAAGAAAATTAAAAAAAGGTATCTTTATTCCCTGTCACTGGACGGCTGACTGTGACTGGTGTTGATATTTGAGGCATGACTTTGATTTATTTGGGGAGCGATGCGAAGTGTTTGGGAAATGTTAGTGATGGATAGAAGCAGCTTTTCCTTACAGAGCATGCGCATCAACATGGATTTGGTTCAAAGGCAGAGACTGAAGGGACCAATCCTAGCTGCCTCTGATCCAGATTTTTTGCCTTCCTTGAAGGACAGATGCCAAAATAAAAATCGTAGAAAATAATATATTTGAGAGGAGACTATTTCAAGTGTCATAGGAACTGGGAAACTGACATTACCAAAATATGACTTTTTAAAAAATGAGGTTAGAGGCCCAGTCACTGTGGCATAGTGGTCGTGCAGTGCCTTACAGGGCTGGAAGCCAAATGGCCAATGTGGGGTTGGAAGCGTGGATCAGTGTGAAAACATGCTGAGTATGAGTGTGCGCATGCGTGGGCATCCTGAGGAGCTCAAGGGCTGGGGAAGGGAGGTTTTGGCATGAGAAGGCCTTGTTGAGGGTGCTTCTCTCTCCTTCTCTCTTCTTTTCTTTCTCCCTCATTTGCATGTATGCACGCATGCTCTCTCATTAAAAAACAACAACAAAAAAAAAGGCAAAAGAAATTAGGTAATGGCCACGGTCTGTGTAAGAGAATTAATATTTGTTAAGGACTGTGATACGGGGAAGCACTGCTCTGGGAACTTTACTTGATTTATCACGCATGCTCTCTCATTAAAAAACAACAACAACAAAAAAAGGCAAAAGAAATTAGGTAATGGCCACGGTCTGTGTAAGAGAATTAATATTTGTTAAGGACTGTGATACGGGGAAGCACTGCTCTGGGAACTTTACTTGATTTATCTAATAAGTGGTTCTCCCACTGTGCATACATCAGAAACCCCTATAGGATTTGTTCAAAACAAAACACAGATTGTTGGACCCCATCCCCAGAGTTTTTGACTCAGTAGGTCTGGGATAGGGCCTGATTAGTATTAGTCTGTATGCCTGGGATGTTCCTAGGTGGTACTCCTAGCCAGGGGCCACACTTTGAGATCAAATAATGTAATTCTTAAAATAACCTTATGTGGTAATCATTACTATTTATATTTTATATAGAAGTAGTCTGAGCTCTGAGAGTTTAATAACTAGTCACCAGCTGATAAGTGACAACATTGGCCTTCAGACTCAGGTTTCTTTCTGGCTCTAGAGACCACAGTCTCTTTTCATCCTACCTACTTTTTTTTTTTTCCAGAAAGAGAGATTGTTGCTATAGAGCATATGTGATCGCTGGAGAGATCCAGAGAGACAGAGAGACAGGAAGCGAGAAATCACCCCTCCAGTGGGGATGACCATGCTGCAGTCTCTTCCCCTCCATTCACCTCCTAGGATTTTGGGCACACACGCACACATGCCTGGTGTGAGTTTCGAGCCACCTAATCTGTGGTTCAGACCGTGGTTGACTATGTGGGATTCCAGCGACATTACCATTACTCCATTTGCTGATCCCTATCCCACCTACTTCATTAAAAAAAATAAATAAAGAAAAGTGAGCAAAAGTTGGTACACATAAGTTTGACATGAGAGCTCTGGTAGTCATTGTATCCCACCTGGTCTGTGATCTTGCCCAGTATACATTGAGGCTCTTTTCTGGTCTATAAGTGTGAGAAAATAATTTACCTAACATGGTTGGTAAAATTGCTCTTGAGCTTCCTGGAAGCCCTTGATACATCAAAAGCAAACACAGTGTGGCTAGCCCAGTCACCTAGTGGTTAAGGGACCCAGGTGCTACACTGCTGATGGTACAGTTCAAATCCTGACTCTGGTGGCTTAAAAAAGGTGCCAGGTGCATGTGGGTGCATGCTCCAGATCTCGACAGGATGAAGAAATGAAGAAGAGATTGCTGCATGACCATGCCCCATGGTGGTGGTGGTGGGGGGGTGCTCTCTGCCTCTCCTTCTCTTTCTTTGTCTCTCTCAGGTGAGCATTCTCACCTGCTAACATATTAAAATGTTTTCTTTTTTAAAATGAGGACAGAAATATAGGATATGAAAGAGAATGAAAAGTTGATATTTGAAATTGAGGGCATGAAAGCTTATTTGTAGAAAAGAAAAAGAAAAGAAACAATACCATATAACTAATGGTAGTTAAATGAAATAACAGTTAATAAATATGTCCTTGAACTTGTAAGAAACAGAAGATTTGTGCTTGAGAGGTAAATGGATATTAAGCTCTTTTCCCTGAATAAACTGGTTTTCTAAAAATCCAAGGCTAAAAAGAAACAACAGGTGGAATATAATTGCAATAGATTATTAGATCTCCTCCCTGTATATTGTCTACACACATAGTATTGTGGCTGAGAGCACTTTTCAGATTTTTTTTGATATCATCTCATTTTCATATGCTGTCTCCATTTACTTGTATTCTTAATCACACATCTTATATAGTAAAATGAAATGATAAATTATTTTATTATTGTGAAATGTTTATGCTGATACTATTGTTTCACATTGAAATCTCCAGGGAAATATTTATCTGACAAAAAGTGACTTGGATTTTGCCAACACATATTTCAAAGTGGAGTTAGTTGTTTTTGTTTGTTTTTTGTTTTGTTTTGTTTTTGTTCTGTTTTGTTTTCCTGGGGCCAGCAGGTGGTATGGTGGTTAAAAGGCTGGCTTTGCAGTTCAAGTGCTGGACCCAACAGCTTGGGCACATGTGTGTTTGTCCAAAATCCCAACAGGAGAATGGAGGAGAAGGGATTGTGGAGTGGCCACCCCCCAATGGGAGGTGATTTCTCATTTTCCCTCTCTGTCTCTCTTCGGCCAGCATATGTGCCCTAATGAAAAAAAAAAAAAAAAGGAGTTACTTTTTTATTGATCTTCTAGTTTCTCTCTGGATAAGTCTCTGCAACTCAAAACTAATTTTACTTTTATTCCAGAACATACTCTCATATACATACAGTTAATAATTAAGGCACAATGCATGTCTAAAGTGGAAGATTTAAATACTAAAGGGTGAAATTTATATAAAAAGATCTCATTTTACAGAGTACTGTCATTTTTTCATCATGGTAATTTTTGTTTGTTTTTTACTGTCATTTTATTTTTTAAGCAAAGTTAAACCACCTCCTCAAATTTCACCCAGCAAATCGATGGGCGGAGAATTTTGTGTGGCTGCAATCTTTGGGACATCCAGGTCATGGTTTCCAAATAATGCAGGTCTGAAAAGAGAAAAAGGTATGTATTTTTACTTAAGTTCAATCTTGCCATTTGTAATCTTAACTTCTTAAGAAAAATTGATGACAGTTCTAGAATAATCTTGTACCCAGTAGTCTAGAAATAGAACTTTCTGTTCAATTAATGTGTGTGTCCCCTCAACTACTGAAGCCTGGCCAAGAAGATTGAAATCTACCCTTTCACTGTGAACATGAAACGAACTGCCCAATGGATGGTATTGTTTTCGTTGGTTTGTATGGTTTTGTGTTTTTGGTGACAGCTTACAGATCTCAATGCTATTAATTCCATACCCATTTTACAACTTTTACATTTTTCAAACTATATAATTTCATGCCATTGTCTCTGAAATACAGAGAAAAAAAACCTTATTTATCTCTATTTTGGAGATGAAGAACTTGTGATCAGCAAGTTTAATAAACTTAGATATAGGCACTAGTTAGTAGGTGATGGACTCAGCTTAAAACTAGGTTTTAACACCAAATTTTGATTAAAATAATAATAATAATAGTAATAATAATAAACCAGACCTGGTGACATGCTCCTGTAATACCAGGTGCTTAGGAGGGTGAAGCAGGAAGATCTTGAGTTTGAGGCCAGAGTGGGCAGCATAGCGAGATCCTGTCAAGAAAAAAGAAAGAAAAAGAGAAAAAGGGAAAGAAAGATGGTAAGGGAAAAAATAAGAACCAGTAACTTGATCATGTTTTAAAAACATGAGTAGGGCCGGCAGGCGCCATGGTGGTTAAGGGCACTGGACTCCTACATGGTCAACCATGGTTCAAGTCCAGGACCCGGTGGCT
>NW_006159912.1:5300020-5301991 GCF_000334495.1 Tupaia belangeri chinensis
AAATAAACAAAAAAAGTTAAATAAAATAATTCTTAAAAAAAAAAAGAGTAAAACTATAGCTTGTCACTAAAAAATAAGGGTCATCATTTATGATCACCACTGCTTTTATTAATTAATGTAGTTTTTCTCCTTTTTAATCCCTGTTTTGATCACCAGGAATACTACCATTAATATTTCCAAACTAATGTTTTACTTTGTGATTTCTAATTGTCTCTGTATAGAAGAGAGTGCCTGCATTTATAAAATAAGCGTGTAATTTTGAATGTTAAGTTATGCTTTTTCTGTTATACTTAAGTAGTATTAAAGTAGGTCACAAACTGGGGTGTTACTGGGGCACTTCTCTGGTGAGTTCTCTAGGCAGTATTGTTCTAGGCAAAATCGCTCTCCTTACACATAATACTGGGAGTCAGACATCAGCCCTTTTTCCTTGTTATCGCCTTTCAGTGACCCTTTCCGTGGTAATAGGATCTGGGGCACAGCAGGTTCCTTACCTAAGTAGGAGAGGATACTGTAAAGTATGCAAGCCTTCCATTCCCTTATCCCATCTCTATTTTTTGTTACCTCCTTGGCTTTAATGATGGTATCAAAAGGACTTTTTGTTACTAGTTAAAGCCTTCTGTGAAGCTCAGTTTCAACTGCTACTCCCTTCTGTTCTAATTACCCTTTTAACTTGCTACTCCTTTATGTCCCACTGGCTGGTCATTAGCCATTTTCTCAAATCAGCTGTAATTGATTCGTCTGACATAGAGATAAGACCCACCCAGCATTCAGGAGTGATTCTGTGTGCTCCTAGCTTTACTGTAAAAGCTGAGATAAAGGACTGCATCTGTTTTGGTAATGAGTACATGTGTATTCTTATAAAGTCATTTGATTACATCCATAACCAGCACCTGACTTCTCGAAGTATGACCGATTTTCATTTATCACAAAAACCAATAATCCCATTAAGAAAAGAACAGAGGGACCAACAGAGGGCCTAATGAATATGTTTCTGGACTCTCACATGGCTGCAGTTAGAGTCTAAGACCCCGCGGCTTGAAACTCATGCTAGGGTGCATATGGGTGCATGCCCAAAATCCCAAGAGGAGAATGGTGGAGAAAGGATTGCGGGTGGCCACCTCCCTTGGGGGTGATTTCTCGCTTTCTGTCTCTTTGTTTCTCCAACAGGTACATACACCCTGTAGGAAAAACAAACAAACAAACAACAATAACAAAAAAAACCAACAACTTTCTAAAAAGGGAAGAAAAGAAGAGGACTTTGGGAGAAGTGTGTATATGTGTGTTTCTGTGTGTGTGTGTTTAACAGATAGACTTTTTTTAGAGCAGTTTTAGATTTTAGAGCAAAATTAAGCAAAAAGCACAGAGCTTTTCCCTATACCTCCTGTCCCACGCATACACGGCCTTCTTTGTTCTTGTCATCCCCCGCCACAGCACTGCCTTTGTTTTGACTGATGGACTCTTGTTGACATATCATCTGTTCTTTCTTTGTTTTGATCTGGAAGTTTGAAAAGCAACAGTGTTCTGAAAGAAAGTTGGTGGGATGTTTGGGTGATTCTTCATGTATGGAGCCTGTCGTGCGTTTTATTTGGCACACCCAGTGTAACTCAACCTCAGTCCATACAGTATTCCTTCTTGATAGCATTCATTTTTCATATTGTGGGACAAATTACAGGATAAGTAACTACAAAAGGCTGTGAAATATTTTTTCACTGTATTAGGATTTGTGACAAAGTTATATCGTTCTTGAAGAAATCGCTTACAGTATGAAAACAGGCCCACCCGTGGTGGCATACAGGGGGCACCATTGCTTGGGTGATTCGAAGCCCCATGGGTGGCCTGGGTTTGGTTGTTGGGCTCACCTATACACTGGGCACAGCCATGTGCACTTTTAACCCTGGGCAATTGCAAAGCTGGGCCTGGCGGATCTTGAAGGCGGAATCTGTCAAAAATACTTACCTGTCTCTCTTTCCC
>NW_006159912.1:5302022-5308901 GCF_000334495.1 Tupaia belangeri chinensis
CCCTGCTCCAATTCCTTACTTCTTCTCTCTCTTCTCTCCATAGAGAATAATAAAAGATTTGAAAACTTATTTTGGGAGCATAGAGATTTTCACATTCACTAGTATCTACAAGGGGACATCAAAAAGTTCATAGAAAAGTAGAGTTAAAGTCTGAATTTATTTTGCTTTAAAATTTTCTGAAACCCCATGCATAATTTTTTCATGATACGCATTTTCTGTGAACTTTCTGAAGACACTTTATACAGCGGTATTCTTTAGGTGAACAAGTAGATGTAAAACATCACATCTTTTTTCTTCCTCTGAGCAGATTCACAAGCAGTCCGAGAAGGTCAATAACTTGTAAAAATTACAGGAACTCATTTTATGCCTTTGTCATTTATCCAGGCTCTGTTTCTCTGTTTGCAGATCAGTCCAAGCAGGTGGTAGTTGAATCTCTCTACATTATCAGTTGCTATGGGACCTTAGTGGAGCACACGATGGAGCCACGACCTCTCAGTACTTCCCCTAAAATTAGTGATGACACGCCACTGGAAATGGTGACATCACCGCGAGCCAGCTGGACTCTAGTTAGGTAGTACCTCCTTTCTTTTCTTTCAACATTTTTTTGGGGGTATGTAAGCTTAAAAGGTACCATTTGATAAATTTTGTGATATGCATGCTTCTGTGAAGCCATCACCAAAATTAACTTGATAAACGTGTGTCTTGTCCCTTTGTATTATATCAATTTGCTCCTCTTTTTAACCTCTCTTCTTTCATCTAGCAAACAATAGTTTATGACTTTTTCAGTTGACATTTTACATACAATAACATTCACTGTTAAAGATGACTTTTGACAAAGTTGTGCACCCATCAGTACAATTTTCATTATCCTAAAAAAATAAACTCAAACTTATTTGCATTCACTCTTCATTTCCCTCCAGCCCTTCACTCCAGTGTAACTACCAGTTAATTAATTTCATCTCTATGGATTTGCCTACTCTCATTAGTTCAGATAAATGGAATCATTTAATATGTGACCTACAGTGTCTGGATTCTTTCACATAGCATGCAATCGAGGTCTCTTCATATTGTAGCATGTATCATAACTTCTTTCTTTTTTATGGCCCAATTATATTCCATTATATGAATATACCACCTTTTGTTCATCTGTTCATTAGGTGATGGACATTTCTACCATTCAGCCACTATTAATACATGTCCATTTGTGTACAGAATTTCAGGTGGACGTATGCCTTCAGTGGTCTTGGGTATATACATGGGAGAGTGTCTCTGCTTGAACTCGTTTTCTCCTTGCACTTCTGTGTTATCTTTTCTTGGATTCCTACTTCCTCTATTTGTACTCTCACGCTCACTGAAAATAGACAGTAGCATTGAGATAGCTGTAAAGAGGAAAAGAGGAATATAAATAGACTTGAAGGCTTCCTTTAAATGATTCCACAAGTACAATGGCTAAACATTGTAGAAATGTTTATTGAATCAGAGACCAGCTGAATCCTCTGCAAGGCCTGAAGCCCTAAGGTTGATCAAGGCTTCAGATTTCTGGGTTCGCTTGAAAAAACACCAGGTTCATATGTGAGAGTCCAGGATCCTGAGGGGCTTACGGGCTGGGAAAGTGGATCATTACGTAAGAGATTCTGTCGAGGATGCTTCCCCCCTCCCGCCGTTGTGTGCACACATGCTTTCTATCATAAGAAAAGAATCTGAGTTTATCTCAAAAGTCCATAATGATTAGAATCTTTATGAGAAAGCATAAAGAAGGAGAGTATCCTGGAATAAAATCTGTTCAATAAAGTGCATTGTTCAGGAGAGAAAAGAAATTGCTCTGACATGTGTAGAAGGGACAGACAAAAATGAATATGAAAATGATTCTCCTCCTTTTGACATTTTAAAATATTCTTATATTGATTTTTTGAGGCTCCAGCATTCTTCAGTATTCCGTTACTGTACTGGATTGATCTGATCAATATCTGATTTATCAAGCTTATGTAGGAGTGGGCAGATCTAATTAAAATCACTGTTCTATCATTGTTAAAATAGTGAATTATTTTGGAACTTAGATGCTAATTAAATCTATAATTCATCCATTTACACAGCGGTGGTTAATTTTTTTTATCATTTTTCAATGCTTCATTTAAAAATATACACATTTTGTAAGAGATAGAGCTCTAAAAATTGTCAAAAGTTACATAAAATTAGAGCTACTTACTTGTAACATATGAATTCTATACTTCCTTCTGTTCTATCTTTTGGATGATTTGTCTGTCCTATTGGAGGATCTTCTGCTGTTCAGTTAATGTGGGCTCCACGTTATTTGTAAGATACATTGCCACCTTCCCATTCTTTTTAAGCATATGGCCTTGTGTTTCAGGTTTCAGCACATTTATTTTAATGATTCTAAGTTCATTTTAATGATTAGAAAAAATAGTGTGAATTTATATCAGGGTCTCTAAGTGATGACAGTCTTGGTGACATGCATCCCAGCTTTTAATGTTCTTCTGCTATTTCCTTAGAACCCCTCAATGGAATGAATTGCAACCACCATTTAATGCAAACCACCCCTTACTCCTTGCTGCAGATGCAGTGCAGTATTATCAGTTCCTGCTTGCTGGCTGTAAGTAGTTCTTGATTTTTTTTCCTTCCATATGGTCATTTCAGTTTCATCTTAAAATGCTGGCTTTTAAAGCAATAATGCATATTACCACTTGTCTGAAGGACTAAGACCTTGAACAGAATGAAGCAGGTAAGGTGTTTAGTACAAATGTAAACCATAAGCCTTAGCACACGGTAAGTATGCCTTGGGCTACTCACATTCCCTGCCCATGACCTACACCTCTGCAGTGATCTTAGTAAATTGATGGAGAATATCTGGTAGACTGAAAAAACAAAAACAAAAAATCTACATGAGAATACTAGGATATAATAAACAGTTTCAGAAGCATGAACTCCATTTCTAACATACACACACCAAATTAAGCACTTATACCAACAGGTCTTTCTTTTTATAGAATTTTACTTGCAATAATGAAGTAATACTTTCAATTTCATTTTTGTTGTTTGTTTCAAGTGTAAGTTTTAACATTTATAGAGGTTGCATCGGATTCATTGAGCTATTACAGATACAACTTTTTTTTTCATGGGATGCATGAAAAGATAATTTAATATTTATTATCTGGTTTGTAGTTTTAGAGTTAAAATTCTTTACAATTAAAATTCAATTTGTAGAAAGAACTGAAACCTTAACTCGAGGCTTCTGAATACTGCGTATTTTTTTAAAAAAATCACTGAAAATCAACATTGACTTTTTTTGTGCAGTTTTGTTGTATTTAACTTATTTTCCTGCCTGGTATAGTAAAAAGCATGAATTAAAATAGTTCTGAAACTGTTTTATTTCATTTTTATAATGTGTTATATATTATACTGGAAACAGAGATTTTACAGACTTTGCTTTCATGTTATGGAATGCCATGGCTGTGATAAATAGTTGGCAGACTTGTGCTCTCTTACAGGAGTTGAACTCCGCCTTTTCTAGCACCTACTTATTATATGCCTAATATTTGTGATTTAAAGGTTAATAGGATTTTGCTTCTGTCCTCAATGAATTCGCTTTCTAATTCAGGTGACAGACGTTTAATAAAGAAATAAAGTAAAATGGAGAATAGATTATCAGTGGAAGGTTATACATTGGACTATGAGGGCAGAGACAGAAGTTGGTAAAGGCATTGCAGAAGGGTAACATGTAACTGGTTTTCAAGATGAAAGCAGAGTATATAGAAGTTGTTTCAGCAAATATTTAACTATCATATGTACTGCAAAAAGCATGTCATAAACATAGTACTAAATAAAAATCATGAACACATTTTCTACCACCTCTCCAAAGGGGCAAAAATAATAGTTGAATAAAGCATAGTTGACTAATAGGTGAATTAAGCATAGTTGACTTTCAGAGTTATCAGTTTTTGTTTCGTTGTGTTAATTTGATACATATTAGGTATGTTCACTAGACAAACAGTAGCAAGTTCAAAATATTTAAGAAAAAGTAAGGGTAAAAATAAGAAAATGCAACTAGCTAATTGACATTACTTTATTTTTGCTGCCCCAAATACCTTTGTCTAATTCTTAGAACAACAAAAGTCTTCAGGTGCATCGTTTAAGAACCACCACTGTTGGCAGTAGCAAGCCATCAAATGTTTCCCAGCCTAGCAGTAACACTATCAGAATTGCATTTCAGAAAGATCAGTCCAGCAGCTTTACAGCATGAGGTTCAGAGGAGGGGAGTGGAGGCTTATGATCCTGGAACAAGATGAGAGTTTTAATTAATTCTGTATTACAGAGAAGACAGGATAGACCAGTGAGCTGTTGAGGACTTGGACTAGAAAAGAATTAGAAATAATTTGAATGTAAGTCACTGGTGATTCTATGGTTTCTTATTATATTACATATTCTACATCACACTTTAGATCTTTTGAATTCCAGATGCACAAGCATTGGGATACAGATAAAAAGACCTGTCCCATAAACCTCTCGATAATTTCATAAATAAAAAGTATCAATTACATTCCACTCTTTTCTTAGCCAAAAGACCAAGAAATTATGAACATATCAATTATAATGCTTGCTCTTATATTTTGATGATCAATGACATGAAGCTAAAGTTTTTGTTAAGACTTTAAAACAAGCAACTAGTCGATGGTGTAGTGGTTACGTTGCTGGACCTCCACATGGCCGACCACGGTGTGAGTCCTGGACCTGGCAGCTTGAAATTCACACCGAGTGTATGTGCTTGCATGCTCAAAATCCCAAGAGGAGAAGGGATTGTAGTGTGACCATCACTCCTGGGAGATCATTTCTCGTTTTCGGTTTGTCTGCAGAGTGTGTGTGTACCCTATAGCAAACACACAAACAAACAAACAAAAAAACTCTCTTAAAAAAAAAACTATAAAACAACACATACTTAAAAAAAGAATTACTTTATTTTATTCATTATTGTTATTATTATTAAAATTGCTATAGGGCACATGCACTCACCAGAGGGAGACAGAGAGAGAGGGAAAAATAGAGCAGAAAAGTGAGAAAGCTAGCCACCAGGCCTAGGACAAACTGCAGTCAGCCGTGTGAGTTCAGCAGTTTCACTACCACGCCATCTGCTGGCTCCAACAATATAAACTTTTAAGCATCATTGCAAAACTTTATTTTGTATCTACAAGTACATATTTGCAAGTAATAGATTCCTGGGACTTTAATAGAATTTATGAATTCATTTTAATATTCAGCATTAATAATGGAATATCTATTCTGGGTATGGGATTGATTCTGATCACATTGTAATGCCATTTATGTATATGACAATCATAATTAGTATATTTTCTTTTATCTTGTTAAATGTTATTCTAGACATAATCAGAAAAAAAATCAAAGATAGCTTAATTCTATAATAATTGTTATATTAAATCACCCCCCCAGAGGGGATGGCCACGCCACAATCCCTTCTCCTCCATTCTCCTCTCAGGATCTTGGGCATGCACACACACATGCCCGGCGTGGGTTTAACCCACTGGGTCCAGGACTTGAACTGCGGTCGACTATATGAGAGTCCAGTGACATAGCCATTATGCCAACTGCTGGTCCCCATAATTATTATATTACCTTTTTACACTGAGAGTAGAGAGTAGAGAGTAGAGATATGGAATTAGACTCATTTTTAAAGTCAAGTTTTCTTACATAAAGATTGAGAGTCCTGAACATGCCAGTCTGTGACATGACTGAAACAATGAAAAGCACAGCACATGGGCATTTGCATCAAAAGAACAAAAGCCAGAAATACAGTTGGTAGAAACAATACTGGCACCAGTTTAAAGAGAATGCCTTTACTTGACCATCTGTTGCACCCTTTTTGCAAGTTAGATCCTCATTAAGAAGACTTTATTACTCCTTGTTTTCTCTCCAATTCTCCTTACTGAAGGCATTTAAAAAGATACTGTACTTCTTAAAATACAAGTACACCAGAGCTGATGCCAAGAACTGCAGCTTTCTTTAACCATTTTGAAAATCAACTATTTCCCAACTTAAGACTTTGATGTATTTCTAAGTGTATTTCAAATGTAACTTTGAAGAGCAGAGCTCTAATACAAACATCACAAATGTTAGAAGCATTTTCTTTTTTTGTATTTGGATCTGTGCATCAAGTAAAACAGAATCACACAGACTCCGGAAATTGTAATAATAGTAGACAAAAATGATGTAAATGGGAATGGGAAAGAGATGTTGTCGAAGGGAGTAGGAGAGCAGGATGTTTAGCAAGGAACCCCTACTCCCTTCCAGCCCTGTAATCATAATAAATACTCTGCTAGTTGATAAACACAGTTCTGCATATTTGACAAAAGGGTAACCTGGTGGGAGAAGAAAAAGAATGCTAAAGACTTTCTACCTATGTGGAAATTGAAAAATGACCTTATAGAGGTTGTGATGAAAAATGACTAGGGGCTAGCAGGTGGCATGGTGGTTAAGGTGCTGGACATTCCCACTTGGCCAACCATGGTTTGAGTATTGGACACACACCACCTCCCCACCCCGTGTCTGTGTCTGGTCAAATTAAATAATTATTTTTTAAAAAAGAAAAAAATGATAACTAGAGCCAACAATATAAACTTTTAAGCATCATTGCAAAACTTTATTTTGTATCTACAAGTACATATTTGCAAGTAATAGATTCCTGGGACTTTAATAGAATTTATGAATTCATTTTAATATTCAGCATTAATAATGGAATATCTATTCTGGGTATGGGATTGATTCTGATCACATTGTAATGCCATTTATGTATATGACAATCATAATTAGTATATTTTCTTTTATCTTGTTAAATGTTATTCTAGACATAAT
>NW_006159912.1:5309083-5322815 GCF_000334495.1 Tupaia belangeri chinensis
CCCCCCAGAGGGGATGGCCACGCCACAATCCCTTCTCCTCCATTCTCCTCTCAGGATCTTGGGCATGCACACACACATGCCCAGCGTGGGTTTAACCCACTGGGTCCAGGACTTGAACTGCGGTCGACTATATGAGAGTCCAGTGACATAGCCATTATGCCAACTGCTGGTCCCCATAATTATTATATTACCTTTTTACACTGAGAGTAGAGAGTAGAGAGTAGAGATATGGAATTAGACTCATTTTTAAAGTCAAGTTTTCTTACATAAAGATTGAGAGTCCTGAACATGCCAGTCTGTGACATGACTGAAACAATGAAAAGCACAGCACATGGGCATTTGCATCAAAAGAACAAAAGCCAGAAATACAGTTGGTAGAAACAATACTGGCACCAGTTTAAAGAGAATGCCTTTACTTGACCATCTGTTGCACCCTTTTTGCAAGTTAGATCCTCATTAAGAAGACTTTATTACTCCTTGTTTTCTCTCCAATTCTCCTTACTGAAGGCATTTAAAAAGATACTGTACTTCTTAAAATACAAGTACACCAGAGCTGATGCCAAGAACTGCAGCTTTCTTTAACCATTTTGAAAATCAACTATTTCCCAACTTAAGACTTTGATATATTTCTAAGTGTATTTCAAATGTAACTTTGAAGAGCAGAGCTCTAATACAAACATCACAAATGTTAGAAGCATTTTCTTTTTTTGTATTTGGATCTGTGCATCAAGTAAAACAGAATCACACAGACTCCGGAAATTGTAATAATAGTAGACAAAAATGATGTAAATGGGAATGGGAAAGAGATGTTGTCGAAGGGAGTAGGAGAGCAGGATGTTTAGCAAGGAACCCCTACTCCCTTCCAGCCCTGTAATCATAATAAATACTCTGCTAGTTGATAAACACAGTTCTGCATATTTGACAAAAGGGTAACCTGGTGGGAGAAGAAAAAGAATGCTAAAGACTTTCTACCTATGTGGAAATTGAAAAATGACCTTATAGAGGTCGTGATGAAAAATGACTAGGGGCTAGCAGGTGGCATGGTGGTTAAGGTGCTGGACATTCCCACTTGGCCAACCATGGTTTGAGTACTGGACACACACCACCTCCCCACCCCGTGTCTGTGTCTGGTCAAATTAAATAATTATTTTTTAAAAAAGAAAAAAATGATAACTAGAGGGGCTGAGAAGAATGGCAGGATAAGCATGATAGAGGGATGTTTCATATGATTGTTTCCTATATCCATCAGTATTCTGAAGAGAACCCTCTTCTAGTGGGTCAGAAACAAGATTATGAATTGATAATGAAACAATGTCTAGTATTATAAAATATAGTGGAGGTGAGTATAGTTAACAACTCACTTTATATCTCAGAGTACTTAAGAAAGAGGATTTGGGGGGCCAACAGATGGCGTAATGATTATGTTGCTGGAACCTCACATCATTGACCATGGTTTGAGTCCCGGACCCAGTGGCTTAAAACTCACGCCAGGCATGTGTGCATGCATGCCCAAAATCCCAAGAGGAGAATGGAGAAGGGGTTGTGGTGTGGCCATCCACCCTGGGAGTGTGATTTCTCACTTTTTGTCTCTCTGTCTCTCTTTATCTGGTGAGCACACGTGCCCTATACCCAAAAAAAAAGAGGATTTTGAATGTTCCCAACACAAAACCAATGACAAATGTAAATTGAATCATCAACATTGTATTAATGTTCTGAACAAGTACATTGTACCCATACAAATGTGTACAATTATTATGTTAATTACTCCCACAAAAATATTTATGATCAACAAAATTAAAGAAAAATTTAAAATATTGCTAAGGTACTCAATAGAACAGTGATTGAGATTCATAGAACTTCCCCATGTTTTGCTGGGGCATAATAGGTTTGTTCTACATTTAAAGACAATATAGGAAAAAATAGAGAAGACATTTTACGTATTTGAATTTGATCTCAGATTGTTGGGGAACACAGTGTTCTACAGTTTCATTGACTGTTTTTTGACATTCCAGTTGACTAATAGCGTCCAACCAAGATGGAATAACAGATCAGATTTACCCTCCTGCCTGAAATAACAACAAAAATAATACATGAAACAATTGTCTTCAGGTGACTTGAACTCAGAAAACAAATAGTGATCCCTGAGAAAGGGAAAACAAATGAAGCAAACCCCATCGTTTCCCAGTTTATTTTCCTGAGCGCATTTCTTGGCTGTGCCACAGTTAGCGAGAAGCCACGAGGAACCCGAGGACTCCTTGAGTTAAGGAGGCAGAACTGAGAGTCTAGTAAGACCAAACTACCATTTCTGCAAACTACTGTGAGTTCTTAATGTAAATTAAGTTTTACTGAAAGATAGCCACATCATTTCATTTACATATTGTTTCTGGCCACTTTTAAGCTAGAACCATGGAGTTGAGTAATAGTGACAGAGACCATATGTCCTACAAGTCCCAAAATATTTACCATTTTCAAAACCTGACCTAGAATTTACTGGAGAGGATATCAGACAGAAAATTCTGAGATCTACAGAGGGTCCTCTTAGCGTTTTCAACAGGATGCTGACGGATATAAGAAACTGTCTGAAGCCGAGGAAGACCCATCTGAGAGTCTTAGAGGGTGCTGGTGCTCACACCGGACCTGGACTAGTGACACTGAAGGAGTTGTAATCATTGCATTTGTTATTTGCAAAAAGTTAAGTAGAGATGTAGAAAATACTAAGAAGACCCAAATTAAACTTTTGCATATGAACATCACAATGCGTAAGAAGAAAGCTATATTAAATAAGATTGAAGACAGATATTTTCAAAGAAACAATTATTGAACTTGAAGTTCCTGAAGAAGTACTGGTGGGACAGAAGAAATAATAGCAAAATTTTTTTCTATTTGATATAAACCGTAGGTTAAAGGAGATCAGTACATCCAAAGCAGCTAGAAACATAAGAATATTATATTAAAGTAGATCATAATCATTTTGCTCAAAATAGTGGATAAAGAGAAAAAATTTTTTTTCATGTGCATGTGCACATGAGAGTAAGAGAGTTCTCAAAGAGAGAGAAGCTCCTTCCCTGGGGTCTCATCGTGCTGTGACCCACTTTCTCTAGTTCTCCAGCTGGTCGGGTCTTTGGGCAGTTGTATATGTGCCTAGCGTGTGACTGGCTAACCGGACCAGGGATCTTAACCATGGTCATCTGACTTCTCTTGAGCAGTACATTACCACTGTGCCTTGGAGGCAAAAAAACCTTAAAGTCTCAAAAATGAAATGAGAAAAATACATCCTCCATACCAAGGAACAAAGATAGGAAGCAGGTTTTTTTATGTACTGAAAGAGAATAACTGTTAACCTAAAGTTCTGTACCCACCTCCAATTATCTTTTAAAATAAAGGCAAAATTAAAAAAAAAAAAAACAACTCTGAGCTGTATGAAAGCTTAAAGTACTTATCAGCTGCAGAGACGCCTGCCTAAATTGTTAAAGGGAGTCCTTCAAAGCACAAGGAAAATTACACCAGATAGAAAGTAATGAACACTGGCAGATAGAAAGTAATGAACACTGGCAATGGAGAAAACATGGGCAAATAGATGACATTTAAAACTTAATTAGAAATTGAAATATAATTGGGAACAGCAGATGGCGTAATGGTTACGTCTCTGGACTCCCACGCAGTCCACTGTGGTCCGAGTTTGAGACCTGAGGGTTTAGAACTCAGGCCAGGTATGTGTGCATGCATGCCCACAATCCCAAAAGGAGAATGGATGAGAAGGGATTACGGTGTGGTCATCCCCCCAGGGGATGATTTTTCACTTTCTCTCTCTGGTGAGCCCAAATGCTCTATAGCAAAAATCTCTCTTAAAAAAATTATATATATATATCTCCAACACATGTACATATGTGAAGAAGGGATTCTGACATAGTCATGCCCCATGGAAGGTGCTTACTCACTTTCTCTCTCTTTTTCTCTCTCTCTCTCTGTCTTTTTCTGGTAAGTGCATGATCGCTCTAGCAAATTAAATAATAAAAAAAAGTCATAGGAAAAGAAAATACATTTTCAAAGCTGTACTGTATTTTAAAGTATGCCTGTAAGTGGACTCATTCAGTCCAAACTTATGTTGTTCAAGGGCCATGTATCCACATGCTTTTTAAAAAAGCATTATTTAGTTTTATTTATCATTATTATTACTTTTTAATTTGCTCTGGGGCACATGAGCTCACCAGAGAGACAGAGAGCAAGAGTAAGAGGGAGAGAGAGAAGGTGAGAAAGCAAGCCCTCAGGTCCAGGAGTAGAACCATGGTTGGCCATGTGGGGGTCTAGCACCTTAACCACTTATGCCAGCTGCCGTCTTCTACACATGCCTTTTTTTTTTTTTTTTTTTAAAAAAAGGCTATCCAAAATAAGCCATCATCTTGGCTATAAAACAAGTCTCAGTTAATTTGAAAGATTCAAAGTCATACAAAATATATTTTCATATAATAAGAAATAGTAACAGAACAATCTCTGAAAAATCCACAGAATCTGGAAGTGAACACACTTCTAAATAACCATGGTTCATTGAAAAAAGTAAAATACAGGCAGCCAGCGGTTAGCGTAATGGCTATGTCGCTGGACTCCCACGTAGTCGACCATGGTTCGTGTCCCGGACCCGGTGGCTTAAAACTCACGCCGGGCGCGTGTGCGTAAGTGCCCAAGATCCCAAGAGGAGAATGGAGGAGAAGGGATTGCGGCGTGACCAGCCCCCCTGGGGGGTGATTTCTCGCTTTCTGTCTCTATGTCTCTCTCTGTCTGTCTGGCGAGCGCACGCGCCCTACAGTGAAAATCTCTCAAAAAAAAAAAAAGAGAAAAAAATAAAATACATAAAATATTATTTTGAACTAAATGAAATTGAAACAGGACATTTCCATATCTTAGAATACTACTCGGTTAAAAAAAAATCACATTGTGCTTTGAGTAAATGCAGCCAGTTTGATGACTCAAAATTATGCAAAATAACAAAAAGCCACTCTCAAAAGTTTGCATATTGCATGATTCCATTTATATGACATTCTGAAAATGAAGAAAATAGAAATTTTGGAAACAGCAAATGGCATAAACATTATGTCACTGGATTTCCACATGCCCAATTGCAGTTTGAGTCTTGAACCTGGTGACTTCAAAACTCTGTGTGTGTGCCCGTGTCTGTCCAAGGTCCTCTGAGCAGAATGGAGAAGGGATTGCGACTTTGCCAATCAGTCTCCCCTCTGGAGATTGATTTTTCGCTTTCTATGTCTTTGTCTCCCAGGCTAGCACATGTACCCTACAGCAAAAATCTCTAAAGAAAGAAAAATACATACATACATATATATATATAAATGGGTATTTAAATGGTAAACAGAGCTTGGTGACATTTTATGAAAGAGAAGATTAAATATACTCATAAAGGGTTTACGCAAGGTATATCTTTGTTGTCATAGAACAGTCTGTATCTTTTTTTTTCTACCTTTGGTTGCTATAGGATGCATGCACTTGCTGGAGACAGAGTGAGAAAGAGAGACATAAAGTGAGAAAGCATCCTCGGGGGGGAGGGAGCACCCAGCAGTCCCCTCACCTCCATCTCCTCCCAGGCTTTTGGATATGCACACACAAACACCTTTTATGTTTTTCAATTCATGGGGTCTGGGACTAAAATTGAGATTCCATGTGAGATCCATCCACTTTAACCACCACGCCACTGATTGGCCTAGCAGTTTTGTGTCTTGATTGTAAAAAAAGGGAAAGTTACTCCAATTTACATGTGTAATAAAACTTGAATAAACCCATGCCAGCCTGTGGAATGGTGGTTAGGAGTCCTGGATTCCCTGTGGCCAATCACGCGCTTTTAGTCCTAGATCCAGTGGTTTGAGAAATGTGCTGGATCTGTGTGCATGCCCCAGATCCTGAAAGGCAGAAATGAAGAATGGATTGTGGTGTTACCACTGCCCATGAGAGGTGCTTTCTCAGTTTCTGTCTGTCTCTCTCTCTCCACTTTCTGATTGTATTTGCCCTCTGGCAGTATTTTTAAAAAGCATGTATTATTGTTTTGCTAATCTCTTGGACTTAACTAAGATTTTTATATTGGTCTTTATAGACAAGGAACTAGATAGTACTCAAAGCTAATATTGAGCTTTGTCTTACACAGCCATATGAAAACTAAAATTAGCAATATGAATAAGGTTAGATTCTAAGGATCTGTGTTCCCAGCTCATCTTTTACTGCTGGCTTACCAACCACAAACATGACACTAAAAATAGCCAATATTTTTCATTTGAATACAAAGTCACATGTTTCCGTTTATAATGAAGTCATTTTAGGATATCTTATTCTCCTATTATTTCCTTGGTTTGGCAGTCCAGTGGTAATATATTTTGTACATGTTGCTATCACATTCTACTATATATATGAAAAGGACAATGGTACAAAAAGTAAAGATAAATAAATAAATAAAAATGATTTGTCTTCCCCACCATGGATATTGTCAGTCCCTGGAAAAGTGATTAAATATGAAGAAATATTCTTCTGAGATGTTCTGTCTCAAATGTCTCATTAGATTTAACCTAACATCCTGGATTGCATTGCCGTTATGATATGTACCAAATATTATGGAGGTACTTAATAATATTTCCTTGCATTGTCCATAATAAATATTTGCCCAAGAGTGGGTAAGGGTGGAAGGGGAAGAAAGAAATGTTTTCCTCTTATAAAGGAAACTTGTAATGTAGGACATATTTAAAGTGTTTATAGTCCATTGTTGGCCCAGGGTGTGTCATACTGCTCTATCCAGGTTTGAAAATCTGAGGTAAAGAAACCACTTACAGTTTCTTAGAATTTTATTTGATTATTTTACTTATTTTCACTTAAATTTACTGACATATGTCCTTCTATGGAGAAATGATTTTAGTGACATGAGTGGTGTTTCTTTAAGAAATTAAAGTTTGATGGGAACCAGCAGTTAGCATAATGGCTATGTCGCTGGACTCCCACGTAGTCGACCGCGGTTCGTGTCCCGGACCCGGTGGCTTAAAAAAACTCACGCCGGGCGTGTGTGCGTACGTGCCCAAGATCCCGAGAGGAGAATGGAGGAGAAGGGATTGCGGCGTGACCATCCCCCCTGGGGGGTGATTTCTCGCTTTCTGTCTCTATGTCTCTGTCTGTCTGGCGAGCGCACGTGCCCTACAGTAAAAATCTCTCCCAAAAAAAAAAAAAAAAGAAAGAAACTAAAGTTTGAGACATAGGGACGGTGTATTTAGTCATATCTGAATCTATAGCTACAGATACAGATACGGCCAACATGGGAACATTATGGAATTCACATTTTTTGTAGAAACTGCCAAATATTTAAATGCAAGAACTGTCAACAATCTGCTAAATATAAACGATGGATTGAAAAGTTTGTGTGTATGGATATATATTCAGTCATTGGGAAAGTCATAACGTATTTTTCTAGGTTTTTCTATGGAAAAATGCCTCATGGCTTTCTCGACCCCCCAATACTTCTTATTTATTCTGTTGTCTTTATATAGATATTCAGATCTATGTAGTAGTTAATTGAGTTTTATGTCATTGCTAATCCTGAGATGTTCAACATCAAAAATTCTTTCTATTAGGCATAATAGTCTATACCCTCTTATGTAGTGAATCTTGACATTTTCTTTCTTTTTAGTATTTACCATTTGGAAAAAAAAAAATATATATATATATATTTACATGTCAAACCACTTTGCTGTCATAATTGCTCTTAAACCAAAATGGGCATGTGTGCTTACTAGAGAGAGGGAACGTGAATCAGACCTTGGGGTGAATGGCCACGGCACAATTCCTACTCCTCCATTCACCTCCTGGGATTTTGGGCATACACAGGCACATGTGCCCAGTGTGATTTTCAAGCTGCAGGGTGCAGGACTCGAACGGTGGTCAGCCATGTGGGAGTTCAATAACTTAACCACCATACCACCTGCTGGCCCCCTTCGGGTTATTTTATGACCTTCTATTTTTATAAAGAATTATTTATTTAATTTTACTTATTATTATTATTATTTTAAATATGCTATAGAGTACATGTGCTTACCAAAGAGAGAGAGGGAACAAAAGTCAGAAAGCAAGCTGCCAGGTTTGGGACTTGAACCACATTCAGTCATGTCAGAGTCCAGTGCCTTAACCACCACACCACCTGCTGACCCGATGACCTGCTATTTTTCAGGTACAGTTTAGAGTAAGCATTGTTTTCCATTAATACTAGTAAATGTTTATTGAATTAGATTGGCAGTTTTGACTGGATTAGAACATTGATTCTAATAGATTAAGAAAATCCACTGGTTTTGGAACCAGCAGATGGCATTAATGGTTACGTCACTGGTCTCCCATGTAGTTGACCACAGTTCAAGTCCTGGACTGGGCAGCTTAAACTCACACAGGGAATGTGTGTATGTGTGCCCAAGATCCCAAGAGGAGAAGGGATTGCGGCGTGGCCATCTCCCCTGGGGGGGGTGATTTCTCGCTTTCTGTCTCTCTGTCTCTGTCTCTCTCTGTCTGGCGAGCGCACGCACCCTATAGCAAAAACCTCTCTTTAAAAAGGAAAGAAAAGAAAATGTATTGGTCTAGAAGCTTCTAGGCCATCAGTATCTCTGTTTCTCGTGCCATTTATTCGATTTCAAATAAGGTTAAGGTACTTACATATAGATACTGATATTCCTGATGTACATTTGGAAAGTTGGAAATTAAGGATAGGGTTTAGCGGGTTCAGAGATATTTGTTTGCCCCTTTCTCTAAGAATAAGGAACTGAGATACAACGGTCTGTTTCTGCTTACCTGCAGTAATATGAAAGGTTGGTATTGTAAAGAGCTTGTGGTCTGATATGCCTTCACTTCCATCAGTAAGGTTAATTGCTAATAAGTGACTAAATGGGAATTTCGGGGGAATGCTAAATGCTGTGTTAGTACTAACAGGAGTTCTGGCGCCATTTCAGGGTCACTATTTGTATCTGTCTATCAGAGTTAGAATACAGTCGTTTCTCTCAGTTTCAGCCTTCTCTATAGAATTTCTGTCGATTGTTTGACTCCATTAAGGGTGTAGGGGAAATAAAAGCCTGAATGACCAATCCACCAGGGGCTATGGATAGACCCTTTCTTTGTCCATACTCCGAGTACTGCATTAGGTCTCATTATCCATTTATAATAAGTGACCTCTGCCCCCTGGGTCATTGAAAAATATTCAGTGTGCTTTTCTGACACATAGGGCACCTTTGTCAGCAGACATTTGAAACAATGGGACGTCTGGTAGTCTGGAGTACTAGTATACATTGCAGGTTTTAAAATAAATATACAGCCGTGTGCCAACTCACTCTGGCAATTCTTTTTTCTTGGCTCTTGAATGGTTCAGAAGTGGGCCAAGGGGAACCAAATGTCTGGAAAATGAATGCACTGTTCCTTTTCTCTTTTATCACTCTTACTCAATTCTGTTTTCTAGAAATGGTTTGCCTCCGCCTTTGGTTTTGCCTTTCTTGATTTCCAGTTCTTCTTTGGAAAGTGTTTGCCGAATATGCTCAGAGTGGCTCTGATGGTTCTCTGCTACACGATAGGACCTGTCTTCTAGCACTCTGTTCCACCCACTCTGGTAGTGCCCACGTTTCCCACAAAGTTGGGAAAGACTTGACTCTACCATAACCCAGATTTCTTTTTGTGATGTAAATTTGAGCCACCTACCAGAAAACTCTGCATATGTAGTGGTTTCTTTCTCCAGCTCCTATGCTTAGATAGACTTGGGAAAGGTGGAGATAGAATAGTAACTGAAATATAGATGGAAAGTAATATGATTGTCCTGTCTGGATTTTTACTCACTGTCAGCCAAAGGGCAGCTTTCCAAGAGTATGGACTACCAGTAACTGTCTGGTTCTAGTTTAGTGCCTGTGTTATAGACTGATAGGAGTCAGTCATTTACCTGCACTATGTTGGACATGAAAAATTGAGAATCAGTTCATTAGAAAGTCATCTGGTAATATAAATTAAAATTTTAGGGGCCAGCCTCATAGCACAGTAGTTAAGTGCTATTTATAGAAAGCAGGATTCCACATGGCCCACTACAGTTTGAATCCCAGCCCTAGTGGCTTGAAAAACATGACAGACATATGTGCATGTGTGCCTAAAATCCTGACGAGATGGAGAAATGGAGGAAAAAGGGCTGTGGCATAATCATGCCCCATTCCAGGGTGCTTTCTCTGTCTCTCTCTGTAGAGTGCACTTGTCCACAGGCAAAATTAATTAATTAATTTAAAATATTACTAGCTTCGGGTCCAGGAGGAGGCATGATAGTAAAGGTGCTGGATTCACACCTGGCTCACAGTTCAAGTCCCAGATCCGGTGGATTGAAATCACACTAGGCACATATGCATGTATAGCCCAGATCCAGAAAGGAGAATGGAGGAGAATGGATGGTAGCATGACCATCCCCATGAGGGGTGATTTCTCACTTTCCCTCTCTCTGTCTCTCTTTGGCAAGCCCACATACCCAATGGCAAAACCTTATAAATTTTCATTCACTAACTTTTATTTTAATAAAATAGCATTTAAAATAGTAATTTTTATTTATTTATTTATTCACTCACTCACTAATTTATTTATTTATTTATTTTTAAAGTTGATCAGAGAGGGGACAGAATTGGGGGGGGGCGGTTAGAATGCAAGCCACCAGTTTCAGGATTTGAACAGTGGTCAGCTATGGGAGTGCAGTGCCCTTAACTACCACGCCACCTGCCAGCCTCCATTTTAATAAAATAATTTTTAAAATACCTGTAGAATATATGAAAAACTTTAACATTAAACTGCATACTTTGCATTAATTATACTTTATTTCTCCCTTTGAAATTTACTTATTTTTTTATTTATCATTATATATACTGGCCTGTTTCCTTTATTGAAAATATATGAGACACAGGCTTTTAAAGAAATCCATTTTATTATAGTATACTAGCAATAGACCTAGGTATTTTATTACACCATGAGGTTTTCCTTTTAAGTGATGTGCTACTGCATGCTCTCAAATATTGGGGCATAGAAGTGTTACCTTCACAGTAATGGCCCCATATTAAATTTTTCTCTCTAAAGCAGTAACAGAAAACCATATAGTTGATAAAATTCTTACCATGACAAGAATTAATATATTAACTGGATTATAGCACTGTTTGACAAATTGCTTACTAAATATATCAAAATTGATTGTATTTGAATTGACAAATGACTGCACTAGAAGAGGGGAAATTCATTAATTATAGCTACTCCCAACTATAAGAAATGTAATCATGTAAATATGGATTTTGCTAAAACAAAAATCTCTGTGGTAGCATTGCCTACGTGTGTATCTACACTTCTTTGCCATTAATACAAGGGTACTCTTAGCCACTGTCCTTTTATTTTATTTTATCTTTTTTGAGAGATTTTTGCTAGAGTACCTACAACTTGCTGAAGAACAGAGAAACAGAAGCGAGAAATCACTCCCTGGGGGATGGCTGCATCGGAGTCCCTTCTCCTCTCAGGATTTTGAGTACATACACACACGCCTAGCGTGAGTTTAAGCCACTGGCTCCAAGACTCCAACCATGATCGACTATGTGGGAGTCCAGCGACATAACCATTATGCCATCTGCTGTTCCCAAAATTTATATTTTGCTGGCCCCGCCACTGTCCTTTTAATAATAATAAAAAATAAATTATTTCTCCTGTGTTAAAAGATGTGTTTCGGGCCCTTTTGACCAGGAGTTTTAAAAATATGTTTAAAAATGCAATGGAAAGTCTGTAGCCCAGCCTTTCTGCTCAATTCTCAGTTGCAGCCTCTCTTTGTCTATCTCGTGCTTAGGGATTCACAGCATTTCCCAGATACCCTTACACAATTATGACTTCCCTAGTATCATTTTATAGATGGCAGGGCCTTGCAATAGGAAACAGCCATCTAGACATGTCACGCGACTTCCTTAACACTTTTACCTTGAAGGAATCACTACCTCCTATGACTCATTTTCCTTATCTGTATAATTAAGGAACTAATCATCCTTTTAAATTTTCATATGTTGAGAGACCCCCTGCTCTAGAATCCCATAACACGTTATATAAGTCATAAAAATTCAGAACGAAGGTATATAAAAGAAAAGGGAATAAGCAGTGTAGAGACCAGAAGTCCAAGTCTTTGTCTCGTTACTCCTTTTCATTCATATTTTGTGTAAAGTATTTTCTAATATCTTGCTAATTATTCCTAATTCAAAAATAGTGAAAACAAAGGAACTTGTGCTGTTCTTTAATATAGAAATGTATGTTTCAGAAATCTCTCTTCCTTCTTTCCTTCCTTCCTTCCTTCCTTCTTTTTTTAAGAGAGACTTTTGCTATAAGGTACCTGTTATGCTGGAGAAACAGAGAGAGACAGAGAGAGAAAAAATGAGAAGTCATTTTTTAGGGCAGATGACCACCCTGCAGTCCCTTGTATGCTATTCTCTTCGGATATAGGGCACATTGACCTGTGTGTGGCATGAGTTTTAAGCTGCCGGGCCAGGGACTCGAATCTCTGTCAGCCTTGTGGGAGTCGGGCCAGGGACTCCCACTGTTGTCAGCCTTTTGGGAGTCCAATGCTTTAACTGTGCCATCTGCTAGCCCCCAGAAGCATTTCTAAGAATTCTTTTTGGACTATTAATTTCTAGGAGCACCTATTAGAAATTCCTTCTTGGGATCAGCAGTTGGTGTAATGGCTAGGACGCTGGACTTCCATGTAGTCGACCATGGTTCAAATCCCGAACCTGGTGGCTTAAACTCATGCTGGGCACATGTACTTGCGTGCCCAAGATCCCAAGAGGAGAATGGAGGAAAAGGGATTGCGGCTTGGCCATCCCCCCTGGGGGGTGATTTCTCGCATTCGGTCTCTGTCTCTCTGTCTCTCTGGCGAGTGCACACGCCCTATAGCAAAAAAGAAAAAAAAAAAGAAAGAAAGAAAACAGAAAAAACCTCTCCAAAAAAAAAGAAATTCCTTTTTTATTCAGAGCAATGTATACATGACTTTTTTTTTGTATATTTTTAATACTGTCTGTTTTTAATAATGCTCTTGTGATTTTTAGCATAGCTATTTTTTCTATTTTGTAGCCCTTTTTTAGAGCACTGTTTATGAATGAAATCTTATAAAGGCTTATATTTAATGCTTTGTTTTTATTTCTTGAATTGATTTGTTCCATTTGTCAAAAGTTTTAATTTTGCTATGAAGTGTTTAAACCGTCATCATTACTAAACTTCTCTGTAAAAGAAAAAGATAATGTTTTTTCTTACGATCTTTCTTATCAAAGGTAATCCACTCAGTGACCAAGGCATAAGGGAAGTGGGTGAATGCCATAGATTGTCTCTCAGCAGCCTGAGTCTGTTCTACTTATTGTTGTCATAAGACAGGAGAGGTCTGGCCATGTGATTTTTGTGGAACTTGCTGGAGAGACCAGAAACACTACATTGCCTTCATTGCCTTTATGCTGTCAGTTTTTTGCCTTTCCTACTATGCTTTCTTTGTATTTTACTTTACCACATGAAAAGCATTTGTAATTACCTCTATATGATGTGAAGTCTGGGCTCAGGGGTCAGAGCTGAGATTCTATGTGGGCTGTTTTTAGAGTAGTGTTTTCTTTTCTTTTCTTTTCTTTTCTTTTGAGAGGTTTTTGCTATAGGGTGCGTGCGCTCGCCAGACAGACAGAGACAGAGAGACAGAAAG
>NW_006159912.1:5322955-5323668 GCF_000334495.1 Tupaia belangeri chinensis
ACGGGGGCGGGGCCGCGAGCCGCGGTCGACTACGTGGGAGTCCAGCGACATAGCCATTACGCTAACTGCTGGTTCCCTAGAGTAGTGTTTTCTTCTCTAAATCACTCTGCTGCCTTTTTAAGCTCTTGTTCAGATTCTGCTGGGCTAATATGTATAACATTATATAAGAAGCCAACAAACCAGTATTTTCTAAAATGAAATATTTTATTTCCTCAGGAGTGTTAGAGTGCAGAGTAGCAGGCCAATATACTTCATTTCCGTTCCTACATGTGAAGCTTCGTTGGCTGTTGTTAGCCTCCTGGTGTTGCGACGTCTGCCCAAAATATTGTCTCCATTGTATTGCATGGCGTCTCTGATTAGGCTATGTAGATATTTATTATGATGAGAGAACAGAGGTAATGAATACAGAAAACATATAGAGTCTGTATCAATGATATAATTGATATTTAGAGAGAAACATCTTTCACATGTTTCATGAGATAAATTTAAGTAGAAATACTGAACTTAATATGTAATGAAGTGATGAACTGGAGCAATTTTACATAAGGTTAAGGACAAGGCCTCTGGAGTCTGCGGTCACGAATTTATATCCTACTTCTGCTGCTTGCTACCTGGGTGACTTTGGGCAAGTAAGTTAACATCCCTGGAATTTAGTCTCCTTATCTTTATTATTATTATTATTATTATTTTACTTTTTTTTTTTTTTACATTCA
>NW_006159912.1:5325847-5326940 GCF_000334495.1 Tupaia belangeri chinensis
ATATAAGAAGCCAACAAACCAGTATTTACTAAAATGAAATATTTTATTTCCTCAGGAGTGTTAGAGAGAGTGCAGAGTAGCAGGCCAATATACTTCATTTCCGTTCCTACATGTGAAGCTTCGTTGGCTGTTGTTAGCCTCCTGGTGTTGCGACGTCTGCCCAAAATATTGTCTCCATTGTATTGCATGGCGTCTCTGATTAGGCTATGTAGATATTTATTATGATGAGAGAACAGAGGTAATGAATACAGAAAACATATAGAGTCTGTATCAATGATATAATTGATATTTAGAGAGAAACATCTTTCACATGTTTCATGAGATAAATTTAAGTAGAAATACTGAACTTAATATGTAATGAAGTGATGAACTGGAGCAATTTTACATAAGGTTAAGGACAAGGCCTCTGGAGTCTGCGGTCACGAATTTATATCCTACTTCTGCTGCTTGCTACCTGGGTGACTTTGGGCAAGTAAGTTAACATCCCTGGAATTTAGTCTCCTTATCTTTATTATTATTATTATTATTATTTTACTTTTTTTTTTTTTTACATTCAATTTTTGCAGAAGGCTTCACTAACTAGCTTGGATAGAAAAACAAGACAAACAAAACTCACTGACTTAGTTTTAAATGGTAGCGATAGAACTAGTGTCTGTGTTCTCTTCTGAGGTCTTTCCAGCCTCTCACACTTCCTAGTACTTTATGACAGATATTACCAGGTGGCATAGCTAAACATGCCTTGCTGTGAATGAGCAACAGTGAAGAGAAAGGGTTTATGTTAGATCGTATCTCCTCTGATCTTCAGTGGTCATCTGCATATCTAAGTAATTACGGCTCTGTCCTATTTTATTCATTTTCAGAGTTGTTGAGAGAAGTTTTGCTTAGCAACTATTAATGTAAATTGAAAATTCCTCTTATACCTATTTGCTTTGAACATCTGCATTCCTTTAGTTATTTATAGGGAGTGAAATTTTTTAGTGTCCAATGTATCCTATAGACTGAACTCTGGAAATTCCTTTTTACAATTGCCTTATTAAGACCCTGAACCTTTTTTCCTAAAAAAAAAAAAAAAAAAAAAATAAAATTTTAAACT
>NW_006159912.1:5327237-5336711 GCF_000334495.1 Tupaia belangeri chinensis
GGGGGGATGGTCACACCACAATCCCTTCTCCTCCATTCTCCTCTCAGGATCTTGGGCACGCACGCACACGCGCCCGGCATGAGTTCTAAGCCACTGGGTCTGGGACGCGAGCCGCGGTCGACTACGTGGGAGTCCAGCGACATAGCCATTACGCTAACTGCTGGTTCCCTAGAGTAGTGTTTTCTTCTCTAAATCACTCTGCTGCCTTTTTAAGCTCTTGTTCAGATTCTGCTGGGCTAACATGTATAACATTATATAAGAAGCCAACAAACCAGTATTTTCTAAAATGAAATATTTTATTTCCTCAGGAGTGTTAGAGAGAGTGCAGAGTAGCAGGCCAATATACTTCATTTCCGTTCCTACATGTGAAGCTTCGTTGGCTGTTGTTAGCCTCCTGGTGTTGCGACGTCTGCCCAAAATATTGTCTCCATTGTATTGCATGGCGTCTCTGATTAGGCTATGTAGATATTTATTATGATGAGAGAACAGAGGTAATGAATACAGAAAACATATAGAGTCTGTATCAATGATATAATTGATATTTAGAGAGAAACATCTTTCACATGTTTCATGAGATAAATTTAAGTAGAAATACTGAACTTAATATGTAATGAAGTGATGAACTGGAGCAATTTTACATAAGGTTAAGGACAAGGCCTCTGGAGTCTGCGGTCACGAATTTATATCCTACTTCTGCTGCTTGCTACCTGGGTGACTTTGGGCAAGTAAGTTAACATCCCTGGAATTTAGTCTCCTTATCTTTATTATTATTATTATTATTATTTTACTTTTTTTTTTTTTTTTTACATTCAATCACTGTGTACAGCATAGCAAATGAATTTTCCCTTCCTGGATACATTGTGTATTTGTGTATTTGTTCAATCAGAGATATTACCATTCTTATTATCATCAACAGGTAACTTTCCATTTAAGGACTACCTTACAGGATCATTGTTAGGTTAAATGTGATCATTTTTGCAGAAGGCTTCACTAACTAGCTTGGATAGAAAAACAAGACAAGCAAAACTCACTGACTTAGTTTTAAATGGTAGCGATAGAACTAGTGTCTGTGTTCTCTTCTGAGGTCTTTCCAGCCTCTCACACTTCCTAGTACTTTATGACAGATATTACCAGGTGGCATAGCTAAACATGCCTTGCTGTGAATGAGCAACAGTGAAGAGAAAGGGTTTATGTTAGATCGTATCTCCTCTGATCTTCAGTGGTCATCTGCATATCTAAGTAATTACGGCTCTGTCCTATTTTATTCATTTTCAGAGTTGTTGAGAGAAGTTTTGCTTAGCAACTATTAATGTAAATTGAAAATTCCTCTTATACCTATTTGCTTTGAACATCTGCATTCCTTTAGTTATTTATAGGGAGTGAAATTTTTTAGTGTCCAATGTATCCTATAGACTGAACTCTGGAAATTCCTTTTTACAATTGCCTTATTAAGACCCTGAACCTTTTTTCCTAAAAAAAAAAAAAAAAGTATAACTTTTAACATTAAAATGTCTGAAATGCTAGAGGAATGTTTGATTTTATGAGATTATCTGTGGAATCCCTGTTCACTATTCCAGGGATTGAGAAGGATGAAAGTGACTTCTGTATTTGTTTTTCTTTTTCTTATTTTTGCTATAGGGCACATGTACTTGCTGGGAAGAAAGACAGAGAAAGTGAGAAAGAACCCTCAAGGGCAATGGCCATACCACAATCTCTTCTTCATTCTCTCAGACAGGGATTGGGAAGGATGAAAGTGTGAAAGTGACTTCTGTCTTTGTTTTTCCTTTTCTTATTTTTGCTATAGGGCACATGTACTTGCTGGGAAGAAAGACAGAGAAAGTGAGAAAGAACCCTCAAGGGCAATGGCCATACCACAATCTCTTCTTCATTCTCTCAGAATTTGGGACATGCATGCACATGTGCCTTGTGTGTTTTTCAAACTGCTAAGTCCAAGAATCAAACTATGTAGTTGGCCTGTGGGATCCAGCCCGCCTTAACCAGCACACCACCAGCTGGCCTGGGACTTTTATTTCTTACTCTGTATTCTTTGAAGTTTTTAATGAACATATATTCATAAAATACTAATAGTTCATTTCTCTCCCCAAAATTGTTTGACATTGTAGAGCAGTACAGAGTAAGCAAGCCTTGGAAAATTCTCTTTTGCTGTTGGAAAGGTAGAGAAAACTTCACAGTACTTGTGGGCTAGGGTTTCCATCTCCTTCTTGCCCGTATCTTCTTAGTTCTGTGAATTTTCTGATTTGTTTAAAGATTAAAATATAGTACATATCATGGATACTTATTGATTGTTTGAAAAGATTTTAAATTATGTTCCTAAGTATAGGTTGCAAATGTTGGTGTCTTCCAGGTCTAAAAGCTTTTATCTTCTCTATGCCAAGATAATTTTGTCTCTTTTGCTTAGGCAAGAGAAAAATCTGTATTTAATTCTTCCTGCTGTATAATGATCTGGACTTTTCTGTATGTAACTAAACGATAAATAAGTGAGGCATGGAAGAAGTTACATCAGCCCTTTGCAAAAGAGGATTTTTGCCCTTTTTACGTTCACAACCAGCTCCTTCCCCATTTATTTATTTATTTATTTATTTTTAGGGGTTTTTGACTTAGGATATGTGTGCCACTATAGAGAGAGAGACACCAAGACAGTAAGAGGGAAAGCGAGAAATCACCCCCCAGGAAGAATAGCCACGCTGCAGCACTCCTTTTTCTTCCATTTTTGTCCTATGACTTTGGCCATGCACACACACATGTCCAGTGTGAGTTTCAAGTCACTGGGTCCGCACCTCAAACTGCAGTCAGCCACGTGGGAGTCCAGCAATGTACCTGCTACACCATTCTGCTGGGTTCTTCTCCCCTTTGTTTTGTTTCAGGTTTTAGAGGCTGGGCTGATTTCTTTAGACTCTTTGCTTTTCAACTATGCCATTGTAGATGGTGTCAAGAACCATAAGTTCATGGTAAGTGGACTAGAAATTGCTGCATTGATAAGTGAGCACAGTTTAATGGTCAGAAACAGTGCTGCTTTATTTTACATCAATTCATAGTAGATTCTTTTTACCCTTTACTCATCTTAGACTCTTATTAAAGATAGCATATTTTAGAGTATTCCTTGAATTTAGAATGGTAAATTGATTATTCCTGAAAGAAATGTACCTAAGATGCAGGCTTGGCTGTGAGAACTCAGTTCCCACTATTGACGGGTTACAATTCATAACTCTGTATAGAATTTGGATCAGGATAATTCTCCCTATCAGCAAAAACACACACTTTTATGTGTTTTGAGCACCTGATAGAGCAGGTACTATATTTAATATTCATGTGTGTAAAAACAGAGATGATAAATATGAAGAGAGTATGTATAAACAAGTGAGAAATAGCATCCCTCCTTTTTTGAAATCACAGACTGTAAGAATGTAGGGGAGAATACACATAATCCAGGAAGGGCATCTTTTGTTTCCTGCATTGGTTTCAGCCATCCATTGATACACATCTCATTCGTTTTTGTTTCTCAACTATGAATGGACAGCACTAATCATATCAATTGTAGTGTTCTTATTCCGTAACTTTTTATTAAAAATAAATTTGATATGGGTACATGGTATACACAGCATAAAAGCTACCAAGAACTATTCTGTGGAAAATGAACCTTCCCTATTTTACACATCTGATTCGTTTTTGTTTCTCAACTATGGACAGCACTAATCATATCAATTGTAGTGTTCTTATTCCGTAACTTTTTATTAAAAATAAATTTGATATGGGTACATGGTATACACAGCATAAAAGCTACCAAGAACTATTCTGTGGAAAATGAACCTTCCCTATTTTCAGGCATCCTCCTCCCTTCCCAGGCAGAAATGGCTATTACTAACGTCTTCTGTTCTACACTTCTGTAAAGGTGACCTTTAACAAGAATGGTTTTCTTGTTATTTAGACTTATACGTCTGGCCAGATTATATAACCCTTAGAAAGACAAAGCTGTTATCTCTGAGCTACAAGTAAAGTATTATACAGGTGTGATATGATCCTTTAAATTAATGTGGGTAGACTTGTCTAGCTCTCCCACCATTTTTGGTTTAATGTACGTACAGTGCAATTGTACTAATAAATGAATTGCAGTAGTACACATTAAGTAGACATTGTGTACACCTTTCCAAGTAAATAAACTCTACCTTGACTTTAATTGCAAATGCCTTGAAGGGATTGTTACAGTCTCTTCAATTCTTAGAAGTGTATTAGTACATTTTGGAATTCTGCTCGGTAGCGTATCAACTCATTATGCTTTAGTCTTTCTGTCTGTTTCATGATGTATTAGAGTGAAGCTGAGAAGTAAAACTAAATTGTGAGCCCTGCCAGACAACCTCCAGGTACACCGTGTCCAGATGCTAAATGTCAAATGACCTTTAGGGCGCAGGAAAAACAAATAAAACTTCCTTAGTTTATGTCTTCTATGGGAATATTATGATACTTTGGGGGCACAGGAAGGGAGAGTGGGTGGGGGATAAGATGTACCCAGAGTTGACAGTAATTCAAGGAAATCTATTATCTCATAGACAAATAGGGTATATCATTTCTTTAATTATATATTGCCTGTGACTTTTCTTCTGGGAATGTGGAATAAAAGGAAAATGAAACCAGAGATGTACAAGGACTGACTGTTAGAAAACTTTAATAATTAATTAGAGAACATCTATGGTACTACAGGGTCAGGGTGCAAGGAAGATCATTGATCCGTTTAATATATAACCTAAGTAAAGTGTGTTCCCCTTTATGTATTGTAACACTTCAGTTATCGTTGTACTGATAGAAGGGATGGCTGCTAACCGAGTAACCAGTGATACACAGCGCTATTACTTAACTACTCACTGTATTAAATTTGGTGAATTCCTTCCCATTTAAATCACAACACTTATATGTCAAAGCGTGAATTTTAATACGAGTAATTTCTTAAGTAGTTAGGTGTGTTAAGCTTGAGAGCTTTCTGCCATTTTTTAGCCATTAAAACAGGGTCAGACTGATTTTTGCCACGTTGATAGATATAAAATGCTCACTTGTTTAAGTTGGTAAATCTCTGATTTCCTTTTTTGTGGGATTTGCTTGCTCCTTGGGAACTGCCATTGTCCATTTTGCATTTGGATTATTTGTATTTGGAGCCTTTCCTTTTTAAAGGCAAATTTTATTTTCTCTGCTGAAATACTACATTCTCAAGCAGAATTTCATCCTCAGATTCTGAGTGCTTTCTGATCAGAAACAGAGTTTAGGAACGAGCCCTTTCTTTTTATATAGCTGCTGTATACATGATGTTTTTAATAAGTACCAAGAATATATTGAAGTTTGTCCTTGGATGGGACTTTATCACTGTTGGCCTTCGTGTGAACTTTGAGCCTGAGCTGTTTCATTCAAAGCAGCATGATGTCATTTAACTCACAGATTTCTCCATTGCTAGAAAATGGAATGTTTCCCCCTAAATAACCTAAAGGACTGAAAAGTGCTGGCACAGCGTTATTCACCTCTCAGGTCTCCACTAAACACTAGCATGGTAAGGGTTTCATTGTTTGCAGGGGAACTGTTTAGATATGGTAGAAAGTAGGGAAAAACATAACTGTGTCTGGTCCTAAATGTGGAAAATGTGGAAAATGGCATTCCAGTGCCCCCATGAAACTCAGCTGCTAGTATAACCCAGCTCACTCAGTAATCCAAAGAAGAACCTTTGGGTCAATCTTTGTGTCTTCATTAATAAACCAGAGTGTGAATTTGAAATTTATAACTAAACTTATAAATGAATTTAAACTCCATTTATAAATCAGAATAAGAATTTGTCAATGAAAAAGACCTTCCACTTCTCTTTCTAGATCTAGATATTCAGCTTGTGAACATACTTGAAGTTTTCAACAGAACCTTAAAGCAGAACATTGTATCAGGCCAGCTGGTGGTGTGGTGTTTAACGTGACTGGATCCCACATGGCTTACTCTGAGTAGTTCAAATCCCAGACCTGCCAGCTTAAAAAACATGCTGGTCGTGTGTGCACACGTGTGCGTGCTCATGAGTACCCACAATTTTGAAGGGAAGAATGGAGGATAAAAGATTGTGGCATCACCATCTCCCATGTGGGAAGTGCGTTCTCACTTTCTCTCTCTCTCTCTCTGGTGAGCACACATGGTTCTAGCAAATCTTTAAAAAAGCAGATAGCTATATGAATGCCTCACATGTAAAACTGTGTACCATTTAGCTTGGTGTTTTTAGCATCGCAATTAAGTTTGGGAAGCTAGAGTTTATTAACAGTGGTACCTGTAGTTGACCTCCTTTTTTGTTTTGGGGTTTTTTTGTTTTGTTTTGTTTAGAGAGAGATTTCTGCTATAGGACACATGTGCTCACTGGAAAGACAAATTGACAGAAAGCAAGAAATTACCCCCTAGGGGGAACGACCACGTCACAATCCCTTCTTCTCCAATCTCGTCTTGAGATTTTGGACACACATACACACCTGGTGTGAGTTTTAAGCCGCCGAGCCCAGGCCTAGAAACATGGTCAATTGCATAGGATTCCAGCGACATAACCATTATAACATCTGCTGGTTCCCCACCTAGATCTTTTAAAGCTTCCGGAGCTCCATCTATGTGAATTTATTACTGGACAGTCAACATCTATAGGGACGAGTAGAACAAGAACAGAACAGAAAAGATTTTTACTTCATGGGTTTCATAAATAAGCACTACTCACTGTTCAGTAGTGTCAGTTTATGTAAAGAGGATTCTATATGTAGGTAGTGTTTTAACTTATATTTGGATTGGCAATTATTTTTCCTTCCTTTAAATAAGAAAGTAGTAGAGACAAATGCATTTTCCTTTTATTCTTTCATCTTAAAGTATACCTAAATCCTATAAAGCTCACTTTTAAGAGTTCCAAGTTTTCCCCCTAAGTATAAATAAGAAAAGTAATTACTTGCCCCAATATGAAATATATTTTTAAAGGATTATTTTATTTAACTTTATTTATTTATTTATTTTAATTTGACCAGACAGACAGACAGAGAGGGAAGTGAAAAAGCAAGCCACCAGGTCCAGGACTTGAACCACATTAGGCCATGTGGGAGTCCAACATCCTTAACCACCACACCACCTGCTGGCCCCTATAAAATATATTTAATATACTAATGATAGAAATTCATCTTTTCGGGGCTGGCAAGTGGCATGGTGGTTAAATGTGCTGGACTCCATCATGGCCAACTTTGGTTCAAGTTCTGGACCTGGAGGCTTGCTTTCTCACCATCTCACTTTCTCACTCTCACTCTTGCTCTTGCTCTGTCCCTCTCTGGGCAAATTAAAATAAATGAATAAATAAACTTAAATAATTCTTTAAAAAGAAAACGAAATTTATCTCTACTCTTCTAAGTAGATGAATCTATTTGTTGCAGACTAATTGAAATTATTGAGATTTATATTTTTCTTTTGGGGTATTTAAAACAAATTTTGGTTCCATCAAATTGTGTTTATACGCTCATTCATTGGGGGGAAAACCAGAAGTATGAAGAGGTTTAAATTTTTCCAAAAATATAATGCTTTTTTCTTGAACTTTTGTTCAAATCCATACATCCTAACTTAAATTAACCAGTGTAAAAGAGGTGGATATTTGAAGAATTTAAGGATATTAATTTATATGTCTGTTACTACAATATGTATAGTTCTTTAACTTAGCAATTGTTGTTTGAAAAGCGTAATACTTTATACCTATAGTTTAACAGTTTATAAGGCAATACTTTTAACTTCTCTAATTGTCTAATTTTTTTGGGGGGAGAGGTTTTTTTCGCTATAGGGTGCATGCGCTCGCCAGACAGAGACAGACATAGAGACAGAAAGTGAGAAATCACTCCCCAGGGGGATGGTCACGGTGCAATCCCTTCTCCTCCATTCTCCTCTCGGGATCTTGGGCACGCACGCACATGCGCCTGGTGTTTTTTCAGCCACCGGTTCCAGACGCGAACCGCAGTCGACTACGTGGGAGTCCAGCGACATAGCCATTACGCTAACTGCTGACTCCCTTGTCTATAATTTTTGGAAGTTGTGTCTACATCAATCTTTGTATTATGTCCCAGAAATCTAGAAATTCAAAACCTAAATACTTCTAAGGTTTTTATAGATTTAAAAAATTGTATCATGAATTGCCTTTTGGGAACACTGAGAATTTTGTTATGTGGGGTTCATACTTACGGACATTATTAAGGAACCATTTAATCTTTGTGTTCATAATTTATTTATGTTGTTCTACTGATTTGGAAGTATTTGTATTTAGATTAACAAGACTAATTTGTAAAGATCGACGCTGAAGAAGACTTGGTTTAGTTTGCTTTACACATAAACACATATAAAAATATATAAATATATACATAGAAACACACAGATACATACACATACACATTCATTTATCACTATAAGACAGCAAAATACACTTGGTATTTTTTTTTTAGCCTTTATTTACTCACTGTAAGTATAATCCGCTTTCCTGAGAACTCAGTATAAATAGTCTGGCTCACAGTTAGCTCCTAATGAGCCACTCATCCTGTCCATCCTTGTTGATATATATTTATCAAATGTCTGTGTGTAGTGGCTGCACTTTCAAATTGTCTGTTGTAAAGTAAATTGATAGAATAAGTTTAGGTGGATAAGGTATCTTTTAAATTACTGTACCAAAGGTAGGGATTAAACATGGCAAAATTCATATCTCAAAATTCTATAACCTTTCTGTCTCCTCTTTTCTCTCCCTCTCTTTTTCTTTCTTCATCTCATCCCCCTTTTTTTTACTCTTTTTCTCTCACTCCTTTCTTCCTTTTTTTTTTTTTTTTTGTTGGAGAGATTTTTGCTATAGGGCACATGCACGTGCCAGAAAGACAGAGACAGAGAGACAGAAAGCAAGAAATCACCCCCCGGGGGGATGGCCACACCGCAGTCCCTTCTCCTCCATTCTCCTCTCGGGATCTTGGGCACGCATGCACATGTGCCCGGCATGAATTTAAGCCACCGGGTCCAGGACTCAAACTGTGGTCAACTACATGGGAGTCCAGCAACATAGCCATTACACCAATTGCTGGTTCCTCTTCCTTTCTTTCTTTTCTTTTCCTTTCTTTCTTTCTTTCTTTCTTTCTTTCTTTCTTTCTTTCTTTCTTTCTTTCTTTCTTTCTTTCTTTCTTTCTTTCTTTCTTTCTTTTAAAGTCAGTATCTTGATTTGTTGGGATCTTTCTGCCTCAGCATCCCCTAGAGGCATGTGGTCCATATTCACAGCTTTTTAAATTTTTATTTATTTATTATTTTAGTTTTGCTAAGCAGTGTATGTGTTCTTCCTGGAGAGAGAGAAAGTGAGACATTAACTCCCCCCAGCAGGGGACAGATGGCCTGGCCACAGTCCCTTCTCCTTTATTCTCCTCTCAAGATTTTGGGCACACATGCACACGCGCCCGGCGTGAGTTT
>NW_006159912.1:5337016-5339195 GCF_000334495.1 Tupaia belangeri chinensis
ACTACGTGGGAGTCCAGCGACATAGCCATTACGCTAACTGCTGGTTCCCACCATGCAGCTCTTTTTTATACAGATTCTTGCTATGTTGCCCAGGCCAGCATTGAAGTAACGATCCTTCTGCCTCAGCTTCCTATGTGTCTGAGCTTATAGGTGTATGCATACCCTGCAAGAGATACTATTTTTTTAAAAAGAATTACTTATTTAATTTGACCAGAGAGAGAGAGAGAGAGAGAGAGAAAGAGAAAGAGAAAGAAAGTAAGAAAGCAAGCTACCAGATTTGGGACTCAAACAACAGTTGGCCACTTCAGAGTCCAGCACTTTTACCACCATGCCAGCTGCCGGCCCCAAGATACTATTTTTTATAGTGCTTTACCACATTACTGTCCTTTGTGCCCCAGATTCCTATCCAGTTAAGACTACAGGTGCACACGGTCACACGTGGCCTATTCTAGTTGGTCTGGAAACTGAACCCAGGCCTCCCATGAGGTCTTTAGTATACCCTCTTGCCTACATCATTGTGGCTAGGTCCCATGTCCTTTTCAGGTATCAGGTTCACTAATTGTGTGAAAACAGTTGGCAAATGTAAAAGATGCTAAATATTATTTTTAGTGTGGGTTAATGTGTATCTTGGTCCATGGAATTGGGATTTGCAAGATATGTAACTTTATTTTTCTTTAAAACTCTTTTAAGTAAGTTATCTGTTGAAATTATATTCTAAAAAGGTAGAGCAATTCATAGCAATCCATTACATCCTCCTCCACAGTTGTATCTAGATCCTGTAGGGCTTACAGCGTAAAAAAGTGTAACACCACGAATTCGTGGGGACATTTTATCCTCACTGACACCACTGAGACTTCCCAGTTCCCCACTAGGTCATTAGTCATTAGTCCGTGAGTCTCTGCAGCATCTGCCCTCGATCCTAATTCAGATCCTGTCAGTTCTCTGGACTACATCCATGTTACTTTTTATTATTCCCCCACTTGCTCCCTCCTCAGGATAGCATTCCTAATCATGTGGTGGTTAGATAGCATAGAAACTTTGCTCTTTCTTACTTTCTCTCAATCATCTTCTTTTCCCAGGTTCAAGGTTTTTCATTCTTTTTCCTTTGTTCCTATGTCATTCCTTCCCCAAAGCAATGAACATAGAATGTTCTTCCTACCTGGTCTGGGAGAACTTTTAAAATCTAAATAAGCATGGAGAATTGGGAAGGATATAGGATGTTCAAACATACTATCTTGACAGATTTTTTAAAAGAAATATTTATTTATTTAATTCCATTTGCTATTATTACTATTTATTTAATTTGACCAGAGAGAGAGAAAGAGAGAAAGGGAAAGCAAGAAAGTGAGCCACCAGGTCCGGGACTCGAGCCATGGTCGGCCATGGCTACACATGCCCTACAGCAAAAACTGAAAAAAACTTCTCTGGCCTCATCTGCTTTCCAGAGCATGTTCTAACATCTAGATATTTGCCCATATTCATCTTTTTCACTAGTATTTAAGAGATAGGGATTTGAGAGATCCTCTTGTTCTATATTAAGAACTTAAGGGACCAGCAGTTAGCACAATGGCTATGTCGCTGGACTCCCACGTAGTCGACCGCAGTTCGTGTCCCGGACCCGGTGGCTTAAAACTCACGCCGGGCGCGTGTGCGTGCGTGCCCAAGATCCCAAGAGGAGAATGGAGGAGAAGGGATTGTGGCGTGGCCATCTCCCCGGGGGGTGGTTTCTCGCTTTCTGTCTCTATGTCTCTCTCTCTCTGTCTGGCGAGCGCACACTCCCTATAGCGAAAAACCTCTCCAAAAGAAAAAACTTAATATAAATGTATTTATTGTAACAGTGATATGTGGTGAGGGGATACCATCAGTTTGCTTATTAGCTTTGCAGTGTGTACCAGATTTCTTCCTAAAGGATGTTTACATTATCACTGGGTCATTTGTCATGGTATTCTTTCCTCATAGTATCATTCCCCATCACAGGCGTTTATGTGCATGCTTTGGGGATCGCTGGGTTCTATGCCTAATGCCCTGCACTTAGTCCTCTCAACTCTGGAACTGCGGCTTTGAATAACTGGCAATCTAAAGTTTTAACCACTCCAAATCTTACCCTTTAATTCTTTCTCTCTCTCTCTCTCTCTCTCTCTCTCTCTCTCTCTCTCTCTCTATATATATATATATATAT
>NW_006159912.1:5339410-5352875 GCF_000334495.1 Tupaia belangeri chinensis
CACACACACACACACACACACACACACACACACCATGAGTTTTAAGCCACCAGGTCCAGAACTCAAACTTCATTTCGACTACATGGGAGTTCAGCATTATAACCCCTATGCCATCTGCTGGTCCCAAGATAGTTTCTTAATTATTTTTTTTTTTTAAGTAAATGGGGTTTCTCTGTGGTTTCCAGGATGGCCTTGAACTTGCAGACCTCCTGCCTTAGCCTCCTGAGTACTGCATTGAGCTCTGAGTTGTTTTGTTTTGTTTTGTTTTTGGAGAGGTTTTTGTTATAGAGCGCATGTGCTCGCCAGAAAGACAGAGACAGACAGAGAGCTAGAAAGTGAGAAATCACCCCCCCCTGGGAGGATGGCCATGCCGCAATCCCTTCTCCTCCATTTGCCTCTTGGGATTTTGGGCACACATGCACATGCACCTGGCATGAGTTTAAGCCACCCGTTCCAGGACTCAAACCGCAGTCGACTGACTATGTGGGAGTCCAGCGACATAGCCATTACGCCAACTGCTGGTCCCAGCTCTGAGTTGTTTTAAATGTTGCACCACGTTCTTCTTTGTCTACTTTATTTCTATCTGTTTCACTAACCAACAGTTCTTTAGAATACCTTGTTTCGCCAAGAGCATATTGAAGTTAGCATAGTTATTGACTGCTTGTGGAAGTAGATAACTATTTCTTGGAATATGTATTAAATTAAAAAACAATCGTGTCTTTTGTTTTCATTTATAGGAATATATATAGCCTAAAGAAAAATTTGCATGTCAATGTATGTGCATATAACTCTGAATGGTAGAATTTATTTTTGTTTCTCATTCTTTTCTGTTTCTGTCATGCTTGTTTGATACTTTACTTTTCTTCATACTTTTCACCTTCTCCCCTATTTTGTATATTCCTCAAGTACTTCATTGCTTAATCTTTTTGAGTATTAAAATGGTCCATGTGAGTTGGGTATATAAAAGAATCTATGTTCCTTCAGCTCTGTTTTGCTGTGAACCTAAAATTGCTCTATAAAAGTCTAGGGACTAGTAGTTGGGGTAATGGCTATGTTGCTGGATGCCCATGTAGTCAATCGCGGTTCTAGTCTCGGACTTGGTGGCTTAATCTCACACTGAGCACATATGTGTGTGTATGCCCAAGACCCCGAGAAGAGAATGGAGGGATTGTGGTGTGGCCATTCCCCCTGGGGGATGATTTCTCACCTTCTGTCTTTCTGTCTCTCTCTGTCTTTCTGGTGAGTACACACACCCTGTAGCAAAAAACTTCTCAAAAAAAAAAAAAAAGACTTTTTAAGAAATAATCTTTATGGGGCTAGCAGGTGGCATGGTGGTTAGGGTGCTGGGCACTCCCACATGGCTGACCACAGTTCAAGACCCAGACCTGATGGCTAACTTGCTTTCTTACTTTCCTTCTCTCCTTCCATGTCTCTCTCTGTTCAAATTAAAATAACTGAATGAATAAATAAAAATAAATGAATCAATAATTCTGAAAAATATCTTAAAAAAAAAAGAAAGAATCTTTACGTGGATCAGCACCATAGCCAAGTAGTTAAGGGAGCAGAATTCCTCATGGCTGACTGTGGTTCAAATCACATTCCCTGAGGCTTAAAAAAGACACTGTGGGGAACCAGCAGTTAGCGTAATGGCTATGTCACTGGACTCCCACGTAGTTGACCACGGTTCATGTCCCAGACCCAGTGGCTTGAAAATCATGCCTGGTGCGTGTGCGTGCGTGCCCAAGATCCCGAGAGGAGAATGGAGGAGAAGGGATTGCGGCGTGACCATCCCCCCTGGGGGGTGACTTCTCACTTTCTGTCTCTATGTCTCTTTCTCTCTGTCTGGCGAGCGCATGCGCCCTATAGCGAAAACCTCTCCAAAACAAACAAACAAACAAAAGACACTGTGCATGTGTGTATGCATATCCAAAATCCCAACAAGATGATGAAAAGTATAGGAAAGGATTGTGGCATGAGCATCACTCTCTCGTGCTCTCTCTGTCTTTCCATCTCTCCCTCTCTCCCTCTTCTTTGTGAGAATCATACACACTGTCTGGCTGTTAGAAAAAAAAAAAAAGAATCTTAATGTAACACTCTACTGAATAGATTCATTATTGTTCCTCAATGTATTTTTGCTGTTAAACTACAGTTAGTTGGTTGTTTGTTTACTTTTCGCAATAAGATTTCCTTATAAAATTCCTCTAGATGTCTTTAAAGTATAACGTTAATTGGAAATTTTTCTTATTATTCCCAAGAATGTCTGTCTTATTCATTAATCACTTGCATTGTCTCTGTAATTTAAATATCTATTATCTTATAAGCTATCATGGTATCGAAGACAGTTGTATCCATGTCCATATTTCTATTGCATGTATTAAAGTGGTTTAAACCCATTTTTTTTCTCCTATAGTGGTTCCCCCTGGAAGTCCTGGGCCCATTACTCGGCATGGGTCCTATGATAGTTTAGCGTCTGACCATAGCGGACAGGAAGATGAAGAATGGCTATCTCAGGTAAAAATTGAAGTATTTGGGGTATTAAAGTAAAAGTAAAAATCTACGGTTGGTTTTTGTATTTTGCCTTAGAGGAAAATGGGGACAATTGGTAACTCTTTGTTAAATTGTCAAGAATTAGTTTATTGGGACCAGTAGTTAGCGTAATGGCTATGTCGCTGGACTCCCATGTAGTCGGCCGCGGTTCGTGTCCCGGACCCAGTGGCTTAAAACTCACGCTGGGCGCGTGTGCGTGCGTGCCTAAGATCCCGAGAGGAGAATGGAGGAGAAGGGATCGCGGCGTGGCCATCCCTCCGGGGGGTGATTTCTCGCTTTCTGTCTCTCTGTCTCTGTCTGTCTGGCGAGCGCAAGCGCCCTATAGCAAAAACCTCTCCAAAAAAAAAAAAAGAATTAGTTTATTGTCTTCTGATATCATGATTTCTTCATAAATATTGCTGCACGCCTACATGTCTATTCCATGCAGATATATAGCTATTATATATATGCATACATTATATATATACGTGTGCATATATATATATATATTTACACATACACATATGCACACACATACACACACATATATATATATTTACGTTCTTTTCGCTGTCTTGCAGAGGACATAAAATGTGCATTTTTTAAAAACAATTTGTTTAAAACCTAAAAGACCTTGGATTTTAGACAGACTTTTTAAAAAATATGATAGTGATCATGTATATGTTTTCATGCATATTAGAGGGAGGGGGAGAAGTACCCTTCACATAGTCTCATCATGCCACGATCTCTCATATCTTTTCCCCAGCCCTCCTCAGGATCCTGGGTGTCCGTGTGCATAGCTGGCATGTTTTCAGGGTGATCTGAGGATCCAAATCATTATTGCTTATGTGACTTCCAGCTTTGCAAATTATGCTATGCCACAGCAGCTGGGCTTTTTCAGATCCTCTGAAACTCATTTTCATGCAGTTTAAAGTAAGAGTTGTCCTTGTGAAAACAGTGAAACCACTAGACAATGTTTGAGATTATTTTTTTTGTGGAGCCAACATTTTCTGAAGATTGGGTTCATACTCTCATTATGGAAGTTCAACATTCTACTGTGCACAAGTTCTGATGCTGCACGGTTGGGTTTCCTTTCCTAAGGTCACGTAATGCAGCTTCTAGTGGTCTCTACAAGTCCTTTGATGGCCATTTCTTTCCTTGCCAGGTGAAATTGTCTTCATCTCAAGGGCTTTGAAATAAAAGATACTTGGGCAGATTTCAAAATGATGAGATTACAAATGACTTCATTACAAATGCTGTTATGTCTGCCTCAAGTCTGACATCATTTGGTGAAGTTAATGACCTGTCTCAGATTACCAATCTGGCGGCTGTTCATCAGACAGGTGCCTCAGAAAAAGTGGAGGCTGTTCATAGTTTAACCTTTTTTCTCAGAGAGGGTATCCTGAATAAGTAAATTGAATCTGGAAAGGGGAGAATCATTTTCTCAGTAACATTTGTTTATTTAATCCTATGGAAAATACAGGAACCTCCTTGAAGGAGGGTCAAGGCTTTAATTCTTAATGTATGGAGGTCCATCTTTTCTTGACGGTACTAAGATAAAGTAAACCCTAAATTCATGGTATTTTTCCAAAATCAAACCATTGTCCAAGAATGCTGGCAAAGAAACTACTGTCCTTCACTTCAACTTTTCAATTAGAAAAAGGGATAATGTGTGCTGTCAGTGTGAAAGTATATACAATATGTTTGTCCTGCACACAACAGGAGAGTGAACAGGAACATCTGGCCACCGCCGCAGTGAAATTGCACAGGCATCTGTTTACCTCTCGGCTCTGGGACACTGATGGTTTTGAGCTTAAAATACACAGAATGCTTTATCTGTGGCCTAATTTACGTTGCTGAATACAACTACTTGAATCAGAAATCACTGTCCTCAATCTGAGTATTTTTCTCTCTGTGATTAGTGGGAATGTGAATGTTGTTCCAAGACCACGATGCTTTTGCCCATTTGGATCCATAAACACCGAGCTATGATCTGTGAACCTTTTCAGTTATGTTTTGTTAAGAATTAATCACCACAATCAGAGACATGTGATTAAATATAAAATAACTCAGGCCCAAATTAAGGTACATGGGAAGTCAGTACCCTAAAGTATTTACAGACATGCATGTAAAAATGACAAGACATTAAGAAATAGACTTTTACAAAAGGTTTGCATATTTAGTTTCTAATTCAGGTTGATTATATTTAAAATCATATAATAAGTTTATTTTCAAGGTTTTAGAAAATTAATTAATTTTAATACATTTAATCACTGTGTATCATTACAGCATACCAAAGGAATTTTTCCACCACAAATATTCTGCATATTGGTCCAGTCAAAGACATTACCATAAACCTTATAGTCAACAGATTTCTTTCTATTTTGGGTCCCTTAAATGTTTGGGTTCTTTCTTCTTCCCCTTGATTCTCTCTGTCTCACCCTCGCCCATTTCCCATCCTTCTTACCAACTGTCTCCACTAGCCATGCTTTTATATCTTCCAGTTTCTGCCATTGAGTGCCGACATCCAATATATATTGAGTGTGGAAATCCACTGCCTCTCTTTCATTGTTTAGCTTGCTTCACTTAACAGTAAATCTTCCATATTTGTCCACTTTCTGTCAAATGCCAGGGTCTTTTTATGGCTGAGTAGTGTGCTGTAGTGTATATGTTCCATACTTTTTCAATCCACTTATCTGTTTGTGGACCTTATGGTTGGTTCCATGTTTTATCAATCATAAATAGGGCTGCAATAAATATGGATGTGCAAACTATAACACTACCGGTGGAAAACGGAAGGGAAACTCTTAAACATAGGAGTAGGCAAAGACTTCTTGAACAAGACCCCCAAAGAACAGGTAATCCAAAAATAGACAAGTGGGATAACATTAGATTAAAAAGCTCTGCACAGCAAAAGAAAAAAATAATTAGAGTGAGTCAGCAACCTTCGGAATGGGAGAATGTATTTGCAAAGTATGCCTCAGATAAGGGATTGTTAACAGAATTTATAGGAAATTCAAACACCTTATCTCCCCCAAAAAATCATCAACTCAATTGAAAGATGAGCAAGTGAGCTGAACAGACAACTGTCTAAGGAAGATATTTGATGGCTAAAAAGAACATGGAAAAAATGTCCAACATCTCTCATAAAGGAGATGCAAATCAAAACTAAAATGAGATACCACCTAACCCCAGTCAGAATGGCTAAGATTCAAAAAGAAAGTATAGGGAGTAGCAGATGGCATAATGGTTACATTGCTGGACTCCCACGTAGTTAACTACAGTTTGATTCTTGGACTCAGCAGTTAAAACTTATGCCAGGCGCGTGTGCATGCATGCCCAAATCCTAAGAGGAGATTGAAGGAGAAGGGATTGTGGCATGTCCATCCACCCTGAGGTGGTGACTTCTCACAATAAGTCTCTTTCTTTGTTCCTCTGACAAGCACATGTGCTCTATTACAAAAATCTCTCTCTAAATAAATAAAAATAAAATATGGTAAGTGCTGGCGATGCTTTGGTGAAAAGGGGACTCTCTTACACTGGTGGTGGGAAGGTAAATTAGCATAACCACTGTGGAGAACATATGGAGGTACCTCAAAGACCTATAAATAGAGAACTACCATGTTATTCAGCAGTTCCACTCCTGGGTGTCTACCCCAAGGACAGGAAAATGCTCATTTGCACATATTTTCAGGTTTTAACCAATATCTTTTATTCTCTGCTTAAGCTTTACAGTTTTTATTATAATACTAGTATCATTCCCTACCCCGTCTATGGAGCAGGAAATTCATGAAGCCTTATGGCATGGCTGCTTTGTAGTACCTGTAATTCCTGTATCAGTGTTTGAGGCAATGAGAAAACACTCTAAGGTATTTTGAAGACAAAATATCTAGTTCGAGAGAAAATATATAGTAATGTCTTCATTCAAAAGTAGATTTGGGGGTCTTTTTTTTTTTTTTTGAGAGATTTTTGCTATTGGGCACGTGCGCTCACCAGACAGGGAGACAGAGAGACAGAAAGAGAGAAATCACCCCACCCCCACCCCCCAGCGAGAATGGCCACACCACAATCCCTTCTCCTCCATTCTCCTCTTGGGATCTTGGGCACGCATGCACATGCGCCCGGTGTGAGTTTCAAGCCACTGGGTCTGGGACGCGAACCGTGGTCGACTACATGGGAGTCCAGCGACATAGCCGTTACGCTAACTGCTGGTCCCAGATTTTGGGGTCTTTTAAGGACAGCTCAGAAAACATTTAATTATGGAAAGAAACAGGCTGTAAAACAGGTCCTAAAATTTTTTTTCAGACCTTTTCTTTTCCTTGGATAGTTCAATAAGAACCTCAAGTTTGTCATGAGCTTGATCCTTAGGGAAGAACTCACTTTTAATCTGTGGACTAATAGATGTAGTAGTATTCAGTGCATGTGGTAAATACTATCTAGAATAAATAATAAAGGTAGTCTGTAAGGAACTGACACTAGTTATATGAGGCAGGCGACTAGTCCTTTTACTTTCATGTGATTTTTCTGTTATATTGTGTGTGGTGCATGTGTCTCGGTTTGTCTGTTGATAAATATGTTCATGTGTACATGTATTTTTAAATGTTGAGTAAAACCAGTATAGGGGGCCAGCAGGTGGCATAGAGGTTAAAGTGGTTTGATCCCAAATAACCAACTGTGCGGTTCACATCCCAGATACAGCAGCTTGACAAAAACACCAGGTGCACATTGTGTGGGTGCCTAAAATCCCGAGAGAATGAAGAAGAAGGGATTGTGGCATAGCCACCACCACCCCCCCGGGGGGGGGTGATTACTTTCTCTCTCTGGCAAGTGCCTGCACCTTATCGCAAAACACAAAACAAAAAGCAACAGAGGGATATTGAAAATGTCTATGTAGGCTGATTGTCATTGCCTTTTGCTTATGGGCACCCTTTCGTTCTCCTGCTTAATTAGGTGGGCTTCTTGGAAAATGTGGGTGTTGAGAAAAGGGATGGTTGGAGTAGGTGATCACTAGCATTTTCAAAGTGAGATTATAATACATTTAAAGCATGATTTCTGCTCTGTTCTAGGTGGAAATTGTAACACACACTGGACCCCACAGACGTCTGTGGATGGGTCCACAGTTCCAGTTCAAAACCATCCATCCCTCAGGTCAAACCACAGTCATATCTTCCAGTTCATCTGTCTTGCAGTCTCATGGTCCGAGTGATACTCCACAGCCCCTTTTGGATTTTGATACAGATGATCTTGATCTCAACAGTCTCAGGTGGGAAATAAAAACTAGGGAAGCATTCAAATGACAGGATTAAGTTCAGTTGAAATGAACATCCCATTTAATGTTGACATTTCTCCTTTTAACTTAATATCATGTTGCAGGCTGCATGTACTGTTACGTATGATTCACTGTTATCACTTAGGGTCTGATATGTAATCATCTATTTGTGTCTTGGATTATATTTACCCTAAATTGATTATTTAATTCTCGACTTACTTTCTAAGCCTCTCTAATTTATGATATTTTGCTCATATTTCTTTATGAATTCTGATTATGCCTTTTCCTGATTTTTCTCAAGTTGGCAAGATCTTTCAATTGAATTTCATCTGTGATTTTCATCTAGTCCTGTATCTTCCTTCTTTTGGATGATGAAAAGTTTTTGGATGAGAAATTGTTGGTATAAATTCACTTATAATTTATCATTGATATTTAATCCTTACCTCTACCAATCATAGTACGAGATGTACCAAGTATGTTTTTTTGTATTAGCTTATTTTTAAAATGTAACTTGGGCTTTTTTTTAACCTTTGCAGACACACGTTTCCTCAGCAGTTTAATTTCTTATACTACTACACATTGGAGGATAACAGGCAGCGAAACTTTCCATCAAATGCCCCACAACTTCCTTTTCTTGTCTTCTCTTATTTTATCTCTCTGTGGTGTGTCTTGATTTGATTATATAGCGTCCCTCTGACATTTTTCTGACCTATATTAGAATATATTCCAGTCACAGGTAGGAAATACGTTTTTTTCTATTTCTCTGTCAGTAGCAGTAGTAAGTTTTTATGAGAAAACGAAAGCCTTTGCAAAGTAGGATTAAGCTTGATTTTCTTTTTATTTATTTATTTGAGTGATTTTTTTTTTTTTGCTATTGGGAGCATGTATATACTCATCAGAGAGACAGAGACATAAAGAGAGTGAGAAATTACCCCCCAGGGGGCATAGCTGTGTCACAATCCCTTCTCCTCCATTCTCTTTTGGGGATTTTGGGTTCTCACGCACATGCCCTGCATGTTTCAAGCTGCTTGGCCCAGACTTGAACCATAGTCAGCCATGTAGGAGTCCAGCACCTTAACCACTGCACCACCTGTTAGCCTCCCTAATATGATGCAGTTTATTGAGCACTTGGCAGACATTCTACTAGTGGCTGGGTGATAAGCTTATAGAACAGCCTGCTGCCTAATTGACTTCCTCGTACTTGTCTCCAAAGTATCAAACACATTTCTGAATCATAACTCTTCCTCACACCTTAATCTTTACGTTTCCCTCATCTTTCTCATTAAAAGAGTCTTCAAAGCACCTAGTAGTCAAGCCAAAATCTTTTTTTCTTGGAGAGGTTTTTGCTATAGGGCGCATGCACTCGCCAGACAGACAGAGAGAGACAGAGATATAGAAAGTGAGAAATCACCCCCCAGGGGAGATGGCCACGCCGCAATCCCTTCTCCTGCATTCTCCTCTTGGAATCTTGGGCACACACACACACGCGCCTGGCATGAGTTTAAGCCACCAGGTCTGGGACTCGAACCGCGGTCGACTACATGGGAGTCCAGCGACATAGCCATTACGCTAACTGCTGGTCCCTCAAGCCAAAATCTAAGGACTATTCTGGACATCTTCTTTGTCGCGCACCACATCCAGTTCTTCATCAAGCTGTATCATTTCCATTACAGCTCACACGTGGAAACTTTCCACTCCATCCCTAATGCCAGCATCCTAGCAACCACATTTCTTTTTATTTATTTTATTTTTTATTTTATTCATTTATTTATTTATTTTTTTGAGAGGTGTTTGCTATCAGGCACGTGCACTTGCCAGAAAGACAGAGAGAGACAGAGAGATAGAAACAAGAAAACACTCCCAGGGGAGATGGCCACACCACAATCCCTTCTCCTCCATTCTCTTCTCAGGATCTTGGGCACGCACGCACATGTACCCGGCATGAGTTTAAGCCACCGGGTCCAGGACTTGAACCACAGTCGACTACGTGGGAGTCCAGCGACATAGCCATTATGCAACTGCCGGCCCCAGCAACCACATTTCTTGGCAGTAGGCTCCTGATTAGTCTTCTGTAATATTTTTGTTTCCCTCTTATCAGTTATCTTCTTAAAGAAAATACATGTTGTCTTCTTTTATTAACTTTAATTAATTAATTATTTAAATTTGACTAGATAGGAACAGAGTAAGAGAGAGAAGGAAAGCGAGAAAGCAGGCCACCCAATCTGGGTCTAGAACCACAGTTGACCGATGTGGGAGCCTCGCGCCCTTATCCACCACGCCATCTGCTGGCCCCATATGTCTTATTTTGATCCCTCATTTAGTATTTTTTGTGTTCATTTTGCTTGCTTTACATTTTGTTCCTTTCTTCCCTTTATTTTTGCTTTTTTGTTCCAGCATGTTTTCTTTAACTTTCTAGAATAGTACTTTCCACCAGCATGTCAGGCAACAAAGACAGAACACGGTGAATACTAAACAAATTTTCAGTGCTAGCTAATTATCAAATATGATCTAGATTAGGAAATACAGTCAGCTTTAACTTAATGATTCAGTGGGTATTCATGCATGTTCACAACAGTCATTCCATTACTTACATGTTATCATTAAAGTGTTTTTTATTGGTTACACATTATTCTTTTGTTTTTCCTGTTAATCAGAATCTGAATTTCCAAAAGATCTCTCCCCTCCCCCATTATTCTCTTTATAACTATGTAACCCATTTATTTTCTTTGGTGAATTATGCACAAGACCCTACTATTTTTAGTGAATATTGGCAATTGCTTTGGTTAAGGCCCAATCCTTTCTCTTAGGAAGGTATCTTCACCTCTCATATATACGAAGGGACTTCAAAAGTTGTGGAAAATGGAGTTAAAGTATGAGTTTATTCTAGTATAAAAAAAAAATTAAGGGGCCAGCAGTTGGCATAATGGCTATGTCACTGGACTCCCATGTAGTCGACCACGGTTTGACATGATGCCAGGCGCATGTGTGTGCATGCCCAAGATCCCAAGAGGAGAATAGAGGAGAAGGGATTGCGGCATGGCCATCCCCCCGGGGGGTGATTTCTTGTTTTCTGTCTCAGTCTCTCTCGGTCTTTCGGGCAAGCACACGCACCCTATAGCAAAAACCTTTCCAAAAAAAAAAAAAATTAAATCTATCCATAGATTTTCAATACTACACAATTCTACAAGCTTTCTGAAGACACTTTGTACAGCTTTGTCCTCTTTTGTGGCCTCTTCTAGCTTTCACACTCTTTACCTCAGATATAGTCGTCCTTCTAGGATCTAATTTGCTTTTTTGGAAACAACTACATTTTCAAAATCCTACAGAATTTTCCTCAGGGACTTTCTTTTTCTTATACTAAAGAGCTCCCAGTGTGTGTGTGTGTGTGTGTGTGTGTGTTTATCTAAATGACCTTAAAATGCTTGTGTTCGATTATCCTGTCATCCTTCTTACTGGATACACATACACCTTAGGAACCTTTAAATTGGCCAGCAGATGTATGAATTTCTCTTGGTCGTAGTTTTGTAATTTATATTGCAGATTTGAGCAGACAGGCTTAGTTAAGGCCTTGGATAAGATCTTCGCTCTTGGTACCAGCAGATGGCATAGTGATTACTTTGCTAAACTCTCACGTAGTTGATTGCAGTTTGAGTCCCTCACCTGGTGGTTTAAAACTCAAGCCAGGCACATGTGCATGCATATCCAAAATCCTGAGAGGAAAACGAAGGAGATGGGATAGTGGCATGACCATACCCTCTGGGGGGCCAGGGATGACTTCTCCCTTTCTGTCTCTCTGGTGAGCATATTTGCCCTATAGCAGAAACCTCTCTGAAAAAGAAAAAAAAAAAAAAAGATCTTCACTCTCATTTACAGTATAGTTTAATGGAAAGTTTCCATTTATTCTCGTTACAGTATAGTTTAATGGAAAGTTTCCATTTGACTCACAATTTTAAACATCCTTTTTAATACCGATTCTCACCAGCATCCAGTCCGAAACCTATATGTATTCCTCTCATTCTTTTTTTTTTTTTTTTTTGAGAGGCTTTCACTATAGGGCGCATGCGCTCACCAGACAGACAGAGAGAAACAGAGAGACAGAAAGTGAGAAATAACCCCCCGGGGGGGGATGGTCACACCGCAGTCCCTTCTCCTCCATTCTCCTCTCAGGATCTTGGGCATGCACACACACGTGCCCAGCGTGAGTTTTAAGCCACCGGGTCCAGGACGCGAACCGCGGTCGACCATGTGGGAGTCCAGCGACATAGCCATTACGCTAACTGCTGGTTCCCCCCTCTCATTCTTGTTTATGACTATTCTAGCCCAGCTCCTCACCTGGGGTTTATGTTTCCTCAGGCTATGGCATTATGACAGGGCATTGGCTTTGCTTTCTTTTTCAAACTGGGCTCAATCGATCCCTAATACCTAGTACACTGTCTGCCACCCCGTAAGGTAGCACTGAGAATATGTAATGCAGTGATAGTCTGATTCCTTTGATCATACCCTAGCTGAGGGACAGGCACGTATTGTGTCGACTCTCATGCGTAAGGAAATCAGTCATGGCTTACCCTCATGGCAGCTACTTGCCAGAGCAGGGATTCCAGATTTAAAAAAAGAGATATTTGTTAGTAGTCCTGAGAAGCATGTAATGTAAAAGAAGCCAAGTGTACATGAACTCCCTATCTAACTGATGTGTACCTTACGTATCACAGATTCACCAGTTTTAAAGTGTACGGTTCAGTTTTACTTGTTTGTTTGTTGTAGCACATTTGCTGAATCGCGCAGCCGTCCCTATTCTCTAATTCCAGAATGTGAGGGTGATCTGGCTGTGACAGCTGTCAGCCCATCGATCCCCAGGTTTATTCAGCTGATCTGGCTGGCTAGGAGGGTGTCCCCTTCTTCCCTCCCTGCTTATCCGTGTCCCTCCTAAAGCTGCACACTTGGTTGAAGAGGATGACCATCCCCGATAAAGGAGGACTGTTTTCAGTCAAGGGTGTGCAAGTAGCCATGTTCCCTGCTAGAGCCTCCAAACAAGCTCTCAAGATCCATTTCCATCATTTCAATGAGGTGTTGTGGTTTTGTTTTTTTTTAAATTTTGTCTGTTTTTATTATGGAAACATTTCAAACATAAGTCAAATAAAAACAATAATAGAATTACACCCCCCACCACCACCACCCAGCTTTAACACAGTTCATGGCATTCTTATTTCATCTACCGTTCCATTTATATCCCACCCTCAACTCCAGATTATTTAGAAATCTCAGTATGATTTGAATTATCAAAAGGACATTTTTAAGCCCACATAAGAACTTTAGATCAGAAGTGACTTTGCTTTGGATGAACCGACCATTTGTAACAGGCTAGCTTCTTGTTACTCTCAAGAAAAAGAAAACGTCTTTGAAACTTTAAATAAACTACTACTCTTTTCTTACTAGATTGAATTTGCTTAGTCTTGTGCATCCTGGAGCTGACTAACCATTGCCAAGCTATGATGAGATTTCATGACTCATTTGCAAAAATAAGCTGTGGCGAAATTATAGCACAATGATAATATATGTATACCACTATTTTCAACTTCCAGGAGTAGCTCAAGTGTATCATCCGCTTACCCGTTCCGTTTCTTTCTTCTGCAACATAAACACCTATGTGGAACTATAGCTTTCAGTCACTCT
>NW_006159912.1:5352997-5370016 GCF_000334495.1 Tupaia belangeri chinensis
TGGCATTTTGGGCTTCTGTAATTTATTTTGTGATTCTTATCAATTTAACTTCTCCCAATCCCATTTATGAACTCTATACTTCACCCAAACCATGAACTTAAGAACATCCTGCATTTCTCATAGTCTCAAAACTAAGGCTCTGATTTTTCTCGTCCTGTGCTCACAAGGCACTTCCTGATCCTTGGCATATACACATGTCTTGTTGTTGCAGTTAGACTCTACCTCTGTTCCAACTCACAGGATCTTTTCTGCCTGCTGTTGTATGACACATGTATTTCCCACCTCTTCATTCTGAGTTTTTATTGTCATTCATGTTCACACTTTCGTTTTCTTTTGCATCAAGCCATGGATGTGTACATGCTGTTGTATATCTACGTATAGATCTTAAACTTTGTGTTTTGTTTCTGTTTGTTTCTAGAATAATGTTGCCCTACAATCATTATTTCAATAAATATTTCTGTATGAATGAGTTACCAGAAATGTATGCATATATTGTTTAACAATTTTTGTTCCTCTAAGCTGCTAGCAATCTCAGGGTTTTTAATCATATGGGTATTTTGTATTAATAGTATTTATTTATAATTTTTGTGCTTTTCTCTCTCTTAAACAACTTGCAGTTGCATTTAGTGAATTGTTTTTATGATCGTTAGTGTCACTGAAGTTGTAACTGATTCTTATGTGCTAATTGGTAATGTATGGTGGTAACTCAGTGGTAATCTCAGCTAAATGCCCCGCAGTCACAAAAGAGCTTTGTTATCCTGTGTTTTTGTCATCTGTAGCATAACTTTCATTAAAAATGTATAGGGAGTATCTCAAAGTTTTGAATCATATGTTGATATATTTTATGGAATATTTTGCCCATTATGGTGTTATTCATGAAGGTGAAGATTCTCAAAACTCATCATATATATTACAGTTGCTAGAGGTTTCAGTAATTTCCGTCTCTTCCCTCAGTCTACTTATTTTTTCTGTTTAAATTATTGTCATCTTTTCAATACCTTACTTAAAAATCTATTGAATAACATGTAATACATTTGGCAGGAGCTAGAGCAAAAAGTTTTCCAGTGCTCTAGCCTTGTGCATGAGTTAGAGACTGTAGCTCCCCTGCTTGTCTGGTTTTAGAATGAATGGTTCTTTAATGGATTGGGCTATTCCAGCATTCCTGATTTAAGGTCTGTTGTAGCAAGCGACAGTTTTCATGCCAGTAACATATGTGAATTAAATTAAATTGCATTGCAGGATCCAGCCAGTCCGCTCTGACCCAGTCAGCATGCCAGGGTCATCCCGTCCAGTCTCTGATCGAAGGGGAGTTTCCACAGTGATTGACGCTGCCTCAGGTAGAAAATCATCTCCAAAATATTATTTACTGGAGAATTCTGTGCATTTTAAATTTATTTTCTCACACAATGTAGAGGATGATATTTATTTGTCTTTCTTTTTATGTTTGTTTATTTTTGGATATGTATGTGGTTTAATACAATATGGGGCCTATATTTGTTGCTAAACAATGCTATTCATTTAAGCATTCTTAAGGTTGGTGAATAATGTGGTGGAGTTGGCACTTGATTAAATGTAATGAACATAGTATTGAAGACTACAGAGTTGATGACTGTTTTGCCTTTGATCACTGAAATGTGGAGTAGCAACCTTGACAGAGAACGTAAATACAATATATGGATTCAATTTACTCAACCTGTTGAGTATCAAACTGCCTGATCTGTGGGAGCAGAGAGACTCCAAATGCTATAGCTTGAATGATTTTATTATTGAAAGCATAGAGTTTAGAAATTCATTAACTTAGCTCTGGTCTATGTATGACAGTTATTAATTTCTGAACCTTGGAAACCAAACTATGAATATGACTCATTAATAACTAGAAAAGCTGCCTTTATAGGTGATAGTTGCTACATTATTATTATTATAACACTGTTTTCAGCCTGGCCTGCTGACTACTAGAACTGTTTGTAATAATGTATTTTCTCATCTCAGTAAGGACAGCGATGCCTTGCATGATGGTGCAGCTGGGGAACATCTGAAGATAGCACACAGCAGGATTTCATCCAAAAAAGTCTCTCACAAGTGGAATTATTAAATACTCGGCATTAGTCAAACAGTTGAGTCAGAGAGGATTTTAATCTATAGCGATTTCAAAATCCCTAGAGACTGCTGATTTGATTGAGGCTTAAACTGTGAAAGAAAATGGAAACAAACACAAAACTGATTGTGAAGGTCACTTTTAAAAGACCAAAGCTTCTGTTTCTGACTCTGTCTCTGGGTATTATTTTTTTAAGTTTCAAGCTAATGAGTTTTGTACATTTTTTTTTTAACTTCCTGATATTTTGGTCAGTGGATTATACCTTGCATTTTACTGAGCTAGCCCCATCCAGGGTTATGCCTTCTTTTTAAATGTAGACTGTTACTTTAGAGGATTCAGACTTGTTCCTCTTCTTTAAGTTAGCAACCATGGATTTCTCCTTTAAACAAGCACAGAAACGTGTAGGGTCTCTATCCTCGCTTCTGTGTACTGAATGAAGTGTTGAGATAGGTAACTAAACAATAAGTCTTTTTGATAGTCTCAATCTGAGAATGCGAACAGATTGGGCTGGTCTGGAATTAACATTTAGAATTGCGAATCTCAGAAATGTCATGCATCTTACCTTCAATACTTTATTCAAGATTACAACAGTGGACTTCTTTGATCTTTTTAAACATTCTTAAACTGCCATATTATTAATGTTTTATTGTTAAGTGACTAGCTATGAGGAAGGCTTGTGACTAAAGCAGTCCCAGGTGTTATTAAAAGTTGACACATTCAATGCTCTAGTCTGAGGTAATACTGTGTATTTATCATGTAACTATTTTAGCTCTGCCTATAGTTGTCTACTACAGTGAGGAACTTCACTGAACTGTTGTATCCATAGCTTTGTTTAATTCTGTTGCAATAAGAGTTTTAAAGCTGATTTTTGTGTTAGGAATTAGATGTTTACCCTTGATATAGTTACATTTCCAGTAGAGATACATTGTAGAAATTCTTGATCCTGGCTGTACAGTTTTGAACCTTTGCCTAAAATTACCAATCTTATGAATAGGGAAAGGACTTCTTGGTGGCTAAGCTCTTTTGTTATATTTCTAGGCCTTTTTGCATTCCAGAATGCTTTGGTTTCTTTCTGAAAGACAATCAGAACAATGAAATGTGTGTGCTGCTTTCTCCAGCTGTGAGCTAAAAGCCTTGTAGATGAGAAATTGGACTTCTATGTGTATTACCTCTTCATCTACCTCTCGAATAGTTTGGATCCCTTTTCCATGAGGAGTATATGTTGTTCAACACATATCTTTGGATGAATGATATTTTGTTGTTGAACCTCCTCCATCTGCTTCATCTAAATAAGGCCACTGTTGTTAACTTTTCTACTGATGTTTAACAAGATAGGGGTAAAATTATTGAGTCCTTTATGCAAACAAATTTATGGGAAAATTCTGTTTTAGAACTTCTGTTGAAAAGACTCTACTAAACTTTTATAGTTGCTCTTGAACCAGGAAGTGCTTCTCTGATTATGACCCATGCATTGAAGTCATGCACATTAGGAAGATGCTTGATTGCCTGTTGCTTAGTGGTGTCTCGTATTGGGCTTCGTTACTTTGTATTACTTTCAAGTATTTTATAGGACTTCATATATGGTCTTTTTAATTGTTCATATGGCATATTTGATAGCTGTCACTCTATTTCAGTGACAGTTCTTGCTCTGTCTACCTGGTGGTGATATCATTGTTTTCCATATAATTAATTTTCAGAGGTAATGGAATTTAAAGTTTAATATGATATAGTGAAATCCTTTGGCAGTTTAAACAATTTTGAAAGCAAACATGTTTTGAATATATTTTATATAAATCTAGGGTCTCCAGGTTATTCTTCAGCTATCTATGCCTTAACCTGGCAATGTTAGTCCATGAAACTAAGAGAAATCAGCAGAGCCTTGTGCCATTATTGCAATATTTTTTCTAGTTTTTTGCAATACAGTAACAGTAAGAGTTTGAGATGATAAATGTGCTATTTCCCTGGTTCAGTCATTACACATTATGCTGAAAAATCACACTGTACTCTACAAATATGTACAATTATTATTTAATTAAAAACAAAACCAGAAAACCTCTACTTTTTAAAAGAACCTTTGTGAGACCAGCATGTGGTATAGTGGTTAAGACACTGGACCTTCCACATGGCTAACCATGGTTTGAGTCCTGGATCTGGCAGCTTGAGACTCATGCTGGGCGAGTGTGCATGAATGACCAAAATCTGAAGAGGATAATGGAGAAGGGATTGTGGTGTGGCCATTCCCCCTGTAGGGTTATTTTCCATTTTTCCTTTCTCTATCTCTCTCTTTTTCTTTCCTGTGAGTGCATGCGCCCTATAAACCTTTGTAAGCAGAATGATTTAATTAATTAAAAAAAAAACTTTTAAGTTTTTATTTTCCCCTAAGTTATTTCTTCCATGAGAGATAGACAGGCATCCAAAACATCATAATCCATCCTGTGTCAGCTGGCTTGGCTCACTGGCATGCATGCTGAGTGAGTGCCCAACCTGCTCTGTGGGGGTCCCGGAATGCCAACCTAGGATTTTTCTCATGTGAACCCAGTTGCATTTCCAAGGTGCCATCTCTTGGCCTTGATAGTTTCTTGATCATCTAGTAATCTCTTCTTCACTCCTTTGTATAGAAACATATTCCCTGAATTACAAATTTTTTACTTATTTACTTAAGTGATTTAGGCACAGGGTACATTCTATGCCTTTAGATACTTACGAACTATTAGGGCATTTGAAAAGTCATGACATGCATTTCTGTGCGAAAGTACGTCATGATTTTCCTCACAACCCAATAGTTCCTCTATATAAATATTTTAGATCATCAGCTTATATATAACTGCTTGTTATGTAGATGTTATTACCATAACATCTGTTTTGTCTTATCTTTGGTCATTCAAAAAAAGCTACCCTACATGAGATTTAGAGGTTAGGTCATTGTGAGATGTTTGTTCTTTGGTTAAGAAGAATGTTCTGGAAATGGACAGTTTATAGAACTTTAACATTAACAAAGCTACCTAGAACAACTGGGCTTTGAGGCAACTGCTCACTTCCTTCCTGCCCATCTATGTAACAATGACGTGTGTGAATCATAGTCTTTCTAGACAGAGTACTGCACCTATTTCTTGCATTTATTTGCTGGTCATTCTCTCTGATTAGGTGTCTAAGGATTTCTTCCCATTGTTTGTACTGGCATATGCCCTTACCTTGATTAGGGTGCAGGACTTCTAACAGGAAATCACGAAGATAGCAGTCAGCGCCATGTTTGCACTCTGCTGCTCAGATGGGTGACTGATGTGGAAGAGCCTTGTTTTTCTATAGAGACTGATATTCACCAGCAAAGAACTCAATGCAATTGAGACTGAAAGACAAATTATGTCTGGCTGGTGTGATGAATAGACATTTTTTATCAAATTCGAATAAAGTGAAAATTTTATAAAGTTGTAAGTAGTGAGAGCAGCATTTATGCTTGGGTCGTCAGGAAAGCTATGACACATTTTCACATAGAAAAACACAACATGACATTCCAACAACCTAATACTTAACCCCAGGACAGTTGTGACATAAGTAAAACAGTTATCCTTCAGAGTAGGTTGTACGACGCATCAGGTATTAGTGTTACATCAAGCATGTCGATAACTAGGGGCAAAGTTTGTTGTTCTTGACTCAAGATAAATATTTTTGTTGTTCAGTTGAAGAGATCTAAATAATATTTTTAAAAAGTTTGTCAGAGTTTGTGTACATTCACCAGAGAGAGAGAGACACACACACACACAGAGAAAGGGAGAGGGAGAAAACTCCCCACAGTGGGGCCTGGTCATGCCATAGCCACTTCTCCATTTCTTCATTCTGTCAGGATTCTGGCCACTCGTGCACACGTGCCTGGTGTGTTTTCAAGACACCAGGGCTAGAATTCAAACTACAGTAGTGCTTGAAGGATATGGCTTCCTTAATCTGCTGAACTATAGGGCTGGCTCCTAAATGATTTCTAATACATTTGATTGATTTTATAATGATTATTTTTGCCTTCTCTATGTATTTAGCATTTGATGCATCAGACCTTTATTAAGTATATGCTTATTATTAGAGGAATACAGTTTATTAGATAACAAGGAAATTATTCGAGCACTTTTATTTATCTTATAGTCAAATCTATGTTGTAGGCCATTGCTGTAGAGGCAGGAACTTATATTACAGATTTTTCTGATGCACTGGGGAAAAACTGCTGCTGGGGGTTTTATTTCATTATACTGTATTTTCCCACTGTGAGGCAGACAAATGTAGTCATTATACCTTAAGACCATCAGAGACTCAGAGTTGCTCATGGTAAGAAGTGAAAAGACTTGTAAGAGACACCATTCAGTCTCATAGGTCTGTGATCTCAAAACTAGATCTGGGTGACAGGAGCTATGACGTTCTAATCATGGTCAAGGACTTCTGCTGAAATCTTCAGCCAATTATTTTTCTCTGCCTAGCCATTCTTTTTCAGCATTTGTAAAAGAAAATAAAGTTTCCCTGCGCAAAATTTGTTTTACTCAATTTCCGGAAGTAATTCCCAGGTATAAGAATATATAATTCTTTAGAAATGTTATGACTTTTTAAAAAATGAATGATGTAGTTTTCAGTTAACAGGGTTTCAGATATTTTCGATGATTATAAAGTGTCGACAACTGCAGGCATGTACCTTGAGTATTCAAAGCCTGTGTGGGATCCGTAAGAGGATTAAGGATAAGGGTGGAATTAAAAGAAGGCTCAGTCCTGACCTGTGAACCATCCCTATAAGGGGAAGAATAGTCAAACTCAGATATTAAGGTTGGCTTTTTAAAAATTAGAAATGAGAAAGTATATACCTTAAATTAGTAATCTTTTGCCTACCTTCTGTGTATATAAAATCAAAAGTAAGCATTAGAGAATAAGGACATAGAGAAAAGATCTAATTTGCCTGTAAGGAAAGTGTTCAACCATCTCTCTCTTCTGATATAAATATTCCTCTTATTCTTCTTTCTAATATTTATAGGATGGTAGAAGATCAAAGACAAGTTAACAATGAGGAAAATTTAGCTCAGCACAATTAAGGAAAAAAAATGATTGTCTCATTTGAAGATGAAGAAATGGTAAACAAGTAGAAGAAATATTGGGGACAGTTTTTTCTGATGACACATTGCTTCTGTGAATAAATCTTGTATCAACTAAAACCTTGCCCATGCTTTCTCTGTTGTAAGTACCAGGTCCTTGACATGACTTTAAGTCTTTTCTAGGTGTTTTGAGAAGGAATTGCTGAAATTCTCCCCAATGTGGAAAATACCAGGGTACTGCATTTTTATGTAGAACTTTTTGACCAAAAGACTCAACTTTTCTCCTTTATACCGTTATAACTGCGTCATTGCTGCTAATACAGGGCTGGCCTGTTCATGCAGTCTGTGGCCTGAGACTAGTGACAGGGGGACAATGTTGGGAGCGGCATCAGAATTTGTTTAAGTCTGAACCGGGAATTCCATTTGTCTTAGTGACATGTGTGTCAAACTGTTAGTGCCACACTATTTTAAATTGTGTCCATGAGCCTGAGAGGCTTATGCTTATAGGTGCCATCTGTAAACTTAGAAATAAACAAAGAACCCCTCTTCATTGAATAGTAAGCCCACCGGGCAATTAAGGAGCAGCCTGGGACCTCACTTGTGCAACTTGTTAGAATCAGATCTCCTGATATTCCCCTGGATGTTGTTGAGAACTGTCACAGAAAACCTAAGGCAAATAATCAGTGTGAACATAGTTGTTCAGAGAAGATTCTTGTTCTTGATGCTTGGTGGCATGCCCACTTACTTAGAATTCTTTGGTTCTGGGGGACCAGCAGGTGGCGTGGTGGTTAAGGTGCTGGACACTCCCACATGGCCAACCAGGGTTCAAGTCCTGAATCTGGTGGCTTGCTTTCTCACTTCCTCTCTCTCTCTCATTCTCACCCTCTGTCTCTCTCTGCTCAAACTAAAAAATAAATGAATGAATAAATAAAATAAATAATTATTAAAAAAAAAGAATTCTTTGGTTCTAGTCATAGCTCTGCTTGTAACTACCTATTTCACAAGTCGATTGAAAACACAGTGCTTTCTTTTATAAAATGAGAGAATTAAACTATTTTAAGAGTCTCTTTCAGCTTAAAAAAACTGATGAAACTGTACTTTGATCACCTTTAAAGGTTTTTATTGTTTGTTTATTTGTTTGTTTGCTGTAAAGTATGTACACTCGCCAAAGAGAGAGACAGTGAGAAGGAAAGTGAGAAATCATCCCCCCAGGGGAAATAGCCCTGCTACAATCCCTTCTTCTCCATTCTCCTCTTAGAACTTTGGGCATGCATACACATGTGCCCTGTGTGTGTTCTCAAACCACTGAGTCTGGGACTCGAACCCCAGAGTTGGTCATGTAGGATCCAGCCGCCTTAACCTCCATGCCACCTTCTGGCCCCCTTAAGATATTTAAAATTAGGGTGTTATTTATGTATAGCAAAAGTGTACATATGTTAACCATACAGTTTGACGAATTTTTGTACCCATATAACACCACTCAGACCAAAACATAGAATATTTTCATCAACTAAGAAATTTCCCTTGTGCCTTCCAGTTAATATTTCTTCTAATCTAGATATAAGCACATTCCTTTTTTTAAGGTTTTTACAATCGGACAGGTGTACTGTACTTGCAGGAGAGAGAGAGAGAAGTGAGAGATCTCTTCCCCAGGGGAAACGGCCATGCCACAATCCCTTCTCCTCCTTGCATATGTGCCTGGTATGATTTTCAAGTCCCTGGGTCTGAGACTGGAACTGTGGTCAGCCATGTGGTCGTCCAGCACTGTATTCGCCACACCACCTGCTGACCCCAATAAGCCTTTTCATGATCATAAATTAGCTTTGCCTTATTTTAGACTTTATATAACTGGTATCATTCTGTATATATACATCATTTTTTTTTCTTTTCAAGTTTATTTCTTCTGTGAGCAAGACAGAGAGAGAGAGAGAGAGAGAGAGAGCGACATCCGACACAGGGCCCTGATGCCTTCAGCCAGTTTTAGATCATAGGCCAGTATGTGGTGGGCATACTCAGGGAGGTTCTCCGGACTTGAACAGGAAACCTTTCCATGACTCACAGAGCATCATGTTTTTACCACTGGGCCGCTGTTTGGCCCCTTTGTATATACAGTTTAGTATCTGGCTTCTTTTCCTCATCTATCACTGGTTTATTTTTACTGAGTGTAGTGTTCTGTTATGCAGATATGCCACAGTGTATATGTATGTGTTATCTTGTTGCCAGCTTTGGGCCGTTATGAATAAAGCTGTGATAAACATTCCTATACAAATTTATTTTATTTATTTATTTATTTATACATACGCATACATTTCCTTTGAACATATTCCAAGGAATGTAATTGCTGGGTTATAAGGTAGGCATATGATGCTTAACTGGATTAGGAACTGGCAAGTCATATTTCTAAATTCCAGAATGCCCAATTGTATTTTTAGTAGCAGTGTATGAGCATTCTGGTTGTCTCACATTCTCAGTAACTCCTGCTTTTATTCTCATCATTCTAGTGAATGTTGAGCACCTTAATATGCTTATTGGACATTTGAATATCTTCTTTTGTAATATACTGGTTAAGTCTTTCACTAAAGTCTCTTGTTTTTATTGAATATTAGGTGTTCTTTCAATTTTCTCAATATAGGTTTTAGATATAGGGTTTGCAAATACTTTCTTATCTGTTGACTTTTCACTTTCTTAATGTTGTCTTTGAGAGCTGGAAATCCAATATTTTCAGTGTTTTTCCCTTTTGGTTTTGTATTTTACACAAAAATTTTTTACCTGTACTCCAGTCTTGAAGAGATGCTTTAATCTAGAAACGACATCGTTTTGGCCTTCACATTTAGGATGGTGATCCTTTTCAAATGAACTATTACGATGTAAGTCAGAGATCAAGGTGTTCAGTTATCCCTACATTTCTGAAAGCAGTGTGCCTTTGGTCCAGCGTTACATGCAGTGCTCTGAGAGGCTGGCCCACATGGGACTCAAACCGCACTGGTCATGTGGAAGTCCAGCACCTGAACCTCTACTCTTGTTTGCCACCTGCTAGCCCTTCATTAATGCCTTTTAAATTTAAATCACATTTCCCTTGGATTTTTTTTCCCATATATATACATTGATGTATATATAGCTAGCTGTCTTATACCATAATATTGTTAATTTTCTTAATACCAGAGCTTTTATGAGTTTGGAAGGTTTTGAAATAGACCAATACCTCTACCTTTGTTCCTCTGTGGGATCCAACTTCTTATGCGCAGTGCTTACCTGCTGCCCTACTGGCCTTGCCTCTTTTACATTGTGTTGACATTTAGTACAGATGGTACAGACTCAGTTATGGATAGAATTGGCAGCATCTCAGCAACAGCACCAAACTCTGCAAGGTCACTGCGATCTACTTGGAATCAAAAGAAATAAAAAGTGATATCCACTTATGATTCCCTTTGAAGCAGTAATAATCATTCATTTTAATTTTATTATAAATTTTTCCAAGCTCAGGGCCAGTTTGTGGTCACTAGGGCGACTGGATCCCACATTGCTGACTGTGATTTGAGTCCCAGACCTGGCAGCTTGGGAAACACACAGGTTATGTTTGTGTGCATGGCCAGGATCCCAAAAGGAGGGAGAAACAGAAAAGAGATTACAGTGTAACCATTCCGCAGGGTGGGGTGCTTTCTCACTTCCCCTCTCTCCCTCTCTGTTTCTGGCAAATGCACATGTTCTTTGGCAAAACAAAACAAAACAAAATAAAACAAAACACAACAACAACAACAACAACAAAAACAACAAAAACTTAAAAAATTAAGTTCATTCATTTATTTCATGAAAGTGAGAGACCGAGAGAGACAGGTATCCTGTCACCATGCTGTGGTCTCCTTCCCCCAGCTGCCAGCCAGCCAGCCAGGGTCACAGCATGTTCAGGTTGACCTGGGATTTGAACTCCAGACTTTTCCATAGGACTCCTGTGTCACATAGTACCCCCTACCACCTGCACCATAACTGGGCCTAAGTTTTTATCCTATGTAATTCCTTTTTAATATTATGTATATCAGACAAGGGTAAATATGATAGTTTTCTTCAGGAAAAGCATTTGTTTGATTATTAGAGTTGTGAGCTGAATCAGCTTTATTCTCGGATTTTTTTTTTTTAGAGGTTTTTGCTATAGGGCGCGGGCTCTCGCCAGAGAGAGACAGAGAGATAGAAAGCGAGAAATCACCCCCCAGGGGGGATGGCCACGCCGCAATCCCTTCTCCTCCATTCTCCCCTCGGGATCTTGGGCACGCACGCACACGTGCCCGGCGTGAGTTTTAAGCCACCGGGTCCGGGACACGAACCGCGGTCGACTACTTTGGAGTCCAGCCACATAGCCATTACACTAACTTCTGGTCCCTCTATTCTCGGATATTTTAACTGAAAGAACATCTGGTAAACTGCGTTTACTCAGATGTGGGTATTTGGTAGAAATTTTTTAAAAAACAAAAGAAAACTTTCACTTTGAGGAGAACAATGTCAATATTTATTACTAATGATAAAATTCTAGCTTTTCAATTAAAAATTAACATTTTAGAGCCAGCAGGTGGCGTGGAGGTTAAGGTATGGATCCTATATAGTTAATTTTGTAGTTTGAATCCAGGACTGAGCAGCTTGAAAATATCATGCCAAGCATATGAGCGTGCATACCCAAAATCCTTTGAGTAGATTGAAGGAAAAGGGATTGCGGCATGGCTATCCCCCACATCTCCTGGCATGATTTCTCTCTCTCTCTCTCTCCATCAAGTGCATGCACTCTATAGCAAAAACTAAAACAAAACAAAATTTGGAAGCTTTGTATCTACCATTATCTACTTAGTAGTTAATTTAATGCATTTATGATGAGATAGATGCTATAGTAATTAATGTGAGTTTTTTCATATTATAAAACTAATCAACCTTTAGAAAATCCACAGTATTTTCCAGAAGACCAATTTCATGATGTTACAACATTATGCATAAGTGAAAAACTCATTCCAAGTGCAAGACAGGACAAAGGATTTTAATTTAATAGAGTGTATGTTAACTGATATTTCAGATTCCACATTGCAATTAACTTGTTAAGTATATCAATGAAGCCTATCCCTAGAATCTGAAGAGATTAGGTTGTTGGGAAAGTCATGACCTATTTTTCTATGCAAAAATGTGTCTTTCCTGATGACCCCGTACTATTAATATACCTATTGGGGCCAGCAGGTGGCACGGTGGTTAAGGTGCTAGACTCCCACGTGAACGGAACCAACTTTGCATGAGACCAACTTTTTTTATATATATTTCAACCAACGCAATGTATCACAACAGGTTGAATGCATAAGTTGATGTAAAGCATCTAGCTGTTGTCCTTTATAGAAGTTTCCAAAGAAGTTAAAGTGTAAATGTAACTTTCTCACAATTTTTTTGCTTTGGGATTTTTTTCTTAATAAAAAAAGGCCACCTATATTAATACATAAAAGCCATATTTTAAAATTAGTACAAGGACCAACAGATGGCATATTGGTTATGTTGCTAGACTCGCACATGGTTGACCATGGTTAAAGTTCTGGACCCTGTGGCTTAAAACTCACACCGGCGGTGTGAGTGCGGTGATGTAGGTGTGTACCCAAGATCTCTAGAGGAGAAAGGAAGAGAAGGGATTGCAGTGTGGCTATCCTCCCCAGGGGATGATTTCTCACTTTCTGTTTCTTTCTGGTGAGTGTACATGCCCTGTACCAAAAATTTCTCTCTCTCAAAAAAAAATTAGTACATAATTATTTTAAGTGTTGGTAGACATAATGCACATAAACTAATGCTGTGATTGGCCCTGTAGCTTAGAGATTAAAGAAGCCAGATCCCACATGGCCAATCACATTTCGAATCCCAGCCCCAGCCACTTACACATCAGTTACATGTGCCTGGGTGCCCGAAGTCCTGACCAGATGGAGAAATGGAGGTAGATTACTGTGTGACTGTGCCCCAATGTGGGATGCTTCCTCCTTGTCTCTCTCCTGCCTGTCTATGGTGACACATGTTCTACCATTTAAAAACAAAAAACAAGGGTTCCAGCAGGTGGTGTAATGGTTATGTCACTGGACTCTCACGTAGTTGACCATGGTTTAAGTCCTCGACTGGCAGCTTACAACTCATAGCGGGAACGTGTGTGTGCATGCCCAAAATCATGAGAGGAGAATGGAGGAGATGGGATTGTGGTGTGGCCATCTGGGGGGTGATTTCTTATTTTCTGTCTCTCTGGCAAGCGCACATGCCGTATAGCGAGATTCTTTTAAAAAAAAAAAAAAAATCTTTGGAGTCCTGAAATTTTTTGTGCCGAAAAGGGTCCTGAGTTAGAAATATTTGAAAAACACTGATACAGAAATTAGTCTTCTGAAGGTTCGTGAAAATGTGTATTATAAAAAAGGTATACATGGATTTCAAAGCTTTTTTGCACCAAAATAAACTAGTAGTTTAATTTTATTTTTCCATGAACATTTTGAAATAGATTAAACAGCAAACTAGAGGCAGGAGAACAGGGATCTGGAACTCAAAATAAAGTAAAAATTTATCGAAACTGAATTAGAGAAGAATATAATGAAACAGAACTGAGCGTGAGAGGTCTGTGGGGCAATATCAAGCTGTCTAATGAGGGCAATCATTACAGATATGGAAGAAATGATGGAGAGAATAGGACATAAGTATACAAATGGTTGAGAATTTTTCAAAATGAATGTAAGATGTCAGTTCACAGTTTTAAGAAGCTCAGTGTACCCCAGGTAGAATAAATAAAACAAAGACCATACCTGGGCATATCATTGTCAAATTTAAAATCCAAATGTAAAGAAAAGCACTTCTGGAGCCAGCAGGTGGCGCAGAGGTTGAGGCAGCTAGATCCCTCATGTACAACTGTGCGATTTAGTCCAGGACCTGGCAGGCCACCAGATGCGTGCATGTGTGTATCCAAAATTGCAAGGGAGAGGACCAGGAAATGGCATAATGGTTACAGCACTGGATTCCCATGTAATCGACTACCGTTCGAGTCCCAGACTTGGTGGCTTAAAACTGAACACCAGGCACATATGTGTGCATGGCTAAGGTCCCAAGAGGAGAATGGAGGAGAAAGAATTACAACGTGGCCATTCCCCCAGAGATGTCTCTCTCTGTCTCTCTGGCAAGCACACGCACCCTATAGCAAAATTCTCTCAAATAACAAAAAATTAATTCTAAGAGGGGAATAGAGGACAAGGGATTGCAGTGTGGCCATCTTCCCTAGGGGGTGATTTCTCCATTTTCCTCTCTCTCTGTCTCTGTCTGGCAAGCGCCTGAGCAAGAATTAAAACAAACAAACAACAAAATAAAATAACTTTTAAAAAGTGTATTTATTCTACAAGAGATAGAGATTCAGCAACTCCAACAGGGTCCTACTGACGAAATCCACTCCCTGCTGTCCAGCGTACTCAGGCAGATTTCTGGGCTAAAACGGACAACCTTCTGATGTGGGTCTGCCTCATAAAATGTCACATTTCTCCACTGCACCACCATCTGGAATCCCTAAAGAAGCAATTTTAAGAAGCATACTGTGGGGACCAGCAGTTGGCATAATGGTTATGTCGCTGGACTCCCATGGAGTTCCAGTTCCTGGACCTGGTGGCTTAAACTCAAACTGGGCACGTGTGCGTGCGTTCCCAAGATCCCAAGAGCAGAATGGAGAAGAAGGGATTGTGTTGTGGCCATCCCCTCTCGGGGGTGATTTCTTGATTTCTGTCTCTCTGTCTTTTCTGGCGAGGGCATGAGCCCTATAGCAAAAACCTCTCCAAAAAAGAAAAGGAAATACAGCGCTCAGGAACCCTATAGCAAAAACCTCCCAAAAAAAAAAAAAAAAGAAGCATATTTTGTTTCTTTATTTCTTAGGTTCACATTTGGGTAATGGTTTAGAATTCTGATGAAATTGGAAAACAACAGGGTGATTTTTAATTATTTTTGACAACAGGAGAACCCTGTCTCCCAATCATGAAGAACTCTGTGAGGAATCTTGAGGATATTTGCCAATAGATAAAAAGTAAAAGATATGGGAAAACAGTATTTATTTATAAACAGGTTGATGCCCAACACATGTGTTTTCACATGTCTTAGCTCATTTAATCCGATTTAATTAGGGTCACAGGTCCATTTCAGAAATATTCAAAGAATAGGACCTGGGACACCTAGCTCCTGATACTTAGAATTACTTAAAGTGCATTATGGTGACACCTCAGATAAGTCCAAACCTCTTTCTACCCTGCCTGATCAAATATTCATTTCAAAACACTGTATGCTGAAATGAGCCACGTGGGAGTTGAAGAGAATCAACTATTCAGGTGGTGAAAATGTGTGAATGCAGCTGGCAGATGAAGTTCCAGTATGATGAATTCCCAGATTGTCCTTATTGCTTCAGGCAACAACTGACAGGCCTGACTGGTCATTGGCTTTCCATTTCTGGCATTGATAGGACTGAAAATTCTTAGTGTCACAGATACTTAAAAGCTGTCCCTGTTATTGTGGATACAAACAGTGCTGGAGGGTCCTTCTTGCATAGAGATGTAATCAATATGGTCTGGAGTTCTTGACCTGAACCTATAATTATTTAGATGTTATAAAGGTAGCTTGTTGTTACAGAAAATGCTTATATTCAGAGCATTGAGAGTAAGTTGCGCATGGAGAGGAGAAAAATAGGCCCTTTGTCTCTCTCTCTGTTCTTCACGGTATTTAAGAGGCTTTCATAATAATCACAGAGTAGGGTGGTATTATAGGATTAGAACATTGTACCTTTGGTTTGGGTGCTGAAGTTTAAGTCTCACCTCTGAAGCAATCCTGATATTTTGCAAATGTTATGACTTTAATGTTCTGTAGCTTGCGATTGTGACTTTTACAATACCAAACGGGAGGTTTTATTTTTGTTTTAATTGACCCAAATACCTGGATTTGAAGTAAAGCTTTAAGTAATAACACATTGGAGTTTGAGCTTTTTATGCCATTATGTGGTATGCTGAAAAAAGGAATTTGGAAAACAGATTTTATGGCACTCACAATCCATGGACGGGAGAGAATTGGAGATGACACTGGTTATAGTTCTTAGGTCTCTACATGTACCAGTGTGTTCAAGTTTATTCTGATTGAAATTACTCCGCCATGTGAAAATAGTAAAACGAGTTACGGAATGCCCTTGATTGCTCTCTCACTACTTAGCTTAAGGTGCTTCTGGATAGAATTATTAGTGGGTCATCCTGTATGTGGGAAGCCTTGGGAAACAGAGGAAAAGTAATGGTTTGTAATAAAGGACTCTTTGAAAACAAGGGCTATCTTTGAATCTTCCCATGTCTGGTATTGATGCCTGCCACGGAGCAGATAATCAATATTTGTTACGTTGTTGATTTATGATAAAACACAAGGCTTTTAAGTATACCATAAGTTGATTAAAAGTTGATAATGCTGGGTTTTTATCTCTATTACCCCATTCAAACGTATAAAACTTTTTCTGACCGAGAGTCCTTTATTAGGGTTGCCATTCTATATTGTGATCATTATGTCTTTGTTTGAGCCAATGGTTAACTTGTGTGACCAGTTTAAAGACTTTGCAAGGCGGGAACCAGCAGTTAGCGTAATGGCTATGTCGCTGGACTCCCACGTAGTCGACCGCGGTTCGCGTCCCGGACCCGGTGACTTAAAACTCACACTGGGCGCGTGTGCGTGCGTGCCCAAGATCCCGAGAAGAGAATGGAGGGGAGGGGATTGCGACGTGACCATCCCCCCCGGGAGGTGATTTCTCGCTTTCTGTCTCTATGTCTCTCTCTGTCTGTCTGGCGAGCGCACACGCCCTATAGCGAAAACCTCTCCAAAAAA
>NW_006159912.1:5370032-5408234 GCF_000334495.1 Tupaia belangeri chinensis
CCTATAAGAGAAACCCTCACAAAAAAAAAAAAAAAAAAAAGATTTTGCAAGACATTTCAGAGTTTGTATTATTATTATTATTGCCAGAGGGTGTGTGGCCTATGCCAGAGAGAGAAGATGAGAATGAGGTGTGGTCATGCCACAATCCCTCCTTCTCTCTCTCTCTCTCCATACTATTAGGCTTGGTTATTACTGCAGTCTCTTCTCTTATTTCTCCCTTCTGCCAGGATTTGGGTCATGCAGATATATTCACCCTATGTGTTTTCCAAGCTTCCCAGCTGTAATTTGAACTGGGGTTGGCCATGTGGGATCTGACTCCCTTAACAAAGTCACAGAAATGGCCCTCAAATTTATTATTTCTTTCTCTCTCTTTCTCTCTCTCTCTCTCTCTCTCTCTTTAATGCCATGCATGCACATGAGAGTGAGAGAGAACACCCTTCAATGTCTGTCACACTGCAATTCCTTTACCTCCCGTTCTTCTTCCTTTCAAGGTCCTGGGCACATGCCCACTTGTCCAGCATGTTTTTCAAGCTGACAGGTTGGGGACTTGAACTCTGTTCACCATGTGGGATCCAGCTTCCTTTGTGTAACATGTAACCATTGTGCTGTGGTTCTGGCACCCAAATTATCTTTTTCAAAAATTATAAAAATTTATTAGTTGTTGTTATTTTTTAATGTGACCAGAGAGAGATAATGGGAAAAGGAGAAAGTGAGGAAGCAGGCCTACAGTTCTGCGACTTGAACTACGCTTAGCCATGTCTGAGTCCAGCGCCTTAACCACCACACCACCTGCCAACCACATCAAATAATCTTTTTTATCACTCTTTAAAGAAGCAATATGTTTAAGCAGACTGTTTCTCATCTTTGATAGCATTTACTTAAGACAGACAATAAAAATAAAGGAATTATAGCCCTTAACTCAAGGCTTAGTGAGATGTTTTTGTTTTAAGGTTATCTTTGTAAAGAATTAACTGTAGCAAGTTTCTGCTCTCTGGGATCTGTTGGCAAGAACTGGCAAACATCTACTGAAAGGCATGGACACATTTTGTCTCATGGTTATTCTAGGCTAACTCTTAGACATACCGTTTTAGGGATATTTTAGACTGTCTCTTTTTTTTTGTTTTTTAGAGAGAGATTTTTGCTATAAGGTGCCTGCACTCACCAGAGAGAGAGAGAGAGAAAGCGAGAAATCACTCCCCCCGGGGAGGGGGGGATTGCTATGTGGCATTCCTTTCTTCTCCACGCTCCTCTCAGGATCATAGACATGCATGTGCATGGCCCAGCTGAGTTTTAAGCCATCTGGTCTGCAACTCCAACCATGGTCAACTCCATGGGAGTCAGTGGCCATTAGGCTGTCCCCTTTAGGCTATCTTTTAAGTTAGTCTTTCTTAGGCACAGAGTATTGGTATCTAGAGATCTGACATACGTTCCATGAAGCCAAAAAATTTGGTTAAGAAGTTGTCAAGGTTTTAATAAAGTCATTATATTTGAATACTTTCGTTTATTCTCTAGGCAGGTCCAAGAGACATGGTAGAATTGGCTTCTGTTATATTAACTGGCATCTTAAACTTGTTTTGTTTTTTAGAGAGAGATTTTTGCTATAAGGTGCCTGCACTCACCAGAGAGAGAGAGAGAGAAAGCGAGAAATCACTCCCCCCGGGGAGGGGGGGATTGCTATGTGGCATTCCTTTCTTCTCCACGCTCCTCTCAGGATCATAGACATGCATGTGCATGGCCCAGCTGAGTTTTAAGCCATCTGGTCTGCAACTCCAACCATGGTCAACTCCATGGGAGTCAGTGGCCATTAGGCTGTCCCCTTTAGGCTATCTTTTAAGTTAGTCTTTCTTAGGCACAGAGTATTGGTATCTAGAGATCTGACATACGTTCCATGAAGCCAAAAAATTTGGTTAAGAAGTTGTCAAGGTTTTAATAAAGTCATTATATTTGAATACTTTCGTTTATTCTCTAGGCAGGTCCAAGAGACATGGTAGAATTGGCTTCTGTTATATTAACTGGCATCTTAAACTTGTTTTACTTTGATGTTCTGTGACACTTGGAATGACTACAGATATCCTGTAAATGTGTGGTATTAGCATGTAGAGAACACCAGAAGTTGAACTGGAAAACTTTCGTTGAACTCCCCAGTTAGTAATCCCTTCAAATGATGTTATACAGTTCTCAAATGTGCATGATTGAGAGCAGAGCTCCTTGCCCCTTCTGTTTCTCTGTGGAGGACACAGTGAACCCTTTGACATTCTCTTTTGGGGCTACCTTTTCATTTCCCTATGTCAGAAATTCTAGCCATGAGTGAATACCTCTAATTAGAGCTTTACAGCCATGGGAGGGCCCCGATTCCTGAACCAGAGGGCCAAAGCCAGAGAGAACTTAAAACGGTGTCTGACTTTTCATTTGCCTTGAAACCTGTTCCTAATCTCGGTCTTTACTCTACATCATCCTTTTGATTAATTTAATTACTTTCTCCTCTGTTCTTAAATTTTACTGTTACGTTTATCACCTCATATTAAAGTTAGTTGGGTATCATTTTCCATTCTAGACTGTGAGCTCATCTTGGTACTCCCCATGGCTCCCTGAATGTTCTGACACGTAATAGGCACTCAGTAAATGTTAATGAATTCAACATTTGAGCATGAAACAGTGAGACCAAATTTTTGCCTTTAGATGGAAATAGTTGTTACCTCCTTGAAGGGGAACTGAGTGGCTGGGGATCAAAAGTGTGTTTTCCCTGAGTCTTTCGGAACATGCTCGTCCATTATCCATGTAAGACCATGTTTTTAACACCTAACGTATTTTTCAGGATCAATTTCTTTTTTCAAACAAAGAAGCCAAAATTAAGGAATGTCAAATACTTGTCTATTTTCACATAGATGGTAGAGCAAAGACGTTTATCTGTGAGGGCCTTGAACCACGTCCCAGCCCAGGTAGCCTATCTTGACCTATCTTGATTTATTCCCATAATCATTAGCGAGTGTTTGTGAAGTAGGAACTATCTCTGTATATTTTTTTGTATCATATACTATTTGCATCATAGAAGTCACAACAAATTTCACCTCTACTCTTAAAAGGGACTTGTATTATAAGAGACCATTGGCAAAACGTCTTTGATGAGGCTGTAATGACTGAAGACTGTTGTATTCATGGCTCACCTAGGTATATCTGCAGCTCAATGGATAGACTCTTACTCTTTAAGTAGTAAACAGTTATTCTCAAGCTCTGAAAGCCACTATCAATCAGGTAATGGTTTCTCAAGCTGAAAAAGGCTTTGCACTAAAGAATGGTGATTGCCCAAGGTCACATTCCTTTTCCATCTACTTGTGGGAAAATGCAAACTGAAAGAATACCAGTGTTTGAAACTCACAATTTGTTCTATATTGCTGGGGATGAGGAGTGGGGGAGTGAGGGGCTAGTGATTATATTTCCTTTAGAGAAATTGTTAATTGCTTTTTCAGAATATGGATTAAAGCTAAAAACAAGACAAAAATGCACTGATTCTAAATGGACCTGACACCTTGATCTTCAATCATGGAATAACATATGAGTGGGGATTCCCAATGGGCCATTGTACACTACAATATTTATTACTATAAAGATCTAAGAGCTCTTAGCCACTTTTAAACTTATAAGAGCTATTCAGATCCCATCCTCTTGCCTTGTGTTTTCACATTTTAAAATTATTCTGATTAGTTTGTATAGTGTATTCTGAACTACCTCCCCACCTTACTTTCAGAATAATGGTATTTGGCTTTGCAACAAATTTAAGAAAGAGCTCAGATAGGAAATTACACCTGAGAGATCAGTGTATTTGCTTTGCTTTTCTTGCCCATTAATGCTTGGGGACTATAGGACCTTCAACTGGCCCATGTTATGCCTCTGCGTTTTTTATCTGCAAAATAGAGCTAAGTCTTCTGTTTGATCAATATAATTAAAATATGAAAATTGAAAGGCCCTGAGATTGGAAGGTTCCTTATCCTTTCCTGCTACTAATTTTTACTGTAATTTGCCTTAAAATAGACTAGGAGGGTTTTTTGCTATAGGGTGTGCGTGCTCACCAGAAAGACAGAGACAGAAAAAACAGGAAGTGAAAAATCATTTCCCCAGGAGGGATGGCCATTCCGCAATTCCTTTTTCTCCATTCTCCTCTTGAGATCTTAGGCACGCATGCACACGTGCCCGGCGTGAGTTCATGCTGCCAGGTATGGGATTCCAACCGCTGTTGACTACATGGGAGTCCAGCGATGTAACCATTATGGCATCTGCTGTTCCCAACACAGACGGTTTTAAAAATAAATGCAGAAATTTCTAAAGAACCTCCTGAATAAGTTCCATTGAAGTTCAAAAGTAAAGTAAATAGGGATTGCCATATGACCTAGTACTGAGGGGTAGCCAGATCCCACATGGCCAACCTTGCAGTTCAGATTCCAGAACCAGCAATTCGTAAAACATAATAAGCACATGCAAGCATATGAGTAGGTGTGTGTGTATGTGTGTGCACACGTACATATGCCCAAAATACTGAAAGGATGGAGAAATGATGTAGAGGGATTATGGCATGCCATGCATCATTGGGGGTGTTTTCTCCTTCTCCCTGTTTGTCTGTCTCTCTGACTGTCTCTAGTGAGTACATGTGCCCTTTGGCAAATAAAAAGGAAAGTAATAAAGTAAATAAATATGATATTTAATATCTATAATTAAACCTGAGTTAAGTGCATTCCATAGTGTTTATATTGAATATAAAGTTATATATAATGAATTATTTTTTTTCGGAGAGGTTTTTGCTATAGGGCACGTGCGCTCGCCAGACAGACAGAGACATAGAGACAGAAAGCAAGAAATCACCCCCCAGGGGGGATGGTCACGCCGCAATCCCTTCTCCTCCATTCTCCTCTCGGGATCTTGGGCATGCACGGACACACACCCGGCGTGAGTTTTAAGCCACCAGGTCCGGGACGCGAACCACGGTCGACTATGTGGTAGTCCAGCGACATAGCCATTACGCTAACTGCTGGTTCCCATAATGAATTTTTTAAAATATTTTTTTTTTTGAGATTTTTTGCCTTAGGGCACATGTGCTTTCCAGAGAGAGACAGACAGAGAGACAGTGAAAAGGAAGTGAGTAATCACCCCTGGGAGGGGGTGGGGTAGTATGACTATGCCACGCAGTCCCTTCTCTGTTCTCCTCCTGGGATCTTTTTTGGGGGGAGAGGGGAGAGGTTTTTGCTTGAGGGCACGCATGCTCACCAGAAAGACAGAGAGAGAAAGAGAGACAGAAAGCGAGAAATCACTCCTTGGGGGCATGGCCACGCTTGGGATCTTGGGGCACGCACGCACACGCCCAGCGTGAGCTTAAGCCACTAGGTACAGGACTTGAACTGTGGTCGACTACATGGGAGTCCATCAACATAGCCATTACACTAACTGCTGGTCCCTCCTGGGATCTTGATCATGCATGCACATACTCCCAGCATGATTTTGAAGCCACGGACCCAGAACTCAAACCTCGGTCAGCCATGTGGGAGTCCAGCGACATGACCGCTATGCCGTCTGCTGGTCCCAAAGTTATATACAATGAATTAAAAGTGTTAACACTTGATTGCTTAATACACTGTGTTAAGCATTTCACACGCATTATCTTCATTATTCTTCACAAAATCTGTGAAGTAATGGTACTGTTAGGATTTTCATTTTTCAGATGAAGCTTTGGTTTAAGAAATTAAGTACAGTATACTTCCTTCCACTTTGACAGTGTCATCTGAATTTCTTGATCATGAATATGTTTTATGTAACTCTTTATTAAAATATGTTTTAATATATTTTTAGGATGAAAAAGTGTATACCCTAACTGCATAAGTTTTACGATCATGTAGTTTTTTTTTTTTTGGAGAGGTTTTTGCTATAGAGTGCGTGCGCTCGCCAGAAAGACAGAGAGAGACAGAGAGATAGAAAGTGAGAAATCACCCCTCGGGGAGATGGCCACGCCGCAATCCCTTCTCCTCCATTCTACTCTTGGGATCTTAGGCATGCATTCACACACACCTGGCATGAGTTTAAGCCACCAGGCTCGGGACTTGAACTACGGCCGACTATGTTGAAGTCCAGCAACATAGCCATCACGTTAACTGCTGGTCCCACGATCATGTAGTTTTGATTCCTATTTCTTTAGCTGACTTCAGCTGACTAGGTATATGACCTTGAATTTCTTTCTTTTCTTTTCTTTCTTTCTTTTCTTTCTTTCTTTTTTTTTTTTTTTTTAAACAATGTCTTACTATGTTGCAATCTTCTGCTTGAGCCTCCCAAGCAGTTGGAAGCACTGGTGTGGAATACCACCCCTGAATCTTTGAGATGGGTTTTGCCATGTTGCCCATGCTGGGCACCAACTCACACTCCTCCTGCTTCAGCCTCCCTAGTAACTAGGGTTACAGAAATGTGCACCATGCCCAGCTTTAGGGTGGGCGAGGAATCAACCTTGAGCTCCCACGTGGCCTCAGCCTGCTGAGTAGCAGTGTCAGCCAGAGCACATTACCACATTGAGCCAAGCTCGGATTTCTTTGTCTTCTTACAAAGAGGAAAAAGAACACCTGTTGTCTATTTTATGAAAATTAATCAATGTAACATTTATAAAGCTTCTGGCCACAATTCAGGTATATAGCAAGGATGCATTATATGTTAGTTCTCTCTTCAACCTTCTTTCCATAATAACAATAACTGCTTTAAATTTGCCCCAAAAGTTTCTTTTTGTTCCTTATGTGTATCTTCATGTTCATTCTGTGGAGCTATTTTATACTATCATCCCCATTTTACAATTGAAAAAACAGGCTTGGAGATGTGATAGATCCCAGACTGAATCCTAGGCGGTCTGATTTCAGACTCTACTCTTAACTACTATGTGATCCGATAGGAGGATATGTTCCGGTTCCAAAAGATTTGATTCTGATTTGGGGGCAGGAATCTAAATTACAGAAAGGATTATCTTGCCTCTTTGTTCCCTACTGTCCAGTTCTTCCATTATTAGATTATGACAATATGTCTCTTTACCCTCAGTTGACTCCTGTAATAAGTTTGTTACATTAGAAGTTCAGATACCCTTCTCATTCTAAAATCTGTTCTTCTATATCGTTTGGATAAATCTGCAGTAGTCTGACATATTCTGAGAATCCTTTAAGGAAAACGTTTTTATCACTGTGGTTTATTAAAGGACTATATTAACATTTTTTACTTTTTTAACTCCAGAAATCCCTATTGCCTGAAATTAACCAGTTCACTGGGTTTTGTGTGGGGATCAAGGGGTGGAAATCAACTCCCCAAGTCTCCTTTTCTTAAAAAATGAACTTCCAAATATTCTGCACAAATAAATTTGACTTTAATTGTATTTGTTTTTACATGTAATTACATTTTGCTCAGCCTAAAACAGGTAAAGAAATTAAGCCATCAGGAGCAGATCACACTCCTAAACCTATCAGACTGACTGTTTCATATTTGTCTTTGACTCAGTCTTAATCTTCCTTTGTCTCTCTTGTATTCATTTTCTGTCCCTGCTTTAGTTTGTCTTCTGTTCTTAACTCTCCCTTCCCGTGTCTGTCTTCCTACGTTGATGATCTTGTTTCATATCTGTGAAGGAAAGACTCTCCCAAGGTTGCTGAATACGTCAGTATTTTCATAATAGTCCCTATATGTACAGAAGATTTTAACGTGACTGTAAAACTTTGTTCTTGGCACAAATTTGGCAGATAATTTTTAGCCTGGGTGAGACTTTTTACTGGGATCCTGAAAGTACGGGGGCGTCATTGCCCTCTACCCTCTCCTCTTCAAGTATGATATTAGTGGTTTTAGTTCTTGTTGATCCTTCTTTAAACCAAAGCTTTATAGCCTATTAGAACACAGTGTGGATTTTTCTTATGATACGTTGGAATGAAAGAAATAGTTACAAATGGTTTCATTTACCAGAATGACTATTTCACTTGGAAAGTTTTGTCTTTTCTGTAAAAATTCCAGGAGTTGGGTGGGCTCAATGTTCTCTGTCCCGCTGCACCTCCCTGCCCACACACTCAAGTCTGCAAAGACGCTGAGAGTTGTATTCCAGGCTCAGGGAGGCAAGACATTGACCCAAGCAGTAACCGAGACATACTTTTCTGCTTTAATTATAATGAAACTTAACAAGGAAGGCTTCTCCGAAATGTTTTAATCTTACATAACTGAATAAAGATACTTTTTTTCTCATTGAAATTTAAGTAAGGAAATGCTGTACAGTTGCTTTAGAGTGTTTATTATTGAGTAAAGGACAAATGCTTTGGATTATCAAAAATTATTACATGAGTCTACCTTAGTGAACTGAGATCTATCCCTTTCAAATCTGCACTTAATCTCGTACTTCCACATTTATTGGGTCAAAGAGCAATCGCATTTACATGTCAGAGGCTTGAGCACCAATCAGGTACTACATGTCACCTGGTGAAAGAACCTCTATAGAGCCCCCTGTTTATTCTGCTGCGTTAATCGACTCTATTACATGTATCTTCATTTTCCCCAGGTATCTTCAGGCTTTAAAGGAACAAAAGGTTTTTCCCTTCTCTATGAGAAAAAAGAAAAGACTTAAAACTTCTATGTTATCTTTGGCTTACCAGAGTAAATTTGCTCAGTCCTGGTGCAAAGCGTTCTCCCTTCTTTTTTTTTTTCCCTTTAATTTCCAGAGGACCATGCATTTGCTAGATAAATGCATAGTTAGAGAGAGAGAAAGCACCCTCCATAGAAGGGGGAACTGACAGACAGAGAGAAAACACCTCAAATAGAGCTTGACCATGCAGTAATCTTTTCTCCTCCATGTCTCTATCCTGTCAGAATTTGGAGCACCCATGCACAGGTGGCTGAAGTATTTTTCAAGTCACCAGGCAAGACTCAAACTTTGGTTGACCATGTGGGATCCAGCTCCCTATTTACAGCGCTCGACCCTGTGCTAGGAGGGTGGCCCTAGAGCATTTTTAAAGTAAACCAGTAGACCTCAGCTCCGATGCATCCACAAATAATCACTGCAGTCCACATACTGATTTTGTGGCCTGAGCGAGTCGCATCCTTTGCTAGGATACCCAGTTGTGTCCTAACGCTGGAAGTAGGCTGAGAGTGGGTAAAGGTGTGAGGCTGTGTCATACACGGTTCAGGTAACCTACATGGACTTCCTCCCTGCTGTTGGCCCAGCTGTGGCTTTTAATGGAGCCATTTCTGCACCCCCATCTCTTTCATCCCTCTCATTTTATGAGAATAAAAAGCAAATTTGGTACTATTTAAATATTCTCTACTTACGTTTATTGAAAACTACCCTGCCACAGGGCATAGTACTTTGGAAAACTGCCTTGCACTAGCCCAGTTTTCCATCCAGGTGGTTTATCCCCAAACCCGGACTTTTCTTTCCTTAGACCTTTAATTTCTTTAAACCAAATGATCACAAAAAAGCTTAGGAGGAGCCTAGTTTCATCTGTGAGGTTTTTAATAAACTTAAGTGGAGTGTGGCTAGAAAACCAGAACCATGAAAAACTGTGACTGTGCTGACACTAGAGGAAAAAAACCCTACAGAATCCTTATACCTTTTGCTTTCAATATAGGAAAAGGGGGGGAGGGGAGACAGAAGCGTTGTAGCGCTATTACACTCTGGGAGAAAAAGGGAGCTGTGGAAGTTTGGTGCATTTGTCACACACTGGCATTTTATTTAAAAGAGTGCATTGATTGTATGTATGTTTATTCTAGAAATTTTAGAAAACACAGAGAAACATAAAGGATAAAATTTGTAAAATAATTTCATTCCATAGATATATTTATTCCTTTTTAAAATTTTTTCTAAGTTCTAAAAGTTTATTTGCTGTCATTTCTTTCATGAAAGAGACAGACAGACAAGCTCTCTCGACAGGTCCCCATTTTGCCATGATCACTCCCTCACCCCAGACTTCCTAGCCAGCGAAGATCACAGGTGCATATGCCCAGCATGTCCTGGGAACGCTGGGACCTGAACTCCTCATCTTCTACATTGTTCCCACCTTTGCCAAGAGGCATCCTACCTTGCCTGCACCATGCGGCTAGGTTCACAGTTATAATTTTGTACATATATACTCTTAACATTTTGGTGTATAACTGTGAAATGCCTACTCTTTTTTCATTTATAAAAGATTTTTAAATGAAAAATATAATAAATGGTATTTTGAAATGTGCCTAATTTAAGTGATTTTATGCTTACAGATTGCCCTTAGTCCTTTACTTAAGTTGTACCAATGTGTGCTGCGTTCAGCTGAGCCTGAGGTTTATCTATTTCCTTCCCACATTCCTTGTGTGCATGCACTATCGCTTGCTTGCATTCACTAGAGACAGATAGAGAGGGGGAGGGAAAGTGAGAAATCACCCCCGAGAGGGGACGGCCACACCATAACCCCTTCTCACCCAGTCTCCTCAGGGTTTGGGGCACATCCAAACGGACACCAGCGTGATTTTCAAAATACAGGGTCTGGGATTCGAACTGCTCAGTTGGCCATGTGGGATCAAGATGCCTTAACCCCCATGTAACCTGCTGCCCTTCCCCCCACTTTTCTTTCTTTCTTTTTTTTTTTTTTTAAGAATTTCAATTTGGTAGACTAAAATGAGTAATCTCTCTTTCATTGCTGGTGGGAATGTAAACTGGTGTAGCAGATGTGGAAGAGTTTGGTTCCTAAAAAACTAAGCATGGAGTTTCCATCCAACTCTGTAATTCTACTCTATGGGTTAAAAAAAAAAAAAACAAAAAGACCTGAAAACAGCAGCTGGTATGACAGTGTTGGTTTTAGCATTATTCACAATGCAAGTGTCTAGCAGCAAAAGACGGGATAAACAAAATATGAACTAACCACGGAGTGAAGCATTATCCAGCCATGTAAAAGAAAAACGTTCTATTGCCTGTTGTACCATAGATGAACCTTGAAAGCATTAGGCTAAATAAACCAGAAACAAAAAGGCAAACATTGTATGCTTCTACTTTTACAAGATATGTATTGAATAGGTATTTCCATAGAGATAGAAAGTAGATTCAAGTTTCCAGGGTTTGGAAAAACTGGAATGGGAAATTATTGCTCAGTCATTACAGAGTTTCTAGGATGATTAAAAATTTGGCAGTAGGGGAGAGCCGGCAGTTGATGTGGTGGTTAAAGACACTGAGCGCCCACATGGCTGTCCATGGTTCAAGTCCTGGACCTAGTGCCCTGCTTTCTCACTTTTCCTCTCTCTATTTCTCTGATCACACTGTAAAATAATAATAATAAATAAAGTTAAATAAAATAAATATTTTTTAAAATAAATGTTCTTTGGTGGGGGGAGACCAGCTGATAGTGTAGTGGTTACATCGCTGGACTCCCACATAGTCGACTGTGGTTTGAGTCCCAGACCTGGCAGCTTAAAACTCACACCAGCATGTGTGCATGCATGCCCAGAACTCCAGGAGGAAATCAAGAACGGATTGTGGTGTGGCAGTCCTCTCTGAGGGGGTGATTTCTCACTTTCTGTCTCCCTGTCTCTCTGGCGAGCACATGTGCCCTATAGGAAAACTCTGTCTTAAAAAAAAAAAAGTTTGAGGGGACAGCAGGTAGCATAGTGGTTAAGGTGCTGGAATCCCACATAGTTGACCGTGACTCAAGTCCTGGATTCAGCACACTGAGTGTGTGTGCGTGCATGCCCAAAATCCCAAGAGATTGGAGGAGAAGGGACTGTGATGTGGCCTTCTTCCCTGGAGGGTGATTTCTCACTTTCTGTTTGTCTGTCTCCCTCTGTGTCTCTGGGAAGCACACATTCCCTATAACAAAAAACTTTGAAAAACAAAACAAAAAAAAGTTGGAGAATAGGACTAGCAGATAGCATAGTGGTTAAGGCACTGGACTCCCACATGGTTGATTGCAGTTCAAGTCCTGAACCTGGTAGCTCACTTTCTTACTTTCCTTCTGTCTCTCTCTCTCTCTCTCTACTCAAATTAAAACATAATAAATAAAATTAAATATTTTTTTAAAGTTTAGGAATAGATATTAGTGATGGTTGTACAACATATGAATGTCATTAAGGGCACCAAATTATGCATATGTTACCACAAACAAATAAAAAATAACCCAAATAAGCAAGTTCTATTTTTGGAAAAAAATATTTTAATTTATATTTATGCTATTACTATTAAATATGAATATTAAAGATAACGTAAATTAGCTATTTATTATTACATTTTGAAGTTTTCCCAGTCTCATTTATTTGAAGTCTCATATATGAGGAAAATTTATCTTTTTATTTATCTTACACATTCTAAATGTTACAGATAAGCCATAGTTGTTTTAGAAACATTAGAATTTGTGTTGGGAGGGAAGGAGCAAAGAACAGAAGGAGAAAGAAGGACTTCCAAGTCATCTAAAGATGAACCTTTGGCATAAACACTTCCCTTTTTTTGTTGTTGTTTACTCTGTGTATATAATGAACCTCCTTCCATGCCATGTTTTTAAAAATTATTTATTTAATTTTTATTTATTCCTTCATTTATTTTAATTTGACCAGAGAGAGACACAGAAAGAGAGAGAAAGTGAGAAAGCAAGCCACCAGATTCAGGACTTGAACCCTGGTCAGCCATGTGGGAGTGTCCAGTGTCTTAACCACCATGCCACCTGTTGGTCCCCTTCCATGCCAAGTTTTAATGTATTAATTTTCATCCAATGTTTGTCCCCTAAATCATGTAATCAGCCTTCTATGTTAATTAATGAGCTCTCAGTTTAAAGTTAAGTGAAGGAGACGGTGGGACTAGGGAGTGCCTGACTGACCTTTGGAGGAATCATTTAGGGCGTTTTAGAGGAGGTGATGTCAGGTTGGTGAGATGTTTCCCCTCTGACAAAGTTTGTGTTAGACACAGGAAGCTAAGTCTCCCTTCATCTGTCTCCTCCACTCTTCTAAAAAGTCTCCTCTGTAGTAAGTGGAAAGATAGGATTAAAATTCCCGGTACCTTTGGCATCATGCTCCAGCTCTTTCAGTGACACCACACTGCTTCTTAGAAAGTGGCTATTTAGGGAACCAGCAGTTAGCATAATGGCTATGTCGCTGGACTCCCACGTAGTCGACCGCGGTTCGTGTCCCGGACCCGATGGCTTAAAACTCACGCCGGGCGCGTGTGCGTGCGTGCCCAAGATCCCGAGAGGAGAATGGAGGAGAAGGGATTGTGGCGTGACCATCCCCCCTGGGGGGTGATTTCTTGCTTTCTGTCTCTATGTCTCTCTCTGTCTGGCGAGCGCACGCGCCCTACAGTGAAAATCTCTCCAAAAAAAAAAAAAAAGTGGCTATTTACACTTAAGAACTGGTGTTTTAACTATTGTATTTATAGAAGAGATCACTAGTTTTCTTGAGTTATGTTGAACCATCTTTTTTTTTTTGGCTTTTACCATAGGGACTGTATACACTCAACAGAGATAGACAGAAAGAGAGAGTAAGAAATCATCCCTGAAAGGGAATGGCTACACCTCAGTCCTTTCTCCAACATTGTCCTCCTTAAATTTGGGGCACACCGTGCACACATGCCTGGCATGATTTTCAAGCTGCTGGGTTTGAGACTTGAACTATGGTCACCCATGTGGGAAACCAGCGCCTTAACCACCACACCACCTGCTGGCCCTTGAGCCAACTTATCTTAATGGAATAGGCATAATGTAATCTAGGAATCTTCTAGTCTTCCCTGATGATGCCAGTATATGGAATACATTCACCCAGCAGCCTGTTGCACTTGGATTTACATTTTACAAAACTGACATTGGTCATTTAAAAACATTCTTTATTCAATTTTATTTATTTATTATTATTATTATTATTTTAATTTGGCCAAAGAGACGCAGAGAGAGAGTAAAGGGGAAAGTGAGAAAGCAACCACCAGGTCCAGGACTCAAACTGTCATCGGCCATGTGGGAGTCCAGTACTTGAACCACCACACTACCTGCCAGCCCCCTTTCATGTCATTTTATCACATGCGCACATTCATGTACTCACTGCTACAGTCTAGAGATGAGCTGTCTTTCTACCAGAAGGGTCTTCCTTGTGCCGCTTCCTTTATAGCTGTTCTCGGTTCTCTTCTTGTTACCATCTCGATTCCCTTGCGATCAGTAATCCCTGTCTCTCTGTATTTCTTTTAATATTTATTTCTTACATGAAAGAGAGACATTCAGAGAGCCAGGCATCCCCAACAGGGGATTCACACCATGATTCACCCCAGTTTCAGCTAGTCTGTGTCATAAGAACACTTTAGTACCTGAGACCCTTCCCATGTGGGTTCAGTCATACCACCACTGTGCCGCCCTCTGGCCCTTCCATCTCTATAATTTTGTCACTTCAAGAAAGTTAAATAGATAAAGTCATGATTTTTTTTTAAAGATATTTGTTCCAGAGAGCAGACATACAGAAAGCAAGAAATCACCCCCCACTGGAGGGACGGCCGTTCTTCTCCATTCTCCTCTTGGGATTTTGGGCACACATGCACATGCACCTGGTGTGAGTTTTAAGCTGCAAGGCCTGGGACTTGAATCACATTCAACCACATGGGAGTCCATTGTCATAACCATTATGCCATCTGCTGGTCCCAAGTACGTAATTTTTTTATGTTGCCTTTTTTTTTTTTTTTTACTGTCCATAATGCCCTTGAGTTCTACCCAAGCTATTGCATGTACCAGTAGTCTGTTCCTTTTTTATTGTTCAGTCTTATTATGTGGTATGCATGTGCCACAGTTTATTTACTTATTTACCTAGTGGAGGAAATGTGGGTTGTTTCCAGCTTATGGGTATTTAAAGTAAAACTTTCCTGAACAATTATATAAATGATTTTAAGTGGGGTTAGCCAGCTTCTAGCTTCAGAAGCTGGTGGGAGCCAGCTTCTCCCATGGCTAGCTGCATGGTTTGAGTCCTCAACATGGGTGCTTGAAAAACGCACCAAGTATATGTACACACATGCCCAAAATCTTGCCAGGAGAGAGAGATGGAAGAAAAATGAAAGTACCACCGGTGCTTTCTCCCCCTCCCTCTCTCTCCATCCCCGCTGTCTCTCTCTGGCTGGCACATATACTCTCTGGCATACTTAAAAAAAAAAAAATGTTTTTATTTGTGGCCTAGCTGTGGGAATATATGCTGACTGACACTGCTACTCTGCACGCGGGGGCCTCATGGGAGTTCCAGGTTCTATTCTGGCCCACACTGAAAGTCAGGCACAGTGGCCTGTGCCTGTCATCCCAGCTACTTGGAAGGCTGAGGCTAGAAGATTGCTACATGGCAAGTCCCTGTCTTAAAAAAATAAAAATAAAAATAATAATATTTTTCATTTCTGTGACTAAAGGCCCATAGGTACAATTGCTAGGTCATATTTTAAGTGTATGTTTACTTAACTACCTAACTATCCCATTTATATTCTCACTAACAATATATATGAGATCCAACTGTTGAGAGAATCTTTTTTTTCTTGTTTTTATTTCATTTTCCTTTATACATTTGAACACATTATTTAGCTTACAAAGTGAATATTTCAACAGGTGAACATTTCTCCCTAGTCCAGTTGATAAAACTGTAAAATATCTTTACAGATAATACCAGTCTCCGAGCTATAATTACAGACACGTTTATTTCTACTTTCAGTTCTGTCAGTTTTTCCTACATATTTTGTAGCTCTTTTGTTTAGTGCATGCATATTTTGCATTGCTATGTTTTCTGAGTTTACCTTTTATTATTATATAAAGTCCTTTTTCTTCTCTGGTAATCTTTTTGTTCTGAAGTCTATTTTATTTTATATGAATATAGTAACTCTTGCTTTCCATTGTATACTATTTCTATGATACAGCTTTTACTTTCAGTCTCTATCATTATGTTGGAAATAAGTTTCCTGTAGACAGCATATAGTTGAATCATAGCTTTTCAATTACTTCTGCCAGTACTGTCTTTTTGTTTTGTTTTTTAAAATTTTGCCCGAGGGTACATGCACTTGCTAGAGAGAAAGTGGAAAAATGAGAACACACCTCTGTGAGGAATGATCATACTATAACCCTTACCACCATTTCTTCCTCCATTCAGGATCTTGGGCACTCACATATGCTCATCCACCATGTGCAGGACTTGAACCACACAATTGACCAGGTGGAGTCCAGCCATCTTAACCACCATGCCATGGGCTGACCCAAAGTCTGTTTTTAAATTAGTATTGTAGATCATGTTAGGCCTTAAGTGTGCCTTTTTTTTTTTTTTTTTTTTTTTTTAAAGACATGATTTTGCTGTCACCATCCTCCTACCTCAGCCTCCTAGTGGTGGGAACCACCACACTCAGCTCTTTTTGAAGTCTTGCTATGCAGCCCAGACCAGCCTTGTGCTGGCGATCCTCCTGCCTGTGCCTCCTGAGTCACTGGGGATTACAGGTGCACGAAATTCTGCCCACTCTTTAGATGGGAGTAGGAATCAAACCTGGTCCTCCCATATGGTCCTAGCTTTTGGAACATGGCATCTGAAAAGTACATCCACTGTAGGCTGAGTCCAATTTTTCAAATACTTTTTAAATCTACACCCTTTCTGCTCTCCTTCCAACCTCAAAATGATAGTAATCTTAAATTTTTCATTATGACCTCACAGGTTCCTGAAACTCTGTTAATTTCCATGTGGGTCTGCCTTTCATTTTACACTTGTGCCCATGTCCACCCCGACATTGGAGCATCTTTTATCTTTTTTTAAAAAAAAAAAAAAAAAAGATTTTTGCTACAGAGCATGTGCACTCACTGGAGAGGCAGAGATAGAGAGCAAGAAATCACCCCCTAGGGGGAATGACCCCACTGCCGTCCCATCTCTTCCATTCTCCTCTCAGGATTTTGAGGATACACACACACATGCCTGGTGGATGTGTGTGTGTGTGTGTGTGTGTGTGTGTGTTTGTTTGTTTGTTTTGTTTTGGAGAGGTTTTTGCTATAGGGCGCTTGCACTTGCCAGAAAGACTGAGAGAGACAGAAAGCAGGAAAACATCCCCCCCAGGGGGGGATGGCCACACCACAGTCCCTTCTCCTCCATTCTCCTCTTGGGATCTTGAGCACACGCACAAACGTGCACAGCGTGAGTTTAAGCCACCGGATCTGGGACTTGAACCACGGTCGACTACAGGGGAGTCCAGTGACAGAGCCATTACACCAACTGCTGTTCCCTATTTGGGGTTAATTTTTATATTTGGGTCTGGGACTCGAACTGCTATCAACTGTGTGGGAGTCCAGGGCATATCTTATCCATTACACCATCTGTTGGTCCCTATCTTGCTTTTAAAAAATCTTTATCAGGTCTCTTTTTTTTTTTTTTTTTGAGAGGGAGGTTTTTTTGTTATAGGGCACGTGCGCTAGCCAGAGAGACCGAGATAGAGAGACAGACAGAGAGACAGAAAGCAAGAAATCACTCCCCGGGAGGGATGGCCACTCCACAATCCCTTCTCCTCCATTCTTCACTGGGGATTACAGGTGCACGAAATTCTGCCCACTCTTTAGATGGGAGTAGGAATCAAACCTGGTCCTCCCATATGGTCCTAGCTTTTGGAACATGGCATCTGAAAAGTACATCCACTGTAGGCTGAGTCCAATTTTTCAAATACTTTTTAAATCTACACCCTTTCTGCTCTCCTTCCAACCTCAAAATGATAGTAATCTTAAATTTTTCATTATGACCTCACAGGTTCCTGAAACTCTGTTAATTTCCATGTGGGTCTGCCTTTCATTTTACACTTGTGCCCATGTCCACCCCGACATTGGAGCATCTTTTATCTTTTTTTAAAAAAAAAAAAAAAAAAGATTTTTGCTACAGAGCATGTGCACTCACTGGAGAGACAGAGATAGAGAGCAAGAAATCACCCCCTAGGGGGAATGACCACACTGCCGTCCCATCTCTTCCATTCTCCTCTCAGGATTTTGAGGATACACACACACATGCCTGGTGGATGTGTGTGTGTGTGTGTGTGTGTGTGTGTGTTTGTTTGTTTGTTTTGTTTTGGAGAGGTTTTTGCTATAGGGCGCTTGCACTTGCCAGAAAGACTGAGAGAGACAGAAAGCAGGAAAACATCCCCCCCAGGGGGGGATGGCCACACCACAGTCCCTTCTCCTCCATTCTCCTCTTGGGATCTTGAGCACACGCACAAACGTGCACAGCGTGAGTTTAAGCCACCGGATCTGGGACTTGAACCACGGTCGACTACAGGGGAGTCCAGTGACAGAGCCATTACACCAACTGCTGTTCCCTATTTGGGGTTAATTTTTATATTTGGGTCTGGGACTCGAACTGCTATCAACTGTGTGGGAGTCCAGGGCATATCTTATCCATTACACCATCTGTTGGTCCCTATCTTGCTTTTAAAAAATCTTTATCAGGTCTTTTTTTTTTTTTTTTTTTGAGAGGTTTTTGCTATAGGGCGTGTGCACTCACCAGACAGAGAGACAGAGAGACAGAAAGTTAGAAATCACCCTCCCAGGGGGGATGGCCACTCCGCAATCCCTTCTCCTCCATTCTCCTCTCAGCATCCTGGGCATGCACGCACACGTGCCTGGCGTGAGTTTAAGCCACCACGTCCGGGACACGAACTGCGGTTGACTACATGGGAGTCCAGTGACATAGCCATTACACTAACTGCTGGTCCCATCAGGTCATTTTAATATCTCTGTCATCTATTAATTATCTTTTTTTCACATTAGGTTTGATATATTTCTGGTTCATGTTATATGATGTCAATTTTCAATGGAAACCTCAACATTTTCCTATGTGGAGCTTATTTAAACCTGTTTTAACTGGCTTTGTCTAACACCAATATGGCATATGGCAGGGGAAGTGAGATTTCTGCCTCATTTCTACCAGGAGGACAGTCTCCTGGTCTGATACCATTCCTATGCAATTTCAGATTACTACTGGGCATAGATGGGAGATCCAGGTCCCCACATGGTCTCCACTTACAATGCGATATGCTTGGCCTTCTTGCTGTTTTATGAGATGGTCTGAGTCCAGAGAGACCTCTACCCTAGTCCTGTTTCTACAAGCACCTAGTGGGGATGTAGAGGAATGCCCTTTTACCTCCCAGTGGTAGTGTAAGTTCGACTTCCCATGTGTTCTGTGCTGACACTACGTGTGTGGGGGGAGGTGGTTCTTAACAGCAGGCAGGGATGAAAGTTCTGATGTCCTATGTAGCCTTCTCTGACACCACCCCAGCAGGGGTGTTGGGTGCCATGTTATAGCCTCTGAAGAGGGAAAGTTTAGGCTCCCCCATTCAGCCTTTCTTTATATAGGTTGTGGGGGTGCCACAGTTTTTTCGGTGGTGTTTGAGTAAAGTAATGTGGTTACCGTGTAAGTGTTTCTGTCTTGCCTGGCTACCCGTTGGCTACAGAGATCAGGCTTTTGTTGGTCTCAATAAAAGCACAGGCAACCTTGATGTGTAGAAATGTTCAACAGCCTTTACCACTGTGGGGACTGACTTCTCAGCATCCTGGTATTACTATTTTAAATATATATTCTTTGCTTGTTTCTAATCTGGCTTTCTTTATCCCATGATAACACCACCAAAAGAAAAAAAAAATGCAGTATGGTTTTTAAATTATCTCCCCAAAACTTGACAGTCCCTGTGTTTGTCAATTACTTTAATATTCTATATATTTTTAAATGGATGCTTGGTTGGAGTCTCTAGACACAACACTTCACACTAAGTAAGGCTGACGGTTAAGTGATGTGGAAGCCATTATCTCACCTTTGTGCTTGCAGGCTGTGGCCTCTTGCCTTTTCCTGTTTCATAATAAATAGCATTAGCATTGAGGAACTTTTTAACACCTATTGAGGACAGAGTTATCCTAATCCCTCCAAGAGAAGCTTTTAAAAATGAATGCATAAAACCTAAGAAGCATAACATACGAAAAAAAGAACAAGGCATCAATCTTACATAAGAGTTTAGATTCAGAACTCTGAAATAAAAAACAACAAACCAAACTGAATATTACAGTAGTAAAAAAAGTCCATGAGTAAATATGATATATGCCATGTTATAAAATTGGTTATATTTCTGTTGTAATATGTAGTATTAATTGGTCCAATAATCTCACTACATGCTGAGAGGGCATTTGGTAAAATTCAACCTTTATTCATGAGACTCATTCTGAAATAACTAGAAATAAAAACATATATTAACTGCATCATGTTTAATATGAAATACTCTTGGCATTTGTCTTAGAATCAAGGCAAAGGTAATCATGTTGTAACCATTATTATATAATTACTCTGGATCTATCAGACAGTGCAGGAATATATAAGATATGAAAAGATATGTAAGTACAAAATCATTTACAGAAGCACTTTTGTCCTGTGTCTGTGAGCGCATGCGTGCATGTGTTTGGTGTTTTAGACAGCATTTCCCTGTGTCACGGTCCTCCTGCATCAGCTTCTCGTGTTCCACACACCCGGTTTTTAGCATAGACTGGACTCAAACTGTGCCTTCCACGTGACTCAGCCTGTTGAGCACCAGCGTGAGTGCACACTACCACAGCTGGGCCAACCATATCATTTTTTGACCTAGAAAATTCCAGGACAACTTGTAAATAACTTATTAACTGATCAGTACATAGTAAGCATGTAAAACATGCATACTATTTATATATCTAGGCTGAAAATTAATTATACAGTATAATTTTTTTTTAATAATTGTCAATGGGATTGTGTGCTGCCAAAGAGAGAAAGTCTCCCCCCCACACACACAATGGGGTGTAGTCACACTGAAATCCTTTTTTCTCCATTTCTCTCTCCTGTCAGGATTTTGGGCACACATGCACATAAGCCTGGCATGGTTTTCAAGCCCCTGGGCACAAGATTTGAACTACAGTCAGCCATGTGGGATCTGGCTCCCCACTACACTGCACTTAGCTATTGTACCCCAAGGCTAGTGCTCATAGTCTAATTCTTTAAATTATTTCATTCATGATAGTACCATAAAATATAGCCCTAAGAATAAACAATAAACCCTAAATTAAACTCTTCAGAATAAAATAAAACTTAATAAGCCCCAGATAAATATATAGAGCCTACATAAAGAAAACTGAAACTATAAGGTAATAGAGATTATTAATTTACATAAATTAACAATATATTATGTTCTAAATAAGGAGAATGTGTATTTTCAGAATTGTGGGTATTTTCAAAATTAATTCAATCAGCATATCAGTAGGTATAGAATCTTTTTATGTATTTATTTTTTTCCATGACTGACAGAGCTTTCTTTTCCTCTATTCATGGTAGAACACATGTGTGTACATGTAAGAGTGAGAGAGAGAGAGAAAGAGAGAGATGAGCACCATTAAGAGTCTGATCAAAACTCAGTCCCCTTCTAATCTTCTAGCCCATCAGGTCTAGGACACTCGTATATATGCATGGTGTGTTTCATTTGTCCCTGGGGCTGGGGATTTAAACCCCCATCACCATATGGGATCCAGCAGTACATTATCACTGCACCATGGAGTCAGTCCGCCAACAGGGTCGTGATGCCTCAGTCCATCCCCTGCTTCAGCTAGCCCCAGATCACGGGCACGTGCATGCCTGCTGTACTCTGGGAAGTCTCTTGATACAAACCCAGAACCTTCCCATGTAGGTCAGCCTCACAGTATGTCACATTTTACCTCTCCAAGGATTTAGAATCTTGACAGAATTACTTGTCAGTGTAATTTAAAAGTACAGATAGGCAAGAATTGCTAAGAAAATTGTTTAACTTGATGAGTAGACCATAACTATCTATTTTTTTAAATTTCACACAGAAAAATTTTAAATGTAGTACAGTAAACATCAAAGCACTCACTGAATTCAACAATTTCTAACATTTTATGATCTCCTTACTCAGACAGAAATTTAAATTAAAATGAATGAACCATGAACTCTTATTTTAAAAGTGTTATCAGTTACAAATTGATTTCTTTCCATTTCCTTTAAAGCATAACTCCTCAAAAGAATTATCAGTCCTTACTATCACCAATTTCTTCTTGTGACTGTGTGTGCATACATGTGTACACAAAAACGTTCTCTTTAATTCTTTATTATGAACATTTTCAAAGATAGAAAGAATAGCCTAATGAACCCCTAAAAATCAGATCGCTTCAACACCTGGTCAAAGAAGCTTTATATCATACCCCACTATCCTACCAGATTATTTTTGAAGGAAATCCAGATATCATGTTATTTCATATGCAAATATTTCAGTATTTGTCCCAAAAAGATTTTTTTAAAGTGAATCATTATTGTACCTACAAAATATATTTTACTTCTTCAGTAGCAAATTTCTAATCCATATTGAATTTCTCTAGTTGTCTCACTCTTAAAAATCATGTTTTGAATAAAATCCATACATTATAATTGGTTGATATATTACTTAAGACTCTTTTAATATGTGTTTACCTCCATCTCCTTTTTATGCTTATTTACAGTTTATTTGTTGAGTAAACAGAGCCATCTGACCTGTAGTATTTCCCACAGACAGGATTTTGCTGATCCCATTGTGTTCTTTTATCCCTAAATTTTCTGTAAATTGTTTACTAGATCTAAATCAGTTAGCTCTGATTCTACATTTTGATAAAAATACTATTTTTGTGAATATTTTATAAACACTTGAACAAAGGGTCTATTCTCTATTTTTTACTATGTAGAGTTAACGTATTTATCAATATATGTTACATACATACACACACATATATAGATAAAATAATACTTGTCATAAACTTAGAAAAGGTGAAATAAAATCTCATGCTAATATTTTTCTCCCTGTATTTCTGCAGTTTTACTTTATCATGTCAGGGTTACATTATTTAATATGTAAGATATTCATAACTCTTAGGGCCTCATTATAGAATAAAACATACCTTTTAACGTTTCTAAGTGTCCTTTTCTTCCTTGTTTAATTATGCATTTTGACTGGATAGGATGGTGATCACCACTTGGTGTTATACCAAATTGGGGCACAGAACTGTACAAACACGAAAAAATAATGTAGTTATGGATCTGTACAACTTTACATCATAAGTCATATATAGTATCTTTTTATGTATTCCTGGATGACAGACTAGAAGATAACAGATCAAACCGTAATTAGTATTTAACCATTAAGCAATGGGATTATAGTCAGTTATAATTTTCTTCTTTATGTATGTTCTCTACAGTGAGCTTGTATTTGTCTTTTAAGGCTCAAAGGCATTTTTTTACAGAAGAAATATTAACAGAAAGTGTGGAAAGGTAGTTTGGTTTCCTTAATATGTTCAGTTTTTTTGTTTGTTTGTTTGCCACTGCCACATAATGAATTAGGGAAAGTATTGAACAGCCCCTTCTTTCCTATTTTAATCACTGCCAAAAAAAAAAATCACATGTTTCCAAAGATGTATTTGAAATGGGAAAATCTGATTACTAGAAATTGTTATCACTAGAGTTTCTGGTATGATTAGAGGATTAGAAGTGTGAGTGTAGGTGTGTGTTCGTGTGCGCATGTGTGTTTGTGCGCGTGCGTGCGTGTATATCCTTCTGAAAATCTGACATTCACTCAGGCTCTTCTTGGTTTTAAGCCAGATAACAAGCCCTTTGGTTGATTTCTTTTTTCCCCTGTCCAGACACTGGCTTAAATGAAGGTATGCTTAACTTGGAAATGTCATTTCAGCTTTTGGCTGGAATAGCTGTTGTCGAGGAGCTTCTTTAGAAGTGAAGCCATGAGGGAGTTTGCTGAGTACATGCATTTTCACACATCTGCTAATGCAGAAGCCCCAGTGTGAGCGTTCGTACTCAGGAATGTGATGTGGATTCGAGATGATCGCCACAGGATTTTGGCAGGTCAAGACAAACATTATCTTGCTCCCATATGTTTTTGTAGGATCTTAAAAGGGAAGTCATATACATTTCCTTAAACTGACATGCAGAATTTTCCCACATACATGAGAAAACCCTCTCAGCAAAAATAAATGCAGGAATATGTATATATGAAATTCATATATTTAGCATCTGTTGTCAGTACAACAATGTAGGCCGATGGCTATTGGAATTCACATACAGTTTGCATTTACTTTGATTTATGTTTAAATGACTTATCTCAGAAAACCTGACCCAACAGATAACTATTAAAGATCCCAAATTTGGGGTAAGTTCCTTTTTTTTTTTTTCTTTTTAAAATTTTGCTATATATTCAGGAAACATTCACTAGCAAGCAGGCATAGAGCTATTCACAAACTTTATCTGTAGGCGCTGTGAAATTCCAATAATCTGTCCTTTTAGGTGCTAGAGTACATATTGGGTCTTTCTGTGTCTTCTAGTCTGTCAAATAAATGACTCAATGTAATAAGTATTAGAGATTAGTTTTCATCTCCTAAGGAGCTGGTTACTAATTTCCCTTGTTTTTAGTTTTAAAAATTTTTAATTTTATTTTCTTTTACTGAACATCATCACAGCATACAAAATGTATTGCCCATCCAGAATATACTGTATTGTAGATTCACCTTACATGTTATCATCAACAAATAATTTTCCGTTTATTCTTTCTTAAATATATATATATTCCCCTATTTCTCACCTTTTGCCATTTCACAGCCTCCTCCCACACTGTCTCTGGTATCTACAGTTGCTTTCCATTCCTTTTTTTTCTCCCACATTTTACTGATTCACAAAATATCATAATTAATCTAAATAATTTCAGTAGTAAATTCAGCTGATATATACATATCTGTGAACAGAAGTTGACTTTAGGTATGAAACTCTGTGGGTAGAATGAATATACTATAAAATAGCACACAGCTGAGGCTATATAGCTTGCTGTGATCATTAAATAGGTATTTTTAATACATTTTTTAATTTCAAGAAAAGCCATTTTAAGGACCAGCAGTTGACATAATGGCTATGTCGCTGGACTTCCATGTAATCGACTGCGGTTTGAGTCCCGGACCCGGTGGCTTAAACTCACGCCATGTGCATGTACATGCGTACCCAAGATCCCAAGGAGAGAATGGAGGAGAAGGGATTGCAGCGTGCCTATCCCCCCGGGGGGTGCTTTCTCACTTTCTGTCTCTCTGTCTCTCTCTGTCTCTCTGGTGAGCACACATGCCCTATAGCAAAGACCTCTCAAAAAAAAAAATACAAAGAAAGGAAAGAAAAGCCATTTTAGCTTCAAAATAATAATAATTAAAAAAACATTAAGAGAACTTTGCTTAGTACTTAAAGCCAGGAAACAGGTTAGGATTCTGTTCGAATAGTAGGTACATGGACCTGTCCACAACTCAAGCAAAGACATAAGTCCCTAACACTGGAAAACAAAGCATAGAAGATCAGTAATGTTTTAATCAAAAGTCATACAATTCTATTTCAACAGTTCAAACGCATGTACTTTATCTTCTGTTGTGGTCCAACCTTTCCATTTAAATTCTGGAAGATAATGTTCAACTCTGGACTTGTCCCTACTATTAAGCTGGCTATATTCTTAGTTGTTTTATATCTCTTATTTCTGTGTGTCTGAATTTGGTTTTCCTGGGATAGCATTCCCTTCAGAACTTCTTGGAGAGCTGGTCTAGTGTTGGTAAATTCTTTCAGGTTTTGTTTATCTGAGAATGTTGTTGTCTTTTCTTCCCATATGAAGGATAATTTTGCCAGATATAGTATTCTTGGTTGAAATTGTTTTTCACTCAACACTTTGAATAAATTTTCCCATTCTTTCCTTGCTCTTATCGTTTCCAGTGAGAGGTCTACTGTTAGCCTGATGGGATATCCTTTGTAGGTAACTTGACGTTTCTCTTTTGCCAGTCTGAGTATCTTGTCTTTATGGTTTTGGTCATTCTGGCTATAATGTGTCTTGGAGAAGATCTTCTTAGGTTGATTCTCTTTGTGGTCCTTTGTATTTCTTGGGTATGGATCTTTGAATACCTCTCTAGGTTTGGAAAGTTTTCTTCCAGGATTTCATGGAATAGATTATCAATGCCCTTATTGGTCTCTTCATCATCTGGGATATCGATTATCCAGATGTTTGGACATTTACTTGAATCAAGTATTTCTTGGTTATTACTCTCTCCCCCCTCCCTGCTATTTTCTCAGTCTTTGTGGTGGAATTTTCTAGTCCAGTGATTCTGTTTCCTACATCTGAGATTCAATCTTCTGTATGATCTAGCCTGCTTTTAATACTTTCAAGGGATGTTTTGATTTCCTGTAGTAGAGCCTTCATCTCTGTAAGTTCCATTTGTTTCTTTTTTATGGTATTTCCTCTTTCAGATCATGCAAGAACTTCCTCATCTCCTGGAACTCATCTGCTCTTTTCTCCTGCATCTTTTGGAGTTCATTGTCTTTCTTCTCTTGGATCTCTGTTAGCTTTGTCACTGTGAATATTTCAAATTGTTTATCAGACATTTTTGCAAGTTCCATTGTACCATCTGTGGATGAGGAGTTATTCTTTTCCCTTGGGGGGAAAAAAAACAAGTATTTTCTTGGTTTCTCATATTTCTTGTGTCTCTGCAGTGATTTCTGGTCATCTGATGGGTTATACGTTTCTTCCTAATATCTTAAAGTTCAATCTGAGTGTTCAGAGGTGCGAGAGAGGAGGTAGTCTGCAAACTCACTGCCATTCCATCTCTCTCCCTTTGTGTGGCAGATTCCGTGGGAATTGAAGAATATTGTGACTCTAATAGTATACAGACGTTTGGCTTTGGCTCACTTAGACCTGTCTAGACATTCAGAGTGTGGTGGATGAGCAGCAAAGTAGTGAAGGTTAACAGAAAAAGGGAAAGGAAACAGAGAAATAGAAAAAATACAAAAAAAATTTTTTTAATTATTTTTTTCATCAAAAAATGAATACTGCTTACACGTTGTACATGTGTGCTGTGTGAAAGCACTAGTTGCAGCTCCAGTGGTAGAGTTTTCCTCTCGTGGATGGGAAAGGGAAAAGGTGAGAATTAGCTAGAGAAAAGATCTGAGAGCCAATAAAATACTTTAACCTTAAAAAATAAAAAGAATTTAAAAAGTGAAAAGACAGAGACAGAGAGAGACAGCAGGATACGATGGTGGTGGCGGGGGAGCCCCTTCCATTTGTGAATGGGTTTGGAGGGTGAAGTCTCAGTAGAAAATCTTCATTAGTTTATTTCCTGAAAGCACTAGTTCCGGCTCCAATGGTGGAGTCTTTGCCTTTCTGCTTGTGAATGGGTTTGGAGGGAGAAGTCTCAGCAGAAAATCTTCATTACTTTATTCTCTGAAAGCACTCGTAAGTGCCTTTTATTTCTCTCTGCTCTGTATTTCCTTGGGTGCAGTCCATTTGTGACCTCACCTCCATGGCTTCTCTGTTGATTGTGTTATCCTCCCAAGTGGACACAGAATTCAACACTTTTTTTTTTTTTTTTTTTTGGAGAGGGTTTTGCTATAGGGCGCGTGCACTCACCAGAAAGACAGAGACAGAAAGCGAGAAATCACCCCCTAGGGTGGATGGCCATGCCGCAATCCCTTCTCCTCCATTCTCCTCTCGGGATCTAGGGCACATACGCACACGCGCCCGGCGTGAGTTTAAGCCACCGGGTCTGGGACTCGAACCACCGTCTTCTATGTGGGAGTCCAGCGACATAGCCATTACGCTAACTGCTGGTACCAGGATTCAACACTTTTGTAATATCTGATATAGATTTATCATTTTCAGTATAAAAACCATCTGCAGACACTTGTGAGACTAAGAAATTCTGCTTACAAAAAATAGCATTGATAACACATATTGTATATGTATGTGTTATCAATGTGTCGAACAGATTCTGCCCATATCTGTTTCTTATCACGCCTGAGCAACTCAGTTCTGTTTCATATGGGTTTGACATACAGTGGGCACTCATTAAATGTTGACTAATCCTTTTACTAAATCTATTTATTCTCCCGATCCTAGTCCCTCTGGAGAATGATATGTAATCTTCCCAGTAGTTTGGCTCTTTTTCTGGGCAAATTTATTATTAAAAGTTGAATTAAAAAAATAAAACCTGTGTCAGAAACTTAATGGAACATTTGCCAAGGATAACCCAATAATTGTTTCTCACTGGCATACCAGCTGACAGATGTCATCTTATTTCATCCTCTACCTCTCCTAGGCAATACCCTGCCCAGAAACATGCTCTTGATTTGAGTAGAACTGAACATAATTTTGAGAAGGAAATTATCCCCATCCTCTATTTGTTTTATTGTTTTCTAAATGAGTTGGGTTTGTTTGTTTGTTTGTTTTTTGCCACAGGATCATCAAGTACCTACTCAATTCGGTCCTCCAGTTTTTTTATGTTTATGCCACACAGTTTCAGGGTGTCAAAAGTTATTTAAAACTTGTATCTAGAACGTATTTCTCCATTCCTTCCTTCCTTCCTTCCTTCCTTCCACCCACCTCATAGTTGGAGAGAGGTCATATCTTATTGACCTCATTTTTTTACTTTGTTTTGTGTGTTTGTTTTTTTTTTAAACACCCGCATTTTCTTGTTAGATTACTTAGCTGGAAAAATCATTTCTACAAGGTAATATGAGCTGGGATTCTACTATGCAAAATGAAACATGTGTTGGCGATATTATCAGTTTAATACATTTACAAATAATTGGTCTAGGATTCTCTCATTTAGCTTTACGTGGCCTAACTTGATCAGTCTATAAAAGTAGGAATTATAACAACTCACGTTTCTTACTTGGTTAACTATATTTTATTGTAGAATTGTTCTGTGTTTAAGATCTTGGAGCTCCATAGAAATACTAGTAGTATCAGTTCTTCATTTTTTGCCATCCATTAGTGTTTTGTCACCAGCTCTAAACATCCCCTACTACTGTTTAGGAAGGCAAATGTGGGAAATTGTCTTGATTTTTTTTCTCCCTTCCTAGTTTTCTTGGTGAATTTTACAGTTAATTATATAAACATGTTATTTGGTTCTAACCTAGGAGAGATTTTCAACCCTTTGAAAAAATGGTTATAGACTATTTTCCATATTACTCAACATTACGGATCTGTTCGCCAACTGATCCCAGGTGTGGGATTGCAGCAGGTAATTTCCTGAGCTGTATGGTACAGATGATTTTCTGTGTTAGAAGATGCTATCGGCTCACCTGGCCTCTTAGTGACAGAGAAATCCTTTGTTTATTCATTTAGTAGGCAGATTAACCCTAATGAATATTGGCTTCCTGGAAATAGATACAGGTGACAATGGCAAAGTGAGGAGTGTGGAGAAGTAAGACAAATTCCCTTTTCTTTCTTCACTTATAAATAATGGCGGCTTTCATAGGAGAGTGTTTTAAAACACAAAGGAATGTGAAATATTTGAGGGAAATAGCTAGATTTAAGTAATCAACCATTAATTTTTAGATTTGGATGTCCACATATGTGTATGCATATTCTTTTCAGAACAACTAAGGATTTTATAATTTGGCAAATGAAAGTTTTATGTTTTCATTAGAAGTAAATAAAAATATTTAATGAAATACTTGATGCTGATTTGGACAGAGCTACTCAGTTGAACAGAAAAATGCATCCCTTTTACATCTTTGCATTCAGCTAAAGTTTTGTGAATTAGAGAAGTATAACATTCACTAACCTCTCTTCACTCCTGAGAGAAAAATGAGCATTATTCTCTTTCCACTCCTATAATCTATTCAATTTGTTTTCTGTGGAGAAAGAATAAAGGACTAATCTAGGCATCAGAAATTTATTCAGAGTTAGATGATGAATTATAAAAATATTTTAGAGTGGAGCTATTTAAAATTCTTTGGTGTAGCTTTTTAGCAATATTTAAGTTTTTATCCACCCACCTCATAGTTGGAGAGAGGTCATATCTTATTGACCTCATTTTTTTACTTTGTTTTGTGTGTTTGTTTTTTTTTTAAACACCCGCATTTTCTTGTTAGATTACTTAGCTGGAAAAATCATTTCTACAAGGTAATATGAGCTGGGATTCTACTATGCAAAATGAAACATGTGTTGGCGATATTATCAGTTTAATACATTTACAAATAATTGGTCTAGGATTCTCTCATTTAGCTTTACGTGGCCTAACTTGATCAGTCTATAAAAGTAGGAATTATAACAACTCACGTTTCTTACTTGGTTAACTATATTTTATTGTAGAATTGTTCTGTGTTTAAGATCTTGGAGCTCCATAGAAATACTAGTAGTATCAGTTCTTCATTTTTTGCCATCCATTAGTGTTTTGTCACCAGCTCTAAACATCCCCTACTACTGTTTAGGAAGGCAAATGTGGGAAATTGTCTTGATTTTTTTTCTCCCTTCCTAGTTTTCTTGGTGAATTTTACAGTTAATTATATAAACATGTTATTTGGTTCTAACCTAGGAGAGATTTTCAACCCTTTGAAAAAATGGTTATAGACTATTTTCCATATTACTCAACATTACGGATCTGTTCGCCAACTGATCCCAGGTGTGGGATTGCAGCAGGTAATTTCCTGAGCTGTATGGTACAGATGATTTTCTGTGTTAGAAGATGCTATCGGCTCACCTGGCCTCTTAGTGACAGAGAAATCCTTTGTTTATTCATTTAGTAGGCAGATTAACCCTAATGAATATTGGCTTCCTGGAAATAGATACAGGTGACAATGGCAAAGTGAGGAGTGTGGAGAAGTAAGACAAATTCCCTTTTCTTTCTTCACTTATAAATAATGGCGGCTTTCATAGGAGAGTGTTTTAAAACACAAAGGAATGTGAAATATTTGAGGGAAATAGCTAGATTTAAGTAATCAACCATTAATTTTTAGATTTGGATGTCCACATATGTGTATGCATATTCTTTTCAGAACAACTAAGGATTTTATAATTTGGCAAATGAAAGTTTTATGTTTTCATTAGAAGTAAATAAAAATATTTAATGAAATACTTGATGCTGATTTGGACAGAGCTACTCAGTTGAACAGAAAAATGCATCCCTTTTACATCTTTGCATTCAGCTAAAGTTTTGTGAATTAGAGAAGTATAACATTCACTAACCTCTCTTCACTCCTGAGAGAAAAATGAGCATTATTCTCTTTCCACTCCTATAATCTATTCAATTTGTTTTCTGTGGAGAAAGAATAAAGGACTAATCTAGGCATCAGAAATTTATTCAGAGTTAGATGATGAATTATAAAAATATTTTAGAGTGGAGCTATTTAAAATTCTTTGGTGTAGCTTTTTAGCAATATTTAAGTTTTTAAAAATCATTTTCATCAGTATAGTTTTCTGGATATTTGATGTAATTTTCAATAATATATGATGAAAATGAAATGTTAGTTGTAACTCTAAGTTTTGCTTACTGAAGGTTGGAGTACTTTACAACATTTTTCTGTGAATGGTTTTGATGATACATTATTCCCAAGATGGGGATGTAAAGACACAGATGTAAAAACCAAACTTTTCCAGATCTTAGAGCTATGATTTATTCTGCACTCTCCAAAGACTCCCCAAATGTCTTCTTTTGCATAACTTTATTCATTGGAGGAAAAGTTAAAAATTTCCCCTTTACATGCTAAATGTTGAAGATAGGCTTTTCATGATGCCTTTTGTAGTTGACTATAAAAGCTCTAGGATTTCAAGGAAAAGTGAAAAAACAGAGTGTACTTTCCTGTGAAGGTTTAAAATTTATGATTTCTCCTACCTATAGGGATGAGATTCTGCTTCCACTGTGTTATGGAGAATTCTGAATAATGTGAGATATATATATGAATTGGATGCAGTAATAAATTCTGAATGAATCTTTTGCTTTTTACTTAAGATTTCTTTATCCTTAAAACTAATGTTTCTGTAACCTCTGACCAAATACAGAAGATCCAAAATACTTCCAGGGGTGAGACTTTCTCCTTGTGTTTGTGAGCAGTTTTAATTCATTCCAACCGTGTAGTGCATTGAGGCATGTGAGTCCATCAGTAGTGTATTTGCAGATTCTTAATTTACACATCTCTCTGCCACAATATGAGAGAATCCTTTATCGAATTGTTGGTAATATTTATTTTCAAAGATATTGGGGGAAAAAAAAGCAATGGGTCTGTGTCCTTTCATCTTCACATGAACCATTGCCTATGTTAAATGGGTTTTTCTTTCATTTCAGTGAAAAACCGAAGGACAACAGTCATTATACGATTTTGTATTTTAAGTATTTTCATAATCCAACATAAATTGGCCCACCCAAGGATTATGTCTGTCTTGTAAAGATGTGTTTATGTAGTCATTGGGTGAAAGATTGCAGAAGTCGAACCACTAGTTTTGAAAGTTGAGCCAGACCAGGAAAAATCAGGATACAATTTGGCACTTATGGAGACGAAATGATTTCCTTTTTAGCTGCTGATTTCTACTGGGAAATGTATCCTTGGACTGAAAATTGCATCCGGAAAAATGTTTATGTAGTGTTTTTCAAATGACTGATTATTCTTCTAACCTTTAACATGAACTGTGTCTAATTTTGGTCTCTCTTAACTCTTTCATGACTAGAGGACTTTTCTCTTTGTGGGAAAAATATTACTAACAAATATGTCATTACTAGTTTGGATACAGAAATGTTTTACTTATATGATAACAAGAGTATAAAATGTGTAAAGATTTCTTCTTGGGTTATTTTTTCAAGCAGGTAGTAAAATGCCTAATTTTATTCATCTTTTATCACAAGCACTTATTTTTTTTTTTATTATAACATATCTTTAGAGTGTGATTTCCTTCTGTTTGGTCGCTATCTCTCTCCCTTATTCCTCCACCTCCTGCACATGTGAATAGGAACTTCTTGATGCTTTCATGGGGAATATTAATGTCTGACCCACAGGTCTTGACAAAGATCAGTACTTGCTATATTTTCTTTCTTATACATTCAGTAGCTTTTCTGGCGAAATTATTACTCAGTATTTTTCATCACGATTCAGGGGGTCTCTGCTCCATGTTATTTTCCCTCAGGGACTTCGACAAAGCCTTCATCATTGAATTATTGCTGGTGACCATTGCTCAGGGGAGAGAACTCGAGGTCTCTCAGTGGTCACTTCTACTCCTACTCACAACTCCTGGTGTAGAGCCGTGCTGTCCTGTCGTGGTGATCGGCACTATGATTTTCCTATTTAATGAAGACTAAATAAAAATTTACATTTAGTTCCTCAGTTGGGCCAGCCACATGATCACTTCATCACTATATAAAGTTGTACTAGAAACTACTGGACTAGAACTTTAAAGGGAGGAAGAAGTCCGATTATACTCTTGTATGTCCAGAGACGGGAATGAAGCAAATATTGTCAAATTGTTATAATGTCTACTCTCGTTGGTAAACTATGTGTTCGTAAATCAGTCCTGAGCTGTTCTGTATGCTTTTTTTTTTTTTTTGAGAGGTTTTTTGCTATAGGGCGTGTGCGCTCGCCAGACAGACAGAGAGAGACATAGAGACAGAAAGCGAGAAATCACCCCCCAGGGGGGATGGTCACGCCGCAGTCCCTTCTCCATTCTCCTCTCGGGATCTTGGGCACGCATGCACACGCGCCCGGCGTGGGTTTTAAGCCACTGGGTCCAGGATGCGAACCGCGGTCGACTACGTGGGAGTCCAGCGACGTAGCCATTACGCTAACTGCTGGTTCCCTCTGTATGCTTTTTTTGGTAGTTGAAGTGAGAGGTAGAAGCTGCCATGTGAGGAGGATTATGTAAAAAAATTTTTAAAAAAAATACCTACACATGAACACACTGCTTCTAGCTGTGTGAAAAAGAATGCAGGAGGAGGATACACTTGAAAATAACTTTGTAGCAAGGGGGAGTCCTTTAGTTAGATATCTCTCTGAAGGAAAATCTGTACGGCACTTGTGTGGCTTTGGAGAAGATATTCAGCAAAGAAACGCCGCAATTCCCATTGAGCTCAGAAAATGTGATTAAGGAATTTGAATGTAATTACCCAAAGTTTGGCTTCTCTTTTAAAGAACACATTCATTTTAGAGATTCCTTGATACTGTAAATCTGACAACTAAATCTGGTTTTGTTTTGGAAGCCTTCCACTAGGAATAGTGTGGGTCAAGGATGAGTACATAAAAATGAGGCCCATCCAGCAAGGACAGCCGGAGTGGTATTATGTTTTGACTTAAATCAGATTTTATCTGTAGCTGATATGCAGAGGGGATATTAATGGAACGTGTGGAGCTGTTTTCAGGTTCCTTCCTTAATTCATGGGCACATAAGCTTATTTAAGAGAAAAGGGGACAACAGTAAGTATACTTTCAAGCAAATCACACTGCAGTTGTTGCTGGACACAGTATAAATAATAGACTTAGAATTTCTTCATTTTCAAAGACAAAATTTGACAAGTGTTCAGTTCTTCTCTGAGCTAAATTGTTCGAGGCTACGTAAAATCTGCAACACTTGTAAGCCACCAGAGTTAGTGATGAACTGTTCTCTTTCCTTTGTGTTGTTTCTGCACTGTCTTGTCAAACATCTGGAAACCAGCCTCTTTGCAGTCCTCACACAACATGAATTTGCATTTACATCACTGTCCTAGGCGGTAGAGTTGTGTGTTTTTTTTTTTTTTTTCATTTGTTTTGTTTTGTTTTTAATTTCAAGAAAAAACGGCAACTTTTGGTCTGTCACAAGGTCAAGTGATGATTAGTGATGCAGTCTCTCCTAAACACATGGTTAGCACAGAAAAGTTAAAGTAGTTCCCCCAAATTTGGTAACCATTAGAGTACTTCCGAAGTCACTTCCGGATGTCAGACCTAAGGTGGAGAGGGGGACAGGGCTATATTGAGTGCTCCACAGCTTTCTACCAAAAGGATTCAGTTTGGCAGCTGATCTAGCCGAGGAAACACGCAAGGGCAGAGTTAGACAGGAAACACTCTTGAAAGTGCTGTTTTGATAGAGGATCATGAGATCAGGCAAAGAGCTGTGAACTTTATATGTAGCCTAGGCCATGGTGCACTAGGCTAGCCACCCGAGGGTATAACATAAGAAAGGAAATTAAAGGAAGAGGGCCAGAGAACTTGGAGTTCTCTGTGCAGTTTTCTTTTCTCAGGAGAGGAGTGCTAAAGATTATGTATGTCTTTGAAGTAGAGAAACGTAATTAACTAATTCCCTTGTTGTTACTTGTTTTTTTGGTAAAACCTTGCGCTATCATTATTTACCGTTACTTTTTTAACATGATCGTTAGCATAGGCTCCACGAGTTAACCTCATCCATGCTAACCACCTTTTTATAGCTCTCAGAAGAGCCGTCTTCCAAGGAAAACATTGCATTGAGCAAAGGTTGTACTTTGGGAAGATGGACGTTTTATAATGATAAGTTTTGACAACTCGCTCTGGTCTCCATGTGTCTCCCAGTCCTGCTGGTGGGTGGGTATTTGTCAGGAATGAGAATATGTCTGAGACAGGCTGCTTTAGAGCAGCCAGGCTTGGTTTTCAACCTGCAGGGCTTTCAGCATCCTTAAAGTACTGTGAACAGAGAAGAGGAGCTTCATTGCTCTTGGAAGTGATGTTGGAGAAAGGGCCTTCAGTGTCCTGTTTAGGGAGGTGCAGATTTTCAAATTTAGAACCTTTGTTTGCCACCTTCTTCTGGTCCTCCTTTGTCCAGATTTTAAGAACTATAATCTTACTTATTTATTCTGTTGCTCTACTGTGAATACTCTGTAGAAATTATTTTTGTTCAGAAACCAGACTTAACCATTCCTTACAGCAGATCATCAAATTATGTATGGCTTAATTGCAGAATTTAAAAGAAAAAAAAATCGCTATCTGTACTTAACAAGGCTGCCAACACTTTTCTGTAGACCAGTGATGATTTTTGTTCTGTTGGCTTTGTTTGTAAAGGCTATGTTGGATTCCTCAGCATTGTCACCCACACTCTGCTTCTGTGGCTCAGACAGCTGACAGGTCCAAGAGAGAGCATATGGATGATGCTCACATGGCATCTGCCCAGTTGTTGTCATCACATATTTGGGAGATAGCTGAAAGACCCACATTCACCTTTACTGAGTTGATGTGACTAATTTTAAATTTACTGTAAAGTGTTTTGTATAAAGCTCTTTTAAATGCTCATTGATACTTAAATCGCACAAGTTATTTCAATTCTGTATCCCAGCGCTCCATAAGAACTGACAAATAAAAGATCCCAATTAATTATGAGAAACTAATCTGTATAATTTCCTTATTATCATTCATTCTTGTATATCCTAAAGAACAATCAATACAAATCCAAGGACCCCCATTCATCAGAATAACCACAAAACTGATTCTTAATTACCTCTTGCCTGGAGCGCTGTAGGAGTACCCAAATTGGTCTCACAAACAGAAGTCTCGCTAACCCACCACTTCCCCCAGTTTATCTTGCACAACACTGATAGTCACGAGGTTTCATGGCATTAGAAAAGTTGGCAACCATTTGGAAGCCCTACGCTCAATGCTTAGCTTGCGCCTTCATGTTAGACTATGGTCTGATTTCACATCTCACAAGTGACTTCCTATGCAAATTTGAATCCAAGAGTCCTAGAATTATTTACCAATGTCTGGATCTCCCTTCTTATGAAAAGTGAATTTTCTCTATTTCAGAAAAATTATTCCTAATAATATAATAGTCCCTTGAATTTATGAGGAGTTATAGCAGTTCCGTACTATATGCAAGAAAGATCTGCCCAACCTGGTGGCACAGTCAGTAACAAACTGAACTACATGCTGGGAGCAGGAAAGCCAGCCTGGGTAGGATTCCCAGATGAGCATCACGCCACACTGTGTGCATGTATGTGCACCCAAGGTCCTGGAAAGCTGGAGTGCTGGAGAGTGGGCACCGTGGCATAACGAGACCCTGCTGAGGGTGCTCCTCTCTTTCTCTCCTTCTCTCTTTCTCTCTCTCTCTCTGCCTGTCTCTCTCTCTCTCTCACACACACACACATACACAAATATGTGCTCTTTATTTTCAGTACAATAGATAAACTTTTTTTAAAAAGTAAGCCTGTTTTACTGATAAATTGGGAATCAGACTGCTAAGTGATTTAGCCTAGGTAAACCAGTAAGTGGTAGACATATAGGACTAGAAACTGCATTTTCTGTCTTATATTCTACTCTTCTCTCCAATTTGCTGCCTCGCTATCATCGGCATTATTTCAGTATTTGACTTATATATGAGGTCGATAGTTGTGAAGTCTTAGTTTCTGGAGTAAACTCTGCTGCCAGCCAGCTATATTGACCTTAAACAAGCCATTGATCTTTAACCTAAGAATGTAACTTTTTCTTAGGTTATTTCTAAGATATCTTCCTATGGGAGAAAAAAATACTGCCTGTTCATAATTTGATGATTCTAATTCAATTTTAAGTAAAGTAAAAGTCATATCGTAGAGAGTTTTTGCTTGGAATGTTTTATTTCTTTTTTCTTTTTTTCTCATGAGAGAAAGAGAGGGGAAGGAAGAGGAAGAGATGGAGAAAGATAGGCAAGTGTTTGTGATAGGGTCTCACCATGCCACGATCCTCCTGCCCCTGCCTTCCAGTTAACAAGGATTAGTTTACATCAGCACACTCAGTGTATCTGGGCTGGTCTGAGATATGATCCCAGCCTTCCATGCAGCTCCAGAATGCACTCACACAGCGGTACTGTACCACTTGTGCCACCACAGTTGAATCATGAAATGTTCTATTTCCAAATGACATCTGGTGAGAAGGAGAGTTCCTGATTTTGTTTTATTTATTTTTATTATTCATGATAGAATGTGTGTGTGTGTGTGTGCACAAGAGAGAGGACGAGAAAGAGAGAGAGCACACTCCACAGGGTCTGGTCACACCACAATCCCTTTCCTCCAGTCCTCCTGCCAAGCAGATTTTGGGCACTCATGCACATGCCCAGCATGTTTCAGGCTGACCACCTGGGGATTTGAACTCTTGTCACCATGTGGTATCCGTTTCTCTTGAGCAGCACATTACATCACAGAGCTGGACCCTCCTTCTTCTCCTCCTCCTCCTCCTCCTTCTTCTTCTTCTTCTTCTTTTCCTTTCTCAAATATTTAAATGTATTTCCTGTATCTCTGCTCTGGGCGTATTAAGTTTTGAATTAGAAGGGAAAGTCATCAAAATGAGGGTCCAAATTACAATTCATTAAACAAATTAATAATCCATTTTATGCTATTAAGATGAAATTTATATTCCAAAATCTTAAAATTCCATGTGAGAAAAGGCATGTTTGGAATTTTAAAATACATCCTAGACACTAGAGTCCCATTCCACCTTCACTAACTTATT